>NC_051862.1:38963242-39273242 GCF_015732765.1 Culex quinquefasciatus
TGGAAAATATAGTTCCACTGGAATGGTAATCTAAACAAAATAGTTTATTTATTTCACTAATGTTTTGAAGAAGTCTCGTAGGAGGGGAATTGGTATACAGCGTTGAATAAATCATGACTTTTGTTTATGTTTGACAATTTTTCCAATTTTTCCAATTTTGCCAATGTTGCCATTTTTCCAATTTTTCCAATTTTGCCAATTTTGCCAATTTTGGCAATTTTGACAATTTTGACAATTTTGACAATTTTGTCAATTTTGACAATTTTGACAATTTTGACAATTTTGACAATTTTGACAATTTTGACAATTTTGACAATTTTGACAATTTTGACAATTTTGGCAATTATGACAATTTTGCCAATTTTGCCAATTTTGACAATTTTGACAATTTTGACAATTTTGACAATTTTGACAATTTTGACAATTTTGACAATTTTGACAATTTTGACAATTTTGACAATTTTGACAATTTTGACAATTTTGACAATTTTGACAATTTTGACAATTTTGACAATTTTGACAATTTTGACAATTTTGACAATTTTGACAATTTTGACAATTTTGACAATTTTGACAATTTTGACAATTTTGACAATTTTGACAATTTTGACAATTTTGACAATTTTTTTTTTGTTTTTGTTTTTGTTTTTGTTTTTGTTTTTGTTTTTGTTTTTGTTTTTGTTTTTGTTTTTGTTTTTGTTTTTGTTTTTGTTTTTGTTTTTGTTTTTGTTTTTGTTTTTGTTTTTGTTTTTGTTTTTGTTTTTGTTTTTGTTTTGTTTTTGTTTTTGTTTTTGTTTTTGTTTTTGTTTTTGTTTTTGTTTTTGTTTTTGTTTTTGTTTTTGTTTTTGTTTTTGTTTTTGTTTTTGTTTTTGTTTTTGTTTTTGTTTTTGTTTTTGTTTTTGTTTTTGTTTTTGTTTTTGTTTTTGTTTTTGTTTTGTTTTTGTTTTTGTTTTTGTTTTTGTTTTTGTTTTTGTTTTTGTTTTTGTTTTTGTTTTTGTTTTTGTTTTGTTTTTGTTTTTGTTTTGTTTTTGTTTTTGTTTTTGTTTTTGTTTTTGTTTTTGTTTTTGTTTTTGTTTTTGTTTTTGTTTTTGTTTTTGTTTTTGTTTTTGTTTTTGTTTTTGTTTTTGTTTTTGTTTTTGTTTTTGTTTTTGTTTTTGTTTTTGTTTTTGTTTTTGTTTTGTTTTTGTTTTTGTTTTTGTTTTTGTTTTTGTTTTTGTTTTTGTTTTTGTTTTTGTTTTTGTTTTTGTTTTTGTTTTTGTTTTTGTTTTTGTTTTTGTTTTTTTTTGTTTTTGTTTTTGTTTTTGTTTTGTTTTTGTTTTTGTTTTTGTTTTTGTTTTGTTTTTGTTTTTGTTTTTGTTTTTGTTTTTGTTTTTGTTTTTGTTTTTGTTTTTGTTTTTGTTTTTGTTTTTGTTTTTGTTTTTGTTTTTGTTTTTGTTTTTGTTTTTGTTTTTGTTTTTGTTTTTGTTTTTGTTTTTGTTTTTGTTTTTGTTTTGTTTTTGTTTTTGTTTTTGTTTTTGTTTTTGTTTTTGTTTTTGTTTTTGTTTTTGTTTTTGTTTTTGTTTTTGTTTTTGTTTTTGTTTTTGTTTTTGTTTTTGTTTTTGTTTTTGTTTTTGTTTTTGTTTTTGTTTTTGTTTTTGTTTTTGTTTTTGTTTTTGTTTTTGTTTTTGTTTTTGTTTTTGTTTTTGTTTTTGTTTTTGTTTTTGTTTTTGTTTTTGTTTTTGTTTTTGTTTTTGTTTTTGTTTTTGTTTTTGTTTTTGTTTTTGTTTTTGTTTTTGTTTTTGTTTTTGTTTTTGTTTTTGTTTTTGTTTTTGTTTTTGTTTTTGTTTTTGTTTATGTTTACAGAAATGGGACTAACCTATACTATTAGTACTTGGATGGCGTTTAAGCTCTTGAAGTAGAATAAATATATTTTGAATCGAACTACAGTTTGTTTTCAACCTAATCCCACTGGATCACTTCTCGACTCTTGATAACGCATCGGTTGATTGCATTCAGTAGTTCCTTGTCAGTCTCAGCGGAATGCAGCCACAAACCATCACACTAACTCTCCTCCTCTTGGTGCCATTTTCGGCCGCCCTTTCGTGCCGCAGTTGCCACTCGTGGAACAAGACGGCCTGTGTCCGCGAACCGTGGACGTTACTGTCCAAAGACTGCCCACCGGAGGACACCGAGTGCGCAACGGTTATAATATCCGCGACGGGTCACCTCTTCCGGGGATGTTCTACGGACGCCGAGTGCGTCCAGGAAGGTGAGGCCTGCGTCAAGTGTGACGCGTTCCGGGACTGCAACACCCTGCTGTATCCGGCGTCGGGACGGTTGAACTGCAACATTTGCCAGACTTCGGCGAATGGCAACTGTGCAACGCTGCCGTACTACAAGCAGTTTGAAAAGGGCTGCATTCGTCACGTGGCTGGGGATGAGTGCGTGACGATTTTCGATGGATTCCAGGTGGTTCAGCGGGAGTGTTGGTCGGGGTTGACGGCCACGGATTTGGGGATGTGCGAGCAGGGTAGCAACCAGTGTGTGGCTTGTAGAGGGGTGGCTTGCAACAAGGTTAGGGTGAGGGTGGATGATAGCTGCTTGCAGTGCACGTCGGATGCAGGGAACTGTGGTAATGGTCGGCGGGGTAGTGTTCGGTGTGGGAAGGTTTCCGCTGGGATGTGTTACAATCGGTTGGGCGAGGATCGGAAGCTTTATCGGGGTTGTTTGTCGGATTTGAGCGCGGAGCAGCAAGCGGCTTGCTTGAGTGGGAACGATCGGTCCTGCGAGACTTGCCAGGGTACGGGATGTAACAGGAATCTGTTTCCGGCGGACGCACTGCAGTGTGTGCAGTGTACAAGCGATGACCTGGACTGCGTGCAACGGCAAGTTGACGACACGTTGGTGAAACCTTGCCCACTTTATGTCAGCGGAGACAAGTGCTACACCAGACTTCACAGTGGTAGGGGATCCTCGAATCTACGTTTTTCTGCAATCTACCTAACTTTTTTCCAGATGGAACGCTGGACCGTGGTTGTTATTCGGGTCTTTCGATACCGTGTGATCCCCTGTTCAATGTGACCTGTACCATGTGCGAGGGGGAGGCTTGCAATCGGGAGGTTTACCCCGCAGGAAGGCGATCGTGCTACCAGTGCGATGGGTTGGACGATCTGAACTGCGCTGCGGATCAAGCAACGAGGAGCAACGGCTCGATGGTTTGTCGTAACTTTGCCGAACAAGATGGGTGCTACACATTGCTGGAGAATGGAAAAGGTTTCAGTGATGTTTTGGTATTGAGGTTGATGGAAATTGACTAAAATGTTTAACTGTTTTCAGTGATCAGAGGATGCAAATCAGACTTCTCAGTAGATGTTTGCAAAGGTTTAGAAAGGACGCAGTGTCAAGTTTGCGACAAGGACGATTGTAACGGAATATCGGAACTCAGACTACGATCCTGCGTGGGAAAAGTGATTTTCGACACTTTATTGTTATTGATTGTAATTATTCATGCAATTTTCATGTTACAATAAATGTAATCACAAATACGAATTCGGACAGCAGACGACCGACGTCTGCCCGTCAAACTTGCCAGCCCGGGAGCATGTTGACAGCTCCCATACAAACTGAGCGTACCCCGTTTTGTGGGCCCAGTGGGCCTAAGATGGCGGCCTTCGATATTATCTAGCCAAAGTTTTGAAAATGGCGAATAGTTTAAATAAATATAGTTTTTGCCTTGTTTCGGTTTAAAACGACAAAATAAGCATTCTGGAATCATTTTCTTGAAAAACTTGTTTAGAGATACGCCACGTTAAAATATTAGTCTCGAAAAGTTGAAGGGAGCGTGCCGCAAAAGCCGTCACGAAAAAAAAGTTTCCCATTCAAATTTTGAGTTGCGTATTTAATGGGCGGACTCCGACGAGGCCCACTTGCCATCTGCCGGTGGATATGCGCAACTCACGAACACTGTCATGTTAGGGGACGGCTGAAACTTGCAGATCTTAATGTTGCTCAGCTGGTGCCGATTGTCTATGATCAGTTGGCGACACCGTCCATCAGGAACGCACCTCCCGAGTCCCCCGGTCGGCGGCAAACACGTACTGTTTTCGTAAAACTCTTGCTGGTTCCAGGTCTGCTGACTGTTGAGCGTATCCACTAGAATTATAAACGCAATGTTATTTAAAATTGCACCAAACATGTCTCGAAGAATCTTACCAACGTGGCTTAAAATCTGCGATTCGATCCACTTGTAGTGCGCCGCCAGTGGGGTAGCCTCGAAGATGTTACCTTTTCCGCTACAGTCCGACCCTCGCGAGTTGACCGCGTAGATGCTCGGAACGAACTTGTCAAATCGCGATCGTACGTAGTTGGTCACCGGACCACCCTGGTCAAGTTTGCAAATCCCCGGTACGATGTCCTGCGGGTTTTCAGTGCAGAGGGATCCTTTTGGACAGCGGTTATCGTTGACCAGCGTTGCGTTGATGAACAGGTAGTTCTCTCTGTAGCCAAACTGCTCCAGACCGGACACGTAGATGTCCTCGCCTTGGGGGAGAGTCTCTTTCTTCCACGGGCAAGCTGGTAGGTAGGACGCTTGGTCCGTTGCTTCCCGACTGAGGAACTGCGCCAGCGTCAGAATTGCCAAATTGTTCTCTAGGGTTTTCGCGTTGAAGTCGTTGTGGATCGTGACCTTTGTAATTGCTACCACATTTCCTTGCAAATCGATAAACTTTGGTTGGAGCATACCGCATTCGGCCGAGGTGATCACGTGTCGGTAGTCGATTAGCGTACCGCTGCAAATTGAATCTTCACTTTGTTCTTGCTGGAGAAGCTTCACCCTGAACTTGGGATCGACATTTTGGCTAACGATCTTGCTTTCCACATCTGGATAGTGCAAGCGGCACTCGACATTGCGAGGACATTCGGTGATATTGAACGTGGCTCCTGTTGTGGACTCGATCCAATTCAGGTATGAGGACACCCTGGTGTAGATTCCCAGTGATCCGTCGTTGCATCCGGTGCCCAAAGATACCACTCCAGCCACAAAGGAAACCTTCTTGTAAGTAGCACCAATATTTCCTGAATCTACAAGATCCACCAACAGCGGACCTCCTGAGTCACCAGCGCATGAATCTTTGGTAGGATCAGCTGCACAGAACTGACTATCTAGAATACCTCCCGATATTTTCCGATTCGGTGGAAACCGCTCCTGGCAGTCACTCTTGCTCAGCGGCATCAAGTCGGCCTTCAGCAGCATTTTGCTCAAATCCGAACCAAAATCCGTCGTTCCAAACCCCATAACCGTCAACCGGTCATAGCCGATATCCGGCAGGGTCCACAGACAAGCCCGGCACACAAAGTCACTCGGTTCGGCCGCCCGTTCCAGCTCGATCAACGCAATATCGTGGTACGCCCGGGCGGCCTTGTACTCCGGATGTCGCACGAACCGCTTGATCGGAATCTGCTGAGCGTTCTGGTCACCAACATTCGTCGATAGATCGACATCGCCCAGTCGAACCGTGTCCGGCCGCTTGTTTTCACTATCCACCGAGCAGTGCGCCGCCGTGAGGACATAGCTAAGCGTTATCAAGGTACCTCCGCAGAGGTAGTCCACGCGGCCGGTGGATCGAGTCCAGCCGATCGATGCCTGAAAGGTTGGGAAAGGTCAAGCTTAAATTATTTGATAATCTGTATCAACTTACGAAGGCCTTGTACTCCCCCGGGGCCACCGGATCTCCATTGTGAACCGAAGTGAACGGTTGCGAAGTGTTGTAGTGAAATCGTTGCACGCAATCTGAGGATTCAAACAATGAGCATCACCTTAGATCGTAAACCATTTTGCAACATTACCATCCAACGAGGATCGCTTGAAGTAATCCGGCGGCGGATCGTCGACGAACGTTTGTCCCAGAACACCGGTTGCCAACAGAACACAACTCAACACTCCTGGGAGAAAGTACTGACTCATAGCTGCAAGAATGATCTACCCTACACCGTTGACGAGAGACGACTAATTTGCGTGAGCCTGAAACAAGCAGCCGAAGACTACCGAAGCAGATAATAACAACTTTCGGCCGCAAGTTCAATGTCGCCACTGGCCATGAATTGGAACTAAACCTGTTTTGGAGGGAGATTCCGAGGCTGAATCACGTTTCTTGGCGAGGTTTGGCTACTGTGTGTTGGCGGCGTGCAGAATGTTAAGGTGCTAAGATGCTAATTATACGGATTTGTTTACGATCAGTTAGGGAGTGGAGCTACCTTTAGTTTTATATTGGGGTAATTCTGAAATCGGGAAAAGTTGCCCCGACCCCTCTTCGATTTGCGTGAAACTTTGTCACTCTTAAAAATAACCCTGCAAAGTAAGTAAAAACACGACATTTTATAATGAAAATTTTTGTTCTAAATGAAAAAACGATACTTAATCCACCTTTAGGTGGTTGGTGCCTTCCTCGCAATCCTTAAGTGAATACACTACACAGCCTCAAAAAAAGTGTATAAATAACACTTATTTCTATCGAAATATCTGAGATCCGGCCTCAAAAAAAGTGACAATGAGAGACCACCCATGGTTGCCCCTCCGTTGCTGAACAGAACCGTAATATCCTTTCAGCACTTTTGATCATAGGCTTCGACTATCAAGTGGTGTTTCCCTTATCAACAGCATGTATGAATGCGCTGAAAAGATAAAACACCATGATTTCCAAAACAAGATCAGTTGCAAATAGGTAACAGTCATTGGCCACCAACGGCGCCCGCCATGTCAGTTTGTAGATCTCGATTTTAAGGGACGGGAATGTTAGTTAGCGCAGGTTGCTACTAGGGCAGCTGATTTACTCTGTGCTTACACCCCACGAGCGCCAGGAACCTGAAAACTTGTTAGTAGGATAGGGTGTTTGGTCAGGATTCATCATAGAAGATGATGATGCGACCCAAAATCATAGTGTTTGTTGAAAGGTATTATATTTTATTCTCAAGGCAAACAATCGGATTCTGCGGATGAGACATTTCCCGTTTTTACTTAGAAGAATTGAAAAAATAACAAGATAGGAATTAAATAAATTTGAAGAAAGAAGAAGTGAACGGAAAGGGACAGTATTAGAATTTTTTTAACATTCTGAAAGCAATATTTTAAGTTCTTCGAAAAGAATCCACTGCACTGCTCAGGATGTCAAAGACACGCAAAAGCGCTGAACTGACTCCTATTTTTCCGGTTATCTCACATAAAAACTAGACGGTTTTTTAGGATAATCTTAAGCCAACGAGATATCACAACAACATCAGCACACTTTTGCCAACGGTTTACCCAACGCTCACTGTTTCTCACGGTTTTCTATTTTCCACTAAAATTTACTTGTCTTCTTTGGTTTAAATCAGCTTACACGTCACACAACACAAATCACTTAAAAATTTTCAATTAAAATTCCTAAAACACTACTCAATTGGCAGACTTTGTCGTGCACCAAAGAGTCCTGAGATCCGGCCTCAAAAAATTGTATTAAAACACTAAAGTACTTTTGACTTTTGATAGGGTGGTCAGATCTTCAATCTTTTGGGCTCGTTGGAAAGGTATTTTGATTACCTATTCAACGATGGGTCGCATGATAGATCCGGACAACTTTTTCATCAACATATTTTAGATCGGGCCTCAACAAAGTGTATAAATAACACTAAAGTGCTTATAACTTTTGATAAGGTTGTCAGATTTTCAATCTGTTGAACGCGTTGAAAAGGTTTTTAAAATACCATTCTAACCATATATAGCATGACGGGATTTCTTACAAAAACCACCCTTTTTACAATCTTCCGAAGTTTAGCTGAAATCGTTTTTTTAGCATAACTTTTGAAGTACTGTTCTAAACTTCATAATATTAACTAGGGTCTTGTGGGACCCCAAGACGGATCAAATCAAGGATCTGACACGCATGCAGTTTTCTGAAGTCACCGCCAGAGGCACTGTCTAGGGCACTGTCAGTATTGTTTATGTGTGGTTTTTGAAAAGGTCGTATGAAATACATACATAATTATTTTTTTGTAAGTTTTCTCTATCTTTGCCATATAAATTTGAGAATATTACAAGTATTACTTAAATTTCTCTGCATTTAACAATTATAATATCAAAATAGTATAAAGTTTTACTTGACCATCCAAGCAATATATCACAATACACTAAACTTAAAATGAAATACAGTCGACTCTCTGGTTGTCAATATCCAAGGGACCGTCGAGGAAGAGAATCATCAGTTTACAGAATGATGCAAAATGAATACTCGATTGAAAATATTTTTTTCTTGATACCCAGCTATGGGAGAGAGACATGGCAACGTCCATCAAACAAAAACAAACTAATGTCAAACACCCTTCAAAGCTTCGTTTCGCCAAGAAAAATGTCTATGCAAGCCATGAGAAAGTGAAATTATTGACAACCGGAAGAGATTTTTAAAGCAAACAGAATCCAAGGGACCGTCGAGGAAGAGATCCTTCAAGCAAGGGAAAATATTGAGGAATGAAGATAATTGAAGTATGCAGATTGAAGGGACTGAAGAATTCATCGATAGATGGAGAATTATTGATATCGAGAAGATCGACAGCCAGAGAATCGACTGTACATTTGTTCAGAATTTGATTCTGAGTCGATAGGTATACGTGAAGGTGGGTCTACGAGGTCGAATTAAGAAGTTCATTTTTCAAGCGATTTTATAGCCTTTCCTTGTTGAGGTAAGGAAGGCAAAAAAATGACCCTTCTGGGTTAATGTAGATTCGAATAGTACATTAAATTTTCCTTAAAATGACATGCTCCAAAGAAAATTTCAGTTTAGTAACGGAATATGGCAGGGTTTTTAAAACTCGTTTCGTGTTTTTTCGATGAAAAATATGTTTTTTGGAATTTTGAGTACGCCATCAAATCGGGCGTCCAATTTTACATAAAAGTCCCTTTAACACCAAATTTCTATTTCATCACCGTTTCAGGCTGCAAAAATGAAAGGGGTCGTACCGCCTTCCGTCACGAGATATCAAAAACGGACCTCAGATTCGTGATCAGGGACAAAAGTTACCCCTTAGGACAAAGTTTCACGCAAATCGAAGAGGGGTCGGGGCAACTGCTGTGTGAGTTGGCGATTGATGAAATTAAATTTGAAGACCCTTTATTTATTTATCTAGTCTTTGATAGTCATCCAAGGGTGTAGATTGCAAGTATGAACTGAAACATTAAAGTTAAACCACCTAATTTTGGTGCTGAGTTGATTCTACTATTGCAGGCTTGACCGTCACATATGTTGCAGTTTTCAGCCCCAGTTACATTACACACGTTGACATTTACATCAAAATCCGACAAGCAGCCCCTTTCAACTGAAATTTTAAATGTCATAAAACAAATTCAATTTAAATTACTCAAACTTACAGAACCCATTTAGAACCCGCGTGTAGCACCGATTGCTTTCCCGGTAGTTTGCACAGAACATTGCTGAGTCGACCTGCTCCGCGTTACAGCTACTGTCCAGGGTAGTGACCTTGCACTGATGGCACCGCAGCCACCTCTTGTCGTTGCAATTGTCCCCCTGACAGGACACACACAAAGGATGATCGTTCAGCGGGTTTGAACAGGATCTAATACCAGCCTCGAGCACCTCGGAACAATCTCGAATAACCTTGGCACTTGAAGCCATACTGGTAACAACAGTGACGCAAGCATCGGCAAGTCTTGAGCAATCGCTGCTCAACGTCGAAGCGATTCCTTCGATGCAATCTGTGGTCGAGTTAAAACAACGTTGGCACTTGGTGGGCTTCAGTGCGTCCCGGGCCAATCCGTTACATCCGTCGTTGAAGCAGATTTGGCAACTTTCCGGCTCCACAATACATAGTCCATCTTCGAAGCCACAACCGCGAGTTACTTAAAACAAAGGTTAAAACGTTAAAACCCCTTTCGATCAAATAGTTAGCAACTCCACAACCTTGCCCACCATTCAACCTTGCGTAGCAATAGTTCCACCCCGCAATTTGACCACAAAACTCGGGCGAACCTAGCTGTTCCCCGTCACATCCGACGTCACCACTTCCGCATTGGTGGCATTTGGGCCAATAGGCTCTGTTGCAGCCATTTCCCACGCATGACCTGCAGGTTTTGTCGTTTAAGCACTCATCCAACGGGAGATCCAGCAAGCAACCTCGAACCACGTGGCCACCGACGAGACGCGTGAAGCAGCTATCCTCTTCCGGTAGGCATTCGCTTGTGGGGTGGGTGCCTTCGGCACAGTTTTTATCGGACTCCGACGAGCACTGCAGGCAGTGCATGTTAGCTGTTAAAATCGTGATTTTTGGTATTCACTTCAAAACTATTGTTGACCAACTCAAGCTTACCTAAATTTTCATTTGTGAACAGAACCAAAATCAGTCCGAATGAAATAATAGTTTGGCCTAACATTTTCGAAAATTGCTGTATTTAAAGTGTTCTTTCTACTTCAGCTGCACCGATTGCACTAACTGTGATGGTCATTGCGTGAAGTGGACCTACATGAAACTAATTTCCTGAAAACAATTGAGAAATGTAAATAATAGATAACTTAAGCAGAGGTTCCCACAATTGGTTCGACCTCAATCAATCGTCAAACCGATCTAGAACCGATTTAATGAAAAGATCTTCAGAATTGTATCTATATTTGAAATTATTTTCATTTGTTTGTGGTTGAAAATGTCCTGAGTATTCAGACAATAACTCAAAAAACATGAATGTAAAATTTGATTTCGAGGAAGATCGATTTTTTCTTTTAAAAATAAAACCTGTTTGAAATTTATGGACGATCTGATCTGCACATTTATACTACTAGGATTCAACAAAAATGACTTTTTGGCGAACGCCAGGGGGCTTGTTCCGGTGGGCATATCCCAAATATGAGCGTGATTGGACGTAACAGGAACTGACGCAATGTATTTGAATTTTAAATTGGATTTAAATCTTAAAAATGCATTTTTTTAAATGTCTATTTTTGAGGCACATTTGCTTTCTTGGCTTGGTACCGTTTTTTGATATCTCGTGACGGAGGGGTGGTACGACCCCTTCCGTTTTTGATGGAAATATAGAAAATAGAAATTTGGTGTCAAAGAGACTTTTATGTAAAATTAGACGCCCGTTTTGATGACGTACTCAGAATTCCGAAAAAAAGTCTTTTTCATAGGAAAAACACTAAAAAAGTTTTTAAAACTCGGCCATTTTCCGTTACTCAACTGTAAAAATTTTTGGAACATGTAATTTTATGGGAAATTTAATGTACTTTTTGAACCTACATTGACCCAGAAGGGTAATTTTTTTCAATCAGAACAACATTTTTCATTTTAAAATTTCGTGTTTTTTCTAACTTTGCAGGGTTATTTTTTAGAGTGTAACAATGTTATACAAAGTTGTAGAGCAGACAATTACAAAAATTTTGTTATATAAACATTCAAACATATCATGTTAAATTTTCAATGCATTCACTAAGAATACATTTTTTGAAAATGTGGTAAGTTTCAAAGAATAAATACTCATCATTTTTCACAAAATACCGTATTTTTTCAAAAGTACTCAAATTTTCATAATGTGCAATATGAATATCAAACGAAGCAAAATTACCAAAAAATCAAATTATTCGCTCTACAGCATTGCCTTGGCGTTCTCGATTACGAGATTTCTACTCGAAACTAAGTGTCCGAAGGCTTGATTGTTGAGGCAATTGCAAACCTCTTTTTACATCTTAGCTTCCATCCACCCCGGGATTCGAACTGACGACCTTTGGATTGTTAGTCCAACTGCCTACCCAGGGAGATGACTCCTACACCTGGACTGAGCTAACGACCTAACCTTTTTTTTTAGGTTAGTCCGGGGCCAACATTTACTTCCCGTCCGACGGAAGGCGTGATCAGACAAATCTCGTCTCGAAAAATGCCACCGGGACCGTCTGGGATCGAACCCAGGCCGACTGGGTGGGAGGCAACCACGCTTACCCCTACACCACGGTCCCGGCTTCAAAAATGGAAAATTATGTATGAGTTAATTATGAGTTCATTGTTGGAAAATACTAAAATTTTTAATAAAGCGACATGGATATCAAACGAAGAATATAACGATAACGGAGCGAAATTTGTTATTCATTTAATTTTAATTTTTTTGTAAATACTAAAATTTTCATACTCGCGTCTTTCAATTACAAAAATTTTGGTACCCTAACATGTATAGGTCATCGCTGAAATTTTCAAGTTATCACAGTTTTAGTGAAAAAAGTTGGTTATTACCCATTTTCGTCATTTTCCCGTTTTTGATTAATATTCGCAATTTTTTGATATATTATGTAAAATATTACAAGGAATCATGGGAAAATATTTTCAGACATGGGCTCTTTGGTCCCGAGACCTTGAAACCGGCAAATGAAATTTTCATAGGACCTTTTCAAATGTTCAACTAGTATTTTTGGACCTCAACATATTTTTCCTTAAAGCCCAACTAATAACCTTTCTTTTGAATTGTGGCGCTCCAAAATTGGTTCAGCCGTTCCGGAGATATGATTTTTTGAAAAATGTGATTTTTGCTAAAATCGACAAAAAACGCAATTTTATGGACCACCCTATTTCGGATAGGACCACGCTAATCGCCAAACAAAAAAATACGGGTCTAATTATTTGGGCCAAAGAACCCCCACTCCAAATTTGAGCCAAATTGGAACGCTTTTGATTTGGAGACTTCCTGTTTGACGTGGAATGGCTGTATACTAGGGTGCCCAGAAAAAATGACCCCCTGCTCCCCAAGCGGAAAACGGTTTTTTGGGTTATTTTTATCATTTGTGTAAATTTTGAGCGAATTTGGATGAGATTAACCCATTGATACACGAGCCTAAAATTGGTGGAAAAAATGTTTTTCATGCAAAAATGACTTTTTTAAATCGCTTATAACTTTTCAGGATCGAGTTTCACAGTTATGGTATGTTCTACAAAGTTGTAGAGCATTAAATTTTCAATAAGAATCTCACTTTTGGGAATATTTGGAAGGAAGTAGCGCACCGTGCAGACCAAACCGTTAGAAACTTAGGTTTTCCATACATTTTTTTTTCACCTCCGAGTATCAATGGGTAAATGATGACCGATTTTGCTCATATTTGGCCTAGAGTCCTGAAATAGGTCAAGGAACAATATTCAGCTTGTGGAGCGAGGTTTTGAAAAAAGTCCTATATTCTGGGCACCCTACTTTATTCATATCAAACGAAGCGAAATTCGGAATATATTTTAACTTTATTATAGTATTTTTGAAATTACAAAAAATTTCACTAATTTTTTGAAATTTTTCAAATTATCAAAATTCGTAAAGGATGCGCAATTTTGAATTCATATGCACTCTATAATTTTTTTGTCAATCAATAAAATTTTAACAAATTATCGTTTTTTCATACTGCATATTTTTTTAATTTGAATATTTTCGAAAAATACGGTATTTTGTGAAAATTTTAGTACTCTCAAAAAAAAACATCAGTAAGGTGAAAAAGCTTACAACATTTCGCTTCGTTTGATACCCAGGGGAAATAAACCCATTTTAAGCCTAATAAGCGGTCTTGTTTGAATGATGCTGGATAATCTGGAGTGTTCCTTGAAATTCAGTTAAACCAAGTACACCAACGAGTAGAGCAACTTTTTGTGAACATTTCTGTTTATTTTCACTTTTATTAAAAGTTATGCTATTTCTTTTACAAGCATTTTAAAAAAATATTTCAAAAACGCATTCTAATCAGTCGTGTGCATTGGGCCACGCCCATTTTTCTATTTTCAGCTTAGTTCTTTTTTTCTTCCAACGTTCGTTTTGGTCTGCTTCGTGCTGCCAAAATTGATGAAATTTTGAGCGAACACTCACGAAAAGTAGCATTTATAGAGAAAGTTTCCTGGCAACACCACGAGCGCTGCTGGTGGTGTTGGTGGCCACCCTTTGTTCTTTATTTGCCTTTGCCTCTCGCTCAGTTTTCTTCAGGCTTCGCTTGGAATGCGTCATCAAGATTGAAACGTCAAAAGACTTGGCGCGTTTGTTTTTTTGATGGCGCTTGCTAATTTATTACATGTTTCGGGATTATTTTTCAAGTGAGTGACTAAGTAACGGTCAAAAGAACATGTTGCCGGTATTTGGAAGCAATTTTATATCTTAAGCGCTTTGAAATCGTTAGCGCAAGTGAAAGGATATTGATGGCGACTTTCGTTAAGCAGTTAACCTCTGATCTTGCGTGTGGATGTGTGTGCCACCAAAATGATGAGAAATGGTCTCGCAAAATAGAAATTATGATCAAAAGTGCATTAAATTTGATCTTTTTGGCCAGTAAGTGGCATACATTTGCGTGCTTACTCGAGGCGGTGCTATTGCTGGTAAGTTTATAGCCTAAATAGTATTTTTGGAGCTTTTAATCGAGCATCAAACTCTCCATAGGACGAAGATAGGTGTTTGATTAGAAAGGGTATATTTCCCCCATATTGCAAATTTTGAAAAGTGCAGTATTTTAGGATTTAACAAAAAATACAAAAAGTGAAAAAGCATACACAATTTTACTTTCCTTGATACCCAATTTGCAAATTTTCTAAATTTGAGTTGTCCCGGAAAAAATGCGGTGTTTTATGAAAATTTCAGCATTAAAAAAAAAACAATAAAAAAGTTAAAAAGCCTATAGGCAATCAAACGTCAAAATTACCCCCCACTAGAGGGCGCTGAAACTTGGGGTGATGTTTTCATTATAACCTACAGCGAGTAAGTTGGTTTGAAATTTGAAATTGTTTTATTTCATCATAAAATCGACATTTATAGCAAATTATACCATTTTCAGGTAAGAAATAAATAGTTTAATTGATATAAACGAAAACATTTTTGTGATTGCCGATTTAACCTGTTTATTATCTGATTCAAAATATTGGAATGTTTTAATCAACCATAACCTAACTAATCAATTGAGAATGTAGATTATTCAAGTGGACAAATATTGTTTAAAGTCACTTCTACCATAAAAGCAAAGCTCTGCTTGAAAAATGGTAATTGGAAAGATTTTCAAAATTTGCAATCTAACCTCATTCTCGCGTTTTCAATCCGGATCTCAGAATTTTCAATGAAAAAGGCAACTTAGCAAAAAAATCAAAAGGTCAGTCGATAGAACTTTTTATTTCTTACCTCCTGTTAACTTTATTTTATTCCAAAAGATCAATTTTCTTTTAAAAAACCTTAAAATAGTTTTCACTCCCCTTTGCACTTATTGAGGTTTTGCAGCGCGACTGCGTTTCAAATGTAGGTGGCGCCAAAATGAGGTTACTTGCCTAAAGTCGTATGCCTTTCTGTCGATTAAAGAACAAAATCGCTTATTTCTCATGATTCCCTGCATCAATCTTCATGAAACTGGTTGCAAAAGACGAGAAAAATTTTTTGCTTTAAAATAAAGAACATCAATTTTTGGGCGCGCAAAAATTTGTGACCTTTTTCTTTAAAAAACATGTTTTGGAACACGAAAAAATTAGTTTCCCCGTATATATCAATGAAATAAACAGTTATATAGTTGATAACAGATGTGTTAACGTATATTCAACAATTTGTATTGATTTTTGACAGACTTTCTTGCCAAATAGTCCAAATTACTATCTGTTTCTAAATCTACAGTTTTCTCATAGAAAAATCAAACAAATATTGGAAAGTTATACACCAAATTGTTGGAAATAATTTTTCTCATCCGAATCCGGCATAAGTTTTATGAAAATGTTGATTAGGAAGGAAAAAACACATTTTTTCTAAAAATCATAGGTTTACGCTATTTGTTCATAGGTGGCGACACGCGTCTTTTAGCTTTGCTGCAAATTCTCTATCGCGCAAAAACGTAAACGTAACCTTGCACCAAAGTTCTCCTACTCGAATGTAGGTGGCGAATAGAGTTTTTAGCTTTGGTTTTGGGGGCCTATAGAGAATTTGCAGCAAAGCTAAAAGACACATGTCGCCACCTATGAACAAATAGCGTAAACCTATGATTTTTTGAAAAAATGTGTTTTTTCCTTCATAATCAACATTTTTATAAAACTTATGCCGGATTCGGACGAGAAAAATTATTTCCAACAATTTGGTGTACAACTTTCCAATATTTGTTTGATTTTTCTATGAGAAAACTGTAAATTTATAAAAAGATAGTAATTTGGACTATTTGGCAAGAAAGTCTGTTAAAAATCAATAAAAATTGTTGAATATACGTTAAAACATCTGTTATAAACTATATATCTGTTGATTTCATTGATATATACCGGGGAAACTAATTTTTTCGTGTTCCAAAACATGTTTTTTTAAAGAAAAAGGTCACACATTTTTGCGCGCCCAAAAAATGATGTTCATTATTTTGAAGCAAAAAAAAATTTCTCGTCTTTTGCAATCATAGCCTTTCACAAAAGTTTTCCTACTGGAATGTAGATGGCACCTCGAGTTTTCAGCTTTGCCTTTCACTGCTTGTAGAAAAACTGCCTTGAGTTGGGAGTATAGAGAATTTGCAGCAAAGCTAAAAGACGCGTGTCGCCATCTATGAACAAATAGCGTAAACCTATGATTTTTAGAAAAAATGTGTTTTTTCCTTCCTAATCAACATTTTTATAAAACTTATGCCGGATTCGGATGAGAAAAATTATTTCCAACAATTTGGTGTATAACTTTCCAATATTTGTTTGATTTTTCTATGAGAAAACTGTAGATTTAGAAAAAGATAGTAATTTGGACTATTTGGCAAGAAAGTCTGTCAAAAATCAATACAAATGGTTGAATATACGTTAACACATCTGTTATCAACTATATAACTGTTTATTTCATTGATATATACGGGGAAACTCATTTTTCGTGTTCCAAAACATGTTTTTAAAGAAAAAGGTCACAAATTTTTGCGCGCCCAAAAGTTGATGTTCATTATTTCAAAGCAAAATTTTTTTCTCGTCTTTTGCAACCAGTTTCATGAAGATTGATGCAGGGAATCATGAGAAATAAGCGATTTTGTTCTTTAATCGACAGAAAGGCATACGACTTTAGGCAAGTAACCTCATTTTGGCGCCACCTACATTTGAAACGCAGTCGCGCTGCAAAACCTCAATTTTGTTTACCTTTTTAAAAAACACCATCACCAAAACAAATATAGAGAATTTGCAGCAAAGCTAAAAGACGCGTGTCGCCACCTATGAACAAATAGCGTAAACCTATGATTTTTAGAAAAAATGTGTTTTTTCCTTCCTAATCAACATTTTTATAAAACTTATGCCGGATTCAGATGAGAAAAATTATTTCCAACAATTTGGTGTATAACTTTCCAATATTTGTTTGATTTTTCTATGAGAAAACTGTACATTTAGAAAAAGATAGTAATTTGGACTATTTGGCAAGAAAGTCTGTCAAAAATCAATACAAATTGTTGAATATACGTTAACACATCTGTTATCAACTATATAACTGTTTATTCCATTGATATATACGGGAAAACTCATTTTTTCGTGTTCCAAAACATGTTTTTTAAAGAAAAAGGTCACAAATTTTTGCGCGCCCAAAAGTTGATGTTCATTATTTTAAAGCAAAAAATTTTTCTCGTCTTTTGCAACCAGTTTCATGAAGATTGATGCAGGGAATCATGAGAAATAAGCGATTTTGTTCTTTAATCGACAGAAAGGCATACGACTTTAGGCAAGTAACCTCATTTTGGCGCCACCTACATTTGAAACGCAGTCGCGCTGCAAAACCTCAATCTGATTTAATAAGTAAATCCATGCTAGACCATTTTTTTAAGTTTTATATTTTACTGTCCTTGGCTTTTTTCCATATGAATTTAGTCAATTTATTTGATTTAAAAATTGCATTTCGATGTTGTTTTTGACAGTTTATTTTTAAACTTGTATTTATTACAATATATTATTATTTATTATTTACTCGTTGGAAAGATCTTCATTTGCAAGATTATATGATATTTTTTATGTAACATTCAATCTAAAATTTCTCCACCAATACCGCTGCAACCACTCCCAGCAACAAAACGGTTAAATTGATCATAAACTGTCCGGCAGAGTTCTTGTATTTGTTGCAGCCAGGATCCGCGCAAAGTTGGCACTTTTTTTCGTCCAGGTTGTCACAAGCATTAGCGTTTGCTCCCAAATCTGACTGACAGCCACGCTCGACTGAAATTTAAAGATTCTTAATTTAGTAACATAAACAAATCTGGAGTTTTTTTTTTGAAAAGGTCCAATAAACTAAATTTCCAGTTTTTACTTTTTGGGTGTTTTTGAAACCACCTTGAGTCAGGGGTATTAAAAACACTCAAAAAGCAAAAAAAACTGAAAATTTGGTTTATTGGACCTACTCAAAAAAAAAAAAAAAAAAACTCCAGAAATGAGTTTAAATTACTTACAAACTCCATCCACCGTCCGCGAGTAGCACCGGTCGTTTGCTTGGTGATTTCTGCAGAATGTAGCCATGGTCTGGTTAGCCTTCTCATCGTTGCAGCTCTTGTCCACGTCGGTTACCCTGCACTGATGACACCGAAGCCACGGATTTGCGTTACAGTTGGCACCTTGGCAGGCCACACACGTGGCATCGGTGGGATCAGAGCAGAGTCTTACATTATCGGCAAAATCGAGGCATCCACGTTGGATTTTGCCATCTGTTTGGAGTCTTTTTTTTATTATTTGGATTTGAAACTATTATGAATTTACCTCTGATGGTGGTGAAGCAAGGATCACCCAATCGGGAACAGCTCGTAATTATTGCGGAGGAATTTCCGTAAATACAATCATCTTCTAATGAGTAACATTTCTGACACTTGGATTCGGTCAAACCAGTTTTGGACAAACTGTTACAACCATCACTGTAGCACATCTGGCAGGTTAGACGATTTCCAAGGCATGCAGGGTAGTCGGAACCGCATCCACGTAATACTGAAATGTTTAAACTGTATTGTGAATACCTGATAATTATAAAATCTACTGAGGCGTCTAATACCTATATCATTGTTCAAACTAGCGAAGCAGTAGTTATCCGACTTGAATACACTGCAAAACGAGGTCTTGCTCGAATCAGACTGCTCATCCTCACATCCAACATCAACATTTTCAACGCACGTGTGACATCGAGGCCAGTAAGCCTTGTTACAGCCACTCTGTTGGCACTTCACGCACATTCCCCCGTTACTGTCGCAGCTAGCTTGCTCAATCGCGTTCAGATCTGCGTAGCATCCGCGGATCAAGTTGTCGTTAACAATACGAAAAAAGCACTGATCATCCTCCTGGGCACACTCGACGGGCTCCAGCTTTGCCCTGGCACAGTTGGTGTCGTTCGCTGAGGAACACTTTACGCAGCTTATTTTTGCTGAAATAAAAAAACATCGTGAAATAGAAAGCTGTGACTAATTTTCTGCACGTGTGGCGAACCATCTCGTTGAGCTTATCAAAGTTTAAACACACATGTCTCGTTTTGTTTGGTTAAGATAGACATAACATTACAACCTGTATCGATTTTTGCAACAATGTAAAGAGTGAGTTATTTATTTTTTAAATTTAAAAATCACATTTCAAATCACCAAACCATCATTTTAATCATTACATACCAGCGATAATTTCCTCAAGCAGCAATAAACAGGCACAAAAGACCAGCAGTGTTACAGTAATCCACTGGTTACAAGCCATCATGGATAGATCCAACTGATGCCCTGCTTTCGCCAATAACTCGTGACAGACTAATCGTTCTTCTGGAGCCTCACGATTCCTGTATTCCTCTTGATATGTTGATTGCAACTGATAGGGAAAGTTTGAAGAAGGAGTTAAAATTCTAAAGTAAAAAAGTTTTATTTTTAATTTGGCTAAAACTTTGTGATTCTCATTGTACCTTTAAATATTTAATTTAAATAAGAGGACATATCTAAGAAAATTGAAAAAAGGTAAATTTTGTTATGTTCAAAATTTTATGGTTCAATATTACCTGGATTGATATCGAATTTTGGGGAACTAAAATAAAAATAAATTGTTCGCTCTACAGCATTGCCTTGGCGATCTCGATTGCGAGATTCCTACTTGAAACTAGGTGTTCAAAGGCTTGATTGTTGAGGCAATTGCAAAAAATATGTAATTTTACCACTTTTCTAGTGTAATGTCACTTTATCAGTCTAAATTGAGGTGAAATTACATCATAAAATACGTAATATTCATCCTTCCAAAATTAAACCTTCCAATTTTAAACAATATTTTACTGTGTACACCACCGGTTCCGGGCTTTGGGGAACTATGTTAGTCAAAATGTGAGGCATTGAAAC
Source organism: Culex quinquefasciatus (assembly GCF_015732765.1). Taxonomy (NCBI): domain Eukaryota; kingdom Metazoa; phylum Arthropoda; class Insecta; order Diptera; family Culicidae; genus Culex; species Culex quinquefasciatus. The sequence goes on from NC_051862.1 coordinate 38,983,504, forward strand.
CTGTACAAAATGGCGTCCTATTCTATCAGTAAAAACCGCGTTCCAAAACCAAAAAAATATTTTTGATTTGATGTACGCATTTTTAACTGAACTGGATCGAAATATTAGTTATAAAAGATTTGTAGAGAAAATTCTTGGGTTTAAAACCCTTTTTAAAAGTTTGTAAATCCATTTTAATTAATAAAAGGTATTCCGCTTTAAGAGCAAGCCCACGAGCAAAGCATACTCATCTCGCATCGACCTCACCAATCTGCCTGAAATTTTCATGGGTTGTTTGTAGGTACATATGAAACTAGCATCTGGCGAAAATATGAGCACTTTAGGTCAACGGGAAGTAGGGCAAATCGGGACACAAAGTTTGAAGGTTCTAAAACGCCAAAAATATTAAATAAGCTGTAACTTAGGCTAAATTCAATTTAATTTCAAAATTCAAAATGCATCTGAAAGGGCTTAAAATGCAACAAAATGCAGGGTGGAGCATCCCAATAGGTTAAATATGAAAGGAGTTATTGGCATTTTAGTGAAAAATAGCATAATTTTTCAAACTCAAATAAAAAAGTGTTCCATCCAGATATCAACTCGGTTCGACCTGCAGCTTGTAGGGACAATTTGGGACTACCATCTGAGACTAAGAACGCTTTGGGTAAGACAGTTTAACATATTAAATATATATATATTTTTTTCTTTTAGTGATTTTTTGTGTTGTAAAATGTAGCGCGGGGACACCTCAAATCAAATTTTCCGGTGATAATTTCATCATATTCGTGTTCCTGAGACAATTCAATAATAGAAACATGCATAATATGCATTGCATATAAATGTTTATTTTCATCCATTTTAACCCTTCAAAATACCAAAGTTGAAAAAAATTATGAAGCTATCTTTTTCTTGTATCCATGGAAACGAACTTGATTTTCAATAAATTTGAATCGAAGACTTTTTTAAATTATTTTTTTAAAGGGTTAAAATGGATGAAAATAAACACATTTGTGCAAGTTTCTAGCACAGTTGGTATCGTTCGATGCAGAGCACTTTGTGCGGCTAGTTTGAGCTGAAAAAAGAAAACCTCAATTAGAGCTGGTCTCATTTGTCACACGTGCTATGTGCCATCCCATCGAACTTATCAAAGTTTAAACGCTCGTGTCTCGCTTTGTTTGAATAATTGTGCACAGCAGAAAAAGTGTAAATTTGGAAGGTGTAATTTTAGAAGGTTGAATATTACCTCTTTTATGATGTAATTTTACCTCAATTTAGACTGAAAATGCGACATTACACCAGAATAGTGGTAAAAATACACATTTTTATAGGTAAAATTACACATTTTTCTGACATAAAAGATGTACCCCTTTCCAGAGGTAATATTACCATGATTTTTTTTTCTGTGTTACACAATTTTTATTGGCATGTTATCGATTTGTGATAAATTGTATTGCAGGGCTAAATTTCTAAATTATTAAGTAAAAGGAAACACAAAATTAAAAAGCCTTAGGGTTACAATAATGCTTATGTAGAAAATCAAAATTACTTTGAACTTAGAATTCCTTGATGGATCTTTAAACCAGAGTTCGGAAAACCACTCACACTCACAAATCGAGTAGGCTTCCTCACAGCAAACACTCTCGATACTCACCGTGAGTGTGAGGGCTGAGTAAATTTACTCATATTTGAGTAAAATGAGGGCGTGAGTAGGCCGTTTCCAACAATTTGTTATTTCCAAAATCAATGACCACATCAATCCAAAATCAAGTGTCTTTAACAATCGGTTGTACATTCGAGGTAGCGTCAATGTCTAAAAATCCGAAAGTTATGTGTTGGTATTAATGTGGTATCAATATTTTTTTTTGTCTGTCTGGTATTTTTTTTATTGCTTCAAAAGAAACCTGAGATTGTCAAAGTCAAGCGGATGGGCAATTATTTTCATAATTTTAAGACCGGTCGAATCCGTTGTGGATTAACCTACCGCAGGATAAATCGGAGGCCACAGACGGGGGCAGTTTCTGCGGGTGGATGTTGGCAGCCATACCAAAAGAAGATGGCCGCCCTAGTAACATTTTTAAACTTACAGGTTTTATCAGGGTTCTGGAAACCCTGATACGGCTTAAATAGGCTTTTATGGCCTACTTAAAACCTAAAATGTTACTAGGGCGTGTTGCTGTGGGTAATGGTCACTCCCTTCGACAGCTGTGCAACTGTGGCCACTCTCGGTCGCTGACAGTTCTACCAATATTTCTTGCCTAAGAACCAGGACACGCCAATGGAGCCTCAGCGGCCGCCGGTGGCCCTAGCCTAAAGCTGTCAAAAGCACTGGATCGCCCTTTTTTAAGTTTTCAGTGAACCTCCAAGCCGGCGGCTACTGCAACTTCTTCGGCATGTCCCGATTCTGAACCACATTTGTAGAACTGTCGACGACCGGGAGTGGCCACTTACCTCAGCAACACGGCCATCCACTGCTGGTAAAGCTGTAAAAATCCACCCGCAGAGGCATCCCCCGTCTAAACAACCTCCGACCTATCCGTCGGTAGGACAGCTGGAAGCAGACAACAAACTTTGTGATTAAAAAAAATAACTGGCTGGAAAAAAACCAGATAAAAACCAGGATTTGAACCACTGTGATAAAAAAAACTTCTTATTGATAGCACTGCGCCTCTACCATCAGGATTACTTTTTCGCTGTTGAATGAATAAGAAAATCACCGATGTAGAGTTTGACATCTCGAAATTTGTTTTCTAAAATAGCCCTCATGAGCGCTCAAAGCCCTCTTTGTGAGTAAATGAGGAAGGCCCTCACACTCACCGAGAGTGATGAGTAATTTACTCGCAGGTAACTTAGTTTTTCCTCATAGTTGAGCTTTAAACTGTCAAAAAGTATACAAGTGATTATGATGTGAGTCGGATTTGCTTAATTTAGCACGAACACAATGTATCACACTAAAAATTTATGTTTTCTTTTACTAAACAATATATAAATTTACCCGGCAATGTGTCGGAGATGAGTTCATATCAGATTCGTTGACATTTATTTTCTCTTTAATTTGTTCTACGAAAGATGGTGGATAACCTTTAGGTTATAAATAATTAAGCATTGAGTGCAAATAAATAATTTTAAAACTAGTAGGTACAGCATCTCTTTGTAAGTGGGTGATGAACGATCGAAAAATAATAAGACAAATGATTTTTGCCAACTATTTTTTTTATTTCAACACAGTTTTATTGAAGAAATAATTCAAAACATGGAGTTCTTAAATAGTTCCAGCGTCACGAAAAATGGAAAATGGGACTCATGTTCCTGACAAAGTGCTAATCTACCTGTTTTAGAAAGGTCTGGAAAAAAACTCATTTTTTTGCGAGTTGATGGTGTTTGGCTCAATGCTAAATTTTTAAATAACGACCACTGCAGTGTCTGGTGTATCAAATGATGAAGTTACGATTGTTGATTTAGGGTATAAAATATATTTGTTTGGATAATAATACTTCAGTAAAAAAGATGTCTAAACTTTCAGCATTTTTATACTACAAGAAAATATTTAGAAAGTTGTATGAAATATTACAAGAGGACCACAGTCATCAATCCTGGAGCCAAAATTACTAAGTTGATAGTGAGTCGCCTCACTGAGCTCCAACTGTTGCATCCTGGCTCCGAACATTGTTTGTCCACGGAACTATTTGGCTCCAGATCTGACAGGCAGCCTCGTTCGACTGTAAAAAAAATACATTGCGTAAGGTAAATGTAAAAAGATAGACTAGAAAATATCTCACAATATCCATCGGATGTACGAGTGTAGCATCTATCGCCTACTTGTTGTTTTTTACAAAACCTTGGAGTAGAAACTGCTGTCTGCTCTTCCTTACAATTATTAAAGTAAAACATTTCTTGCACTTCACATTGATAGCATTTCAACCATGGTTTTTGGTTGCAGTTGTCACCTTGACAGACAACACAGCTGGCATCGGATGCTGAAGTGCACTCGTTGAAACCGATCGAGTCTAGACATCCACGTTGCACTTTACTATTATAGTCATTGATGGTCGTAAAGCAGGAATCCGCTAATCTGGAACACTCCGTGTTCAAAGCAGTAGAACTTCCATCGGCACAGTCGTTGTTCGACGAATGGCACAGCTGACATTTGGTTGTCTTTTAATCAGCTTTAGCTTGTCCGTTACAACTATCCTTGGAGCATATGTGACAATTGGCACTATTTTGAAGACATTCAGGGTAATCCGAGCCACAACCACGCGACACTGGAGAAATAAAAATGTTCTCAAATCATGTTGTAGAACTAAAGCCAAAAATGTACCTCTTCCATCGGTTAATTCAGCGTAGCAGAAGTTGTTAGTTGAAGAATAGCGGCAGATGGTAGCGTCTAAATCGTCTTGCTTGTCAGCACATCCTGCTTCACCAGCTTCACTGCACTGGTGACACCTGGGCCAGAACACATTGTTGCAGCCAAAGCCAATGCAGGCGACACAATTGGGTAACGTGCCCTGTGCGCATCTCAACAAATCTTGTAAAGTCATCTGACCACCACAGCCCCGCTGTACATGGCCATCGACAAGCCGTGTGTAACACCACTTTTCTCTGCTACAGCTACTGGGTTCGATGTCTCCATTGATGCAGTTGGGATTGTCCCTTGTCGAGCACTGAATGCAGCCGATCTTTTCAGACGCTGGAAGTACAAAAAGACAAGAAATAGTTGAAATTATGACTACTCTGAAAAAATGTAAAAAGCAGCAAATCACAAATTAAAATAGTTTAGCTAATATACATACGAATCTGGGCCAAAGTTGTGCCACTGCACAAGAGCGTGATTAGAGCCGTTAACGAAGCTGGGCGAAACATGGAGAGCTGCTTCCAGTTTGAAGGATCAAATTGAACTGATAAGAACTTGCTGAAAGTGTGGTATATCGATGACTGAACGACGGCAATAGGTGCACCGTTAACTAATGTGAACTAGACAAAGGTTGAATGAATCGGAATTTTGCTTGAAATTTGTTAAAACTAGTTTTGTTTATAAAATTATCGAATTATATTGCATTTTATACTGAATTCGAAGCACGAATCATACATTTTCACATTTTACATGGAATTTGTTCAAATGAAATTGCCTATATATTTGAAGATGTTTTTTAATTGTGAGCATGAGCATGAGCATGAGAGACCACCCATGGTTGTCCTTCTCCGTTGCTGAACAGGACCGTAATATCTGTAGTGTCCTAGGTTTCCTGTGCTCACTCCGATTGTCACCGATGGCTTTCCACCCGTCCGCCCGCTAACCATCGGTTCGCGTCGTCGTTCCCTGTCCGCTCCGGCCGGTGGCTTTCTCTCGACTAAATAACCACGCGCTCTTATGTCAGAATCGAACACAAAGGCTTGCACGCAAGGTGTGATGCAAACGCAATATGCATGCAAGGTGTGGTGAAATATAAATACAAGTTCGGTGACTTGCATCGCATAGGACCCTACACCCCCATCTTACCTTAATAAAAAACAAATAACTGTCAAATCTACAGATGACTCTATTCTTGAACGTACCTTCAAAAATATAACATTATCACACTCTCCACGAACTTGCTTCAGGGATATATTGTAAAACTAAATAAAGAAGACTATAACAAAGGACTATAATTGTTTGGCAAGAAATAAGGGCAATACTCTTGGCAATACTAACAACTTATAAACTATTCTTCACACTTCCTTTCAATTCAAAATCTAATAAGCAAACAAACAGTCATTGTAATCCTGTACACTTCTCTCCAACACGATTTTTTTTTATGTTAAATTCTTTGACTACCTTCAAGCAAAATCCAGCTCGAATTAATCATTTTTTTATGCTCTACTTCAGTCACGACGGGCTCGTAGATGTCTATGAGATGTCTCGTTGGCAAAACTAAATTAGCCAAAAGTTCATTACCGATAGATGTTTAGTAAATGTCTCGATAAACGTCCGATGCGGGCAGCATTTTGACTAGGACGTTTAAACTAAATTCATTAAAGAGTTTGTCTACAATCGGAGTACGAATGTCACAAAAAGTGACGTTCTACGTTCTTCTCTCAACCAAATCTTTAACCAACAAAACATGATTGGAAGAATTAAACTGCCAAAACGATCATGTCTCTCAAAACATTAAGAAACCTAACCAAACCATAAAAAAATCTTTTCATTGGCAACTATTATCGATAGCAATATAGTTAACTCTCCAGAGATTTTTTTTCTATTTTGATATTGACCGTTTTGCCCAAAAAGACACGCGGCAAACCAGCCTCGAATGGCGCGCCGCACTTTCGACAAATGCGCGTTTCAAATCCCGTACCGCGCGTTTTGTTTTTTACTTCGTGATTTTCTGCTTCTGTGAAATAGAAAAAGCATCTGGCAACAATGTCTACGGCACATTCTGAAATGTCGTGTACCTTCCAGGGAAACGGAAAATACACTCAAATATTGCATTCATTATTGCATTCATAATCAAGTCACGGCATGTATCAATGACGCAAATCTAGTTAACAAAACCATAGCTAAACATAATTGTTAGCCAGCTGTCTGTAAACTCTCGTATCCGAAGCACTTCCTCAGTTGACAAGCTGAAACTTTTTTTTTTCAAATCACGTTGGGCTAACCGTCTAGCATAAGCATAAGCATTAATGTGATGTATAGTGGTTGTGAGAAAAATCTACAATCTGTCAAACAATCTGTGGGCTTCAAAACAATCTATGCATTGCATATTCTACAATAAACAACTATAATCACTAGAAGTCAAAATCAATTTTCCAAACAACATTCCACGCGTGAACTTCGGTTACTCACACAAAAGACACTAAATGTGTGTTGCTTCCACTGATCCTTCACATTCACTGATATTACAATTGTTCATCCTTCTCGAGCTTGTTTACGAAAAGTTACCAAAACCTTCATCCCCTTCACAAAATAAGTGTTGAAACTTCAGTACTCAGTTGTTCCAACTGTTGCAACATCTATTCCGTTATTCATTCGCACATTCTACATAAATTTGGCAAAATTTGTTCACAAATCCTGAGTTACTGCATATAGTCGTTACATTTGTTAAGATCAAAATCACATATCATAACATGCTCGCCGCATCTCATTTATTTCTAATTCAGCAAGAGCTCCTTCAATAATTGTAACCTTATTTTATATTGAACCTTCATCGTGCCATTTTAATCACATTATAGACCTCCTGCTCTGTGCTGCGAAGCTTGTCAGCCAACTTGTAACGGCATACTTGCCTTTAACTGTTTACATTGCTAAATGCTTGACTCATCAACCTTAATTAAATTTACAACAACACCAATTCATAGAACCATTCCGCTAACATAAACAGCATAACGCTTCTCATCCTCTCTAACAAATTTCTTCGTTTTTTTTTGACCTATCATGCTTTAAAAACGACTGTTATGGCAAATAACGTTAACTGTTTCAAGCTCGGTGTCGAGTGCAGTTCATCATTCTACGCTGCAATCTTGTCTTTGAACGTGTCATTTCTACATGACTCCTTTTCAGAAACTCTACTATCTCCACAATCACTAGTGAAACAATCAAACACTTTCTAGATGTGTAATGGTGCTTTCCCTAGTGCTTTCCACAACAGTTAGAACTTTTAAACTCTCTGGAATACCCGCTGCACATAATTCAGCATTACAACACCCCATTTTTTTTAGTTCATAAGTGACGTCATTATGTTGCCATCTATGTAACAAACAACTCTAACATTGACATCTGCATGGAAGAAGTTCTCACACATCGAGAACTCCAGGCCTCAATTTCGAACACGTCTCAAAAACGGCAGATTTAAACTAACTACAACGAATCTTGTATTAATCCATGCTGTTACGATGTACTATGTACTTTTCAGCAGAACTTCACATCGATCCTTGCAGGCATCGATTTCTTGCACTTCTCAAAACATCTAAACCTCAAATCGATTCCGTTAGCTTCGATCTCTTACACATCTCAACGACAGCCGAACCTCATATCGATTCACGCAGGCATCGATCTCTTACATTTCTCAGAAATATCCAAACCTCATATCGATCCTCGCAGGCATCGATCTATTGTACGTCTCAACGACGGACGAACCTCCTTGCACATCTCAACGATGGCCGGACCTCCTATCGATCCACGCAGACATTGATCTCTTGCACATCTCAACGATGGCCGAACCTCCTATCGATCCACGCAGGCATCGATCTCTTGCACATCTCAACGATGGCCGAACCTCCTATCGATCCACGCAGGCATCGATCTCTTGCACATCTCAACGATGGCCGAACCTCCTATCGATCCACGCAGGCATCGATCTCTTGCACATCTCAACGATGGCCGAACCTCCTATCGATCCACGCAGGCATCGATCTCTTGCACATCTCAACGATGGCTGAACCTCCTATCGATCCACGCAGGCATCGATCTCTTGCACATCTCAACGATGGCCGAACCTCCTATCGATCCACGCAGGCATCGATCTCTTGCACATCTCAACGACGGCCGAAACTCATATCGATCCTCGACAGCATCGATATCTTACACTTCTCAAAATATCCAAAACTTATATCGATCCTCGCTGGCATTGAACCTTTACCTTTTATCAGTTTCATTTGTTGGTGGTTTTCTGAGCAGTCAGCCACTAACATAAGTGATTCACATCACAATACTTTCACATAAGTACAATTCTGTTAATAAACATTGGCACAAACACGTCAGTGCTACCGCCAGTAATCCGCCAATTTTCTTATTTAAAGCCATGATGCACACCAAACCCATCTTTTTTTCCAAAATTTCCCCCAAATCTGCTTTCAATATAAACTATGCAATAAAGTACAATAATTTTTCAGCTTTTGTTTTCATCCACAATCAAATCAAAATTTCGAAGCAATTCACTTATTTTCCAAGCGAAGCTTAACATTTTTTCGTCGTTACCTCTTGCCTTTAGCTAAAGAAATTATTGCCAAACCTCATAATTATTTTTTTTTCGACTCAGCATTCCGAATTTTCACAATTTTTTTCAATGACTCACCTTTTTTTCTTTAGACAAACCCAACCACAACACTTTCCTCCTTTTTCACAACAGCACAACACATTTTTTCTCCCTCACAAAATTCACTGGATCCATTTACTGTTATTATTTATTGTAAACAAACATCAATTTCACCATCAAAACACAGTTGACCCATGCCGAATTTCCTTTTTTTTTTTTTACCCTCGTCGCCAATTGTAGTGTCCTAGGTTTCCTGTGCTCACTCCGATTGTCACCGATGGCTTTCCACCCGTCCGCCCGCTAACCATCGGTTCGCGTCGTCGTTCCCTGTCCGCTCCGGCCGGTGGCTTTCTCTCGACTAAATAACCACGCGCTCTTATGTCAGAATCGAACACAAAGGCTTGCACGCAAGGTGTGATGCAAACGCAATATGCATGCAAGGTGTGGTGAAATATAAATACAAGTTCGGTGACTTGCATCGCATAGGACCCTACAATATCCTATCAATACAACCGACCATACGCTTAAACGATCAAATGATGTTTCCCTTATCAATAGCAATATTTGAAGATGTTTTTTAATTGTGTTTCAAAAACACATATTATTTATTATTTACAAACTTTTTTAACCTTCTCCTAGTGGAAAATTGTCCAAAGAATCCGAAAATGCATTCCGTTTTCCGATTCAAAATCATGTTCATTGAGAAAACCATGACACTTTGAGAAGTTTAAAATGATGACTTTCATCATCATTTTTTAACTATAGTTAACTAACTTTTTAAACTTTTCAAAATTTTATAAAAAGTTCTTCTTGAGGTACTTTGAACACTTCTCTACCACGGTCAGTATGTTTATAAACCATTCCTTACGTATTTTAATTGTGCTCTTCATTTTGCGGAAAAATCGCAAACCTATCAAAGTCACCCCGGCTATCAAAGTCACCCCGTTTTAGGGTAATTGAAATATATATCAACTGTATTTTGTGTTACCTCTTCATTGAGATTAGATATATGAGTGTTGCCAATATTGCTAACCTGAAGGTGATGACTTTATGCCATGATTTTAAATTCGAAGATATTAACGCCTCAGTAATTTTCTATTATTTTGGCTTTTTTGAGATATTCAATTTTGTATTTTATCATTTGGATTTTGTCCTTGGATTTTCTATGTAATAAAAGCTTATTTTCATTTTTTACATATAAAGTTTTTTTTCAATAGTGCTTTAAAAAATAGTTTCGTTGAAAATTGTTATTTTTAAACCCGGGGCGACAATGTGATTCTTACTAGTTTTAGCCTTCAAGTGTGCAAATGGAATTTATTAAGGCCAAATTAACCTTCGACATAAAAATTAAAAAAATATAAAAATTAAACTACAAGCCAGTTTTTTCACATTCTAATGAAAATGCTGTTGGAAAATACAATATGCATTACATAGTAACGTTAATTTGCAATCATATTTTTTTTTTCAAATATAAGTTTTGACGATTGTCCTCGCTCCATACAAAAAAATATTTGTTTTTTTTTTGAAATTGTCCACGAGGGAAGGGGGGATCTAAGGTTCCAAAAAATTGTCCACGTGGTTTATTGATGATCTCGAATGCAGGGGAATTCACATTAAATTGATTGTGCACAACATTTATTTGACATTTTTGAAGGTTTTTGGAATAAATATTTTTTCCCCTGATTTTTCGTGCCGATTTCAAAAGAGGGGGAGACAAGTACTTAGAAAAATATTTGCAACAACCTTATAGGAACGCTGAGAAAATTTTCTGCAATCATTTTTGCCACTAATTACCACCATTTTTTTGTAAGTTTGTAAGATGATTTTTTTAAATTTCGTTAGAGATGCGTTCCTAGTACATTATGATGGAGACGCAGGGTTTTTTAGTCCGATTAATGTACAGAAATGCGATCTCAAATCCTGTTAATGGTTTACCTTTATCGCATAGGTGAGGTAAAACATCCTGAAAAATCATAAATAATTCTTTTAAACTGTGAGCTCTTTGAGATCAAATAAGCAAATAAAGTTTTTAATTTATATATTTAAAAAAAATTGTTTCCGGTTATCATCAAACAAAAAGAAAACTTTTTTAATATTTATTACCATTTTTTATAACTCTCAAATTCATCTAGCTTATATCAACTCCGTATACAACCATGAACATCACCGCAGACATCAGCGCCACCAGCTTCGAATCGAATGCAAGCTTGCTTGCAAAGTTGTTCAGCGCATCCGGCGAGATAGCGTTACAGTTGGCGCCATCGCAAAGTCGACACCGCTTGTTATCAAGCTTATCACAGGCATTCACCGCCTTGCCCAGGTCCGACTGGCAGCCACGTTCCACTGTTGGTGTTTGAGATAAATTGTTAGAGATTGGTTTGAGTTTTGATGGGTTAAGTCTACTTACAAACTTCATCAACCATTCTGGTGTAACACCTGTCTTCCGAGTCGTAAGTTTGGCAGTATGCTGACTTGGGCTTGTCTGAGCAACTGCTATCAGTCTCGCTGGTATTGCATTGATAGCATCGTAGTCGATTTTCCGGAAACAATCCCTTATTGCAGTCCTCGACTCCACAAATTGAACAGGTTTCGGTTGAACAAGCTTGAGCTTCTTCAGCTGGCAGGTTTCCTAAGCATCCTCTATGAAGAACTCCTTCTTAAAATACAATCTAGTTATTGAATAGTGTAATTTTTTAAAGAAGGTCCTCACCGGAAACTATTCTGGAGTAACACTTTCCAGTGGACTCCACCCTGCAAGGCTTAGTTGGTGCAACTCCTAAAAGACAAGCTCCGTCGACATCATCCAAAGTATTGCACTGCTGGCAGCGCTGCCTTGTATGCATCTCGTGCGCAGCATCCTTGTTGCACAAATCCGTCCCGCAGGATCTACACTCCAAGCTAGTTTCGCACGCATCTTCCGCCAAATCAGCTTCACAACCTCGCGTCACCATGTGATCCTCAATTCTTTCGTAGCACCTGTTGTCGGTGACGTAATTTCGGCAGAATTTTCGTTCTGAATCATGTTGTTGTTCGTTACACGCCGAAGTTCCGTTGCACTGATGACACTGAAGCCAGATAATCGTATTGCAGCTCTCGGTATCGCAGATCAAGCACGAGTCATCTTCAGGATTCTGACATTTTTTGTGGTCTTCTTCATTCAGTTTTGAAAGGCAGCCCCGTCCAAGAACTCCGTCTACTACCCTTGTGATGCAGACATCTTCCTGTCCACAGTGAGTGGGGTCGGTGGCACCCGCTGCACAATCCGGATCACTCAACGAATCACACTGATGGCACAGACTACCCTTGAACGTAACGGAATCGTCTTTGTTGCAAGCATCGCGATCGCACACCAAACACTCCTTATTCCCATCGCAAGCTTCCTCTCCCAGATCCGCTTCACAACCCCGCTCAACTCTCCCACCAACGAACCGCTCGTAGCACAAGTTCGGTTCCCTGTAGTTCCCACAGTACTGCGCGTCCAAAATCATCTGCTGCTCCCCAGCGCAAGTCTCGTTCAACACCTCGCTACACATGTGACACGATCGCCACACCTGGTTGTTACACGCATTCCCGTCACCGCAAGTTACGCACGAAAAGTCACCCGGATCTTCGCATCTGGCACGCTCAGCGGGATCCTCGATGTCCCCCAGACAACCGCGAGTGGTTACACCGTTTCCGAAGAAGCCCTCCACGATACGGACGGTGCACAGGTCGTCCGGAACGCTGCACGGGTCGGGCGCCTTCGTGCCAAGCATGCAGGCAAAGGTGGAGGTGGTGCACTTGATGCAGCTGCGTTGAGCTGATGTTTCGGTGAACAACAAACTTGCTACAAGTAACAGGAGTAAACTTTGGCGATCCATTCCGATTGATGACTTGGTTCAAATGAGCTGAGTGATAATTGATGGATTCTTGTATGGAGTTATCTTTAGTCGCGAATCACACCTCGGTCGGGAGATAATAAGGCTATATCAGAAGTATTGGACAGGCCGTAAAGCTACCGGTAAGACACGTTAGCTTCTTGATGGATTCCGGTAGAGACAACTGTGCTAATCTGTTGAATGTTTGCAAGATTGTAAATACGTTGCTTGGGTGTAGTAAAGAGATATGTGTAACAGTAGGTTGAACATAGGAAAGGTAATATTTATGTCTGCAAAATCATGATAAGGCATTATTATATTTTGAAAGTTTGATTTGACATGATAATCTGAACGGTAATGTGATATTTTTGAATAAATGAATAATTTTTCATGGATTGAGAACGTACAACTTTTTTTTACATTTTTATAAGATCATGATGCAATTAACAAAGTTCGCTAAATCATTTCATCAAAATCAACAAAGTGATAAGAATTCTATTTTCCACATTTATTAAATGATTACAGTGAATCGGGAAGCAGACCACGACTTGAGTTTTTGAAGGCACCTTTAATAATTCTAAAATATTTTACCTGTTCTTGCTATGCTCAAAATACACCTAAACCATTCTGACAGCCACCGTCACCGCGGCGGTAATCATGACCACAACATTCCCAGCGAGATTCGCGGCCGCATTCCTGAGCTTACTCTGCGAGATTCCATTACAGCTGGCGTCGTCACAAGCTTCGCAGTGCTTGTCGTCCAGCTCATCGCACGCGTCCACGTCCTCGCCCAGGTCCGACTGGCAGCCACGCTCCACTGGGAGGACAAGTTTGCGGGGATAAGTTTAGAGCTCTGGGTAATTTACGATGCTTACTTACGGATGTTATCTACAATCCTTGTGTAGCAGTGATCTTCATCGTGCTGATGGCGACAATACGCCGAGTGGTGGTTATCTTTTTGCTCTGCGGAGCAAGACTTGTCCGTTGCGGAATTGCACTGATAGCATTTGAGCCACTCTTGCTGGTTACAGCCCTGTCCCGAGCACTTGTGGCAGGAAGTGTCCGCTGGGTCGTCACACTTGGCTTTTTCGGCTTCGCCGAGGGTTGACAGGCAGTTCCGCTCCAGAACACCGTCTGAAATAAAGAAGATTGAGTTTCTAGGTTGGTTTAGCTTTCAAGTTGGCCGTACTCTCAATCCGGGTGAAGCAAGCGTCCTCCAGATGATCGCCGCAGATCGTTGGCGTAACGGATCCTTCGTCACAGTTGTGATCGTCAGCCGAGCTGCACCGCTGGCACTTTGGAAGCTGCTCCAGTTGGGCCGCGGCGATCGTGTTGCAGTTCTTGCCCGCACAGACCATGCAGTCTCGCACGTTATCGCAGGCGTTCGCCTGGAGACCCATGTCCGCTTCACAACCTCGCTCAACTATGGGGAATGATATTGTTAGAAGGATAACTAGTAGGATTGAAGGAAGCTTACAGTGATCGTCTGGACCGAATCTGGAATAGCATCTGTTGTGTTCCTTAAAGATCTTACACACTACCGTCTTGGACTCATCGGTCAGTCCCATACCACAGTCGGTGGAGTTGTTTGACTTGCACTGATTGCAAGTTAGGCGATCCACCGGGAAGACCCCTCTGTTGCATCCGTCTCCCTGGCATATATTACACCTGGTTCCATTACAGTTCTGAACTTCATCCTGCGTCAAGCTTGCTTGACATCCTCGCTCGAGAATTCCTCCTGAAAGACTTAAATTGGTCAGTAAAACAGAACAATGGATGACCACAAGCTAACCTGGAAGTATTCTTGAGTAACACTTCTCATCGGAAGGCCCTCCACAGTTTGTAGGAGCTTTGCTCCCACTCAAGCAGCTTCCGTCTTCATCAGTTCCATCAGCCTTGCATTGAACACATTTAGTTACTTGGAACTCCCGGGCAGCATCCCTGTTACAATCGCTGCCTTCACACACCCGACAATGCTCGTTCCCATCACAGGGATCCTCGCCCAAGTCTGACCGACATCCTCGCTCAACCCTTTCGTTGACGATCCGCTCAAAGCAGCCGGACTCCTCGCTGAACCTCCCACAGAAAGCTCCAGCTCCCGGCTGGCCATCACGACAAGTGGCATCGTCCGTCGATTCCTGGCACACGTGGCAAGTTGGCCACAATGCCCGGTTGCAAACCAAACCGCTGCACGTCAAACAGGACGAATCCGCCTCGTTGAGGCAAGGGTTACGTTCTGCCTCGTTGGTTAAGTTTTGCAGGCATCCCCGATCGATCCGGCCGTTGATGTTGCGTACGTAGCAGTGATCGGATGCGTTCGGACAGGAAAACGCACCAATTCTTTCATCATTACAGGAAGTTTCTCCGCCGGCACAGCTCAGGCAGAGTTGCATGTTAAACTGGGCTGAAGTTGAAGACAATTTTGAATATTTTTAAAACCGTAATTTTTCTTGTTATCTAAAATGTGCAAATTCGTTCTCGGTCATGTTATCAAGCTGTAGACGTGATTCAAACTAGTGTAAACAGTGAGGCTAGGTCGGTTGTAATTGCCGTATTATTCATGGCAGTCGCGATTGTGTGACATAGATAACTGTTTGTTTTACTGCCTAATATAAGGTTCAGTGCAGAGTCACATGTGCCTAAATTTTCTATTTTTTCATTAGTTTTAGAGTTGCAATGTGATTTGAACTATTAATTACTACGAATTGACATCCGTAGAGTCTACTATTCATTGAAACATTTAATATCAACAGAATGAATTATTACACTACGTGACCAATACCTCAACACGATTTTCTTCAAATGTTTCAATATAACTTCTTAATAAATCTTTGCAAATCGCGATTCACACAACATTTACCAACTAACCACTAGTTTGATGAATCAGCAGAACACCAAGCAGCATCCACAGCATCCTGCAGCGATAATCCATAGCGACCGATGATCTCCAACGAGCATTTACCAAGCGACTGATCCTGCGAATTTTCCAAAATTTGAACCGAAACTTCGCGCAGGCGGGCACGATCGTGGCTTTTTATACCTGTGCGAGCACACTCGATCTGTGCGCACACGACTATTTTACAGTTTGTAAACAAACCTGGTGCTGCTGCGCGCTGATAACGTTGCCGTGGTGATTACCTACCGGCGTTATCTAAGCAGGGGCTTATCTGGGGGTGATGGCAAATTTTGAAGATGAGTCTGGTTCAACGGGAATAGGGTCCTAAATCTCTATATAAGTTTTTATGTTCAGCGGTAAAAACATAATTAAACCTCATTTCTGTTCCTTTTTTTCATTTTAATGCAAAAAAATAATTGACAAGACAACATTTTTTCGATGGATCAACTATGGTCTCCTTGAAACGATCTGTCAAGAAGGAACTTTTCTGTCAGAAGGGCCACGAGGTTGATTTTTAAAAATTGATTTAAAATCCATTTTAAATCTTTTGCGGTTGCACAAAGGGTCATTGTACTCAGAAAAATAAGCTTTATCGTTGTGAACAATAATATCAGCAATTTAACGATGCACATCAATCAGAACTTTTGCACCCAGATTTTTGTTACAGACATTTTAGTATCTTCAAAACTACGGGAACTATCGATATGATCTTTCCACAAAGTAATTTACAACAAAGTTTGACTAATTTTACAATCACGTTGTTGCGGGATTGGATCCGTAAGTTTGACAATTTTGGAATAATAAGACAACAACTTCCTTTGTTGCTGTGCACCCTTAAACTTAATTTTTAGGACCCAATTACGTGAGAAGAGTAGAAGTATGTCGTAATGGACCACTTTTTCAAGGTCACGGTTGACATGGTTTATTGATAACCATAAAGTTTATAAAAAAACATTCTCAAAGATATCATATTTTTAGGATTTTTTTGCAGAAGGGTTATTAACTTCCGAAAATTACATTTTTGCGCAGCTGGCTCAAAGTAAAATAGTAAAACAGTTGTTTTTTCCATAAATTTTGACGATTTTTTCCATACAAACCTCGTTATAGGCCAATCTTTGATAAAAGGGGAGCTGATTTCAGCCCGGATTTCAGAATTAGAAAAATGTTATAGCAAATCTAAAAGTAAGATGTAATGCAGGATTACGTAATCCCAAATTACAATAAATCGTGAATCGTATCTCAGGACAAGTGTAATACTGGATTACACAAACGACCACCAAGTAGAACTGTAATTGGTAAAAAAATATCGCTGATGGAAAATGTCGATACAAATCAGGGCGATTCTTTCTTGATGAAGGAGCAGCCCGAAAAAATTCAATGACGTCATCAATACCGCCAGCATCGAGCCATCCATATCGCGAAAAAAATGCGGTCTGCAAAATCTCAGCACATTACTGGTGAGGTTTCTACATTTTTGTGTGTAAATGCTACGGAATCATTCAAAGAAACTAAGCGTCTCCATGAATCTAACTTTTTTAGAATGAATTTTTAAAAATTGGTTTAAAATCCATTTTAAATCTTTTGCGGTTGCACAAAGGGTCATTGTACTCAGAAAAATAATCCCTATCGTTGTGAACAATAATATCAGCAATTTAACGATGCACATGGACATTACTTACATTACATGGAGGCGTCAGGCGTTCTTGAATGGATATATAATGGAGCTATAGCATTGATATACATTTTCAAATTTTGTTATGAGTAGTACTGGCAGAAAATTAAATAAAATCTTATTGTCAGAATTGAAGAAGAAAGTTACTTTCAATATAGTTTATCGTAGTCACCAATTCAACAAAATAATATTACTTCCCAATTATATTTATTTATGATTAACTATCAGAACACTGAGGTTTTGGCTTCTTTATATAGATTATAAAACATTACTATTCTGCAATCACTAGAAATTGAGATTCCATGCATTTCTGAGCTTAAAACAGTGTTTTTCAGTTAGTTTCTTTTACTTCATAACAAGTGAAACAGAACCGTAAGCATTGCTACCGTAATCCATGCGGTTTGACCAAATTTTCTCGCTGAATTTTTCAATTTGGTTTTGGAAATTTCATTGCAGTTATTACCCTCACAGGTTTGACAATGCTTTTTGTCCAGGATAATGCATGCAGAGTTCTCCAGGTCTGACTGGCAGCCACGCTCCACTAAAAAAATCCATAAAATATTTAAAAATGTTAATTTTACAACTCATGTTGTTCAATACTTACAAATATCATTCCGAATTCTAGTGTAGCAAGAGTCATACGGGGAATAAACTTCACAGTACTCGGATGTTGCGTTCCCCATCAGCTGGTTTGAGCATTTTTCATCCAGCGAAGAGTTGCAACGATGGCACCGAAGCCGATTCGGTGGGAAGACATTTCCGTTGCATCCGGTTCCGGTGCAGATTGTACAATTGCTACCCCCCGAGCAGGCTGCTATTTCCTCTACTGCTAAATCACCTCGACAACCTCGGTGAAGCGTTCCATCTAAAGGGTGGGAATTGAAGAATTTAATTTGTTGCGAAAAATGACTTGTTTTAGTGTTACCATCGTCAACACGTGAGTAGCACTGCTGGCCAGATTCTGTTTGACAAGGCGCTTCCTGCATGCGTCCTTCTAAGCAGATTCCATCGGAATCTTCCGTTGAATTACATTGCAGGCATCGCTGATTTGTTACGAGTGTGCTGGCCGAGCGATTGTTGCAGGAAGCTGTATCGCAGAGCTTGCATTCCAAACTGTCTTTGCAGGGATCTTCGATGAGGACGTTCGCACAACCTCGAGTAACGTTGGTTGCCTCTAGCTTCTCGAAGCACTGGTGAAGGTTTAATTTCGGACAAAATTGAGACTTTGAGGCCGGTTGATCGGAACTACAGTCAGATTCGCTGCACTGATGGCATTTGGGCCACTCATGATTGTTACAGCCTGGTCCGGAGCATATTTGGCACGATTGGTCCTCAGTGCTGTTACACTTGGCAAAGTCAGCATCATTTAGAGTTGACAAGCAGTTTCGTTCCAGTATGCCATCTGAAATTCTGATTGTTTTGACTTCAAAGAGTGTTTGAAATATTACAAAGATTACCTATAACCCGAGTAAAACAGGAATCGTTCAGTTGGTCGCAGCTTGTAGCATTCAGCAATCCGCCAACGCAGTTTTGGTTACTTGAGGTACACCGTAGACACTTTGGATGTGCCTTCAGCTGAGTTTCAGAAACGGTATTGCACTTGCTTCCAGTGCAGAGAATGCAGTTTTCCAGTCCTGAGCAAGGACTTGAACCGTTGATGAGGTCATACTGGCAGCCGCGTTCAACTGAAACGAGTTCACAGTGAAGGTTCGTATCTTGTTGTTTGATGTCAGATTATACATACAGACTCCTTCCTCAGAGATTCTAGAATAACACTTGTTATCTGATTTGAAGATTCGACAAATGGCGGAGGTCATATTCTGTGTCGATTCCTTTCCGCAATCCTGCCCCTTACATTGGTAACACTCCAGTCGATTTTGAGGAAAAATGCCACCATTGCAACCTTCTTCGTCGCAGCTTCTACAAGTTGTTCCGCTACATTGGGTAGTATTACCGAAATCACTTTGACATCCCCTTAAGAGGATACCAGCTGAAATAGACGCATGACTTAACGTGGGTTTGCTGAACAAGCTTGATACCTACCATCGTTGATCCAAGTGAAACATCCACCGTTTGAGCGATCCTCACAGCTTTGCGAAACTTGTGTTCCCAGCAGGCAGCTTCCATCGGAATCCATCCCATCAGCTGTACACTGTAGACAGGCTACGTTTTGGAAGCGGTCACTTCTCTCTTTGTTGCAATCATTCCCAGTGCAAGATTTACACTTCCCGTTGCTTACACAAGGATCAACCGCTGGAATCAAGTCAGAAACGCAACCTCGTTGGACATTTCCCTGAACAAGTTGTTCGAAACACTCGGCTTGTTCTTTATGGTTTTTACAGAACGATCCGGAACGGGATTGCTCCACCGGACAGGTGGAGTTGGTAGTTTCTTCACATACATGGCAGGTTGGCCAAGGTTGGCTGTTGCAACCTCTCGAAGGGCAGACTACACAGGATTTGTCATCTGCCGTTGTACATTTGGTTCTATCAGTTGGACTCAGCGTTGAGAGACAGTTTCTTTCGAGCACGGAATCTGAAGTAGATTTAAATTGTGAAATAACTTTGGGTAATTCTCCGCCAACTCACACAGCAGTTGCCCCGACCCCTCTTCGATTTGCGTGAAACTTTGTCCTAAGGGGTAACTTTTGTCCCTGATCACGAATCCGAGGTCCGTTTTTGATACCTCGTGATGGAGGGGCGGTACGACCCCTCCCATTTTTGAACATGCGAAAAAAGAGGTGTTTTTCATTAATTTGCAGCCTGAAACGGTAATGAGATAGAAATTTGGTGTCAGAGGGACTTTTATGTAAAATTGTACGCCCGATTTGATAGCGTACTTAGAATTCCGAAAAAAACGTATTTCTCATCGAAAAAAATACTTAAAAAGTTTTAAAAACTCTGCCATTTTCAGACTCGACTGTAAATTTTTTTGGAACATGTCATTTTAAGGGAAATTTAATGTACTTTTCGAATCTACATTGACCCAGAAGGGTAATTTTGTCATTTAGAACTAAATTTTTCATTTTAAAATTTCGTGTTTGACTTTGCAGTATTAATTTTTAGAGTGTAACAATGTTCTACAAAGTTGTAGAGCAGACAATTACAAAAATGATTGATATACAAACATAAGGGGTTTGCTTATAAACATCACGAGTTATCGCGATTTTTCGAAAAAAAGTTTTGAACATGTTGGTCGTCGTTGATCATGGCCGTTCATCGTCACCCGCGACAGACACGGACGACGAAACAAAGAGAAACGCAAAAAGTAACTTTTTCAAAACTTTTATTTGTAAAATCGCGATAACTCGTGATGTTTTAAGCAAACCCCTTATGTTTCTATATTCAAAATTTGTGTTATTGTCTGCTCTACAACTTTGTAGAACATTGTTACACTCTAAAAAATAACCCTGCAAAGTTAGAAAAAAAAACCCGAAATTTTAAAATGAAAAATTTTGTTCTAAATGAAAAATGACCCTTCTGGGTCAATGTAGTTTTGAAAAGTACATTAAATTTCCCTTAAAATGACATGTTCCAAAACATTTTACAGTCAAGTAACGGAAAATGGCAGAGTTTTAAAACTCTTTTAGTGTTTTTTTTCGATGAAAATTATGTTTTTTTCGGAATTCTGAGTACGCCATCAAATCGGGCGTACAATTTTACATAAAAGTCCCTCTGACACCAAATTTCTATCTCATTACCGTTTTAGGCTTCAAATTATTGAAAAACACCTCTTTTTTCGCATGTTCAAAAATTGAAGGGGTCGTACCGCCCCTCCGTCACGAGATATCAAAAAATGGACCTCGGATTCGGACAAAAGTTACCCCTTAGGACAAAGTTTCACGCAAATCGAAGAGGGGTCGGGGCAAATGCTGTGTGAGTTGGCAGAGAATTACCCCTTTTGATTTAAAGCATCGTGAACAAACCTTCAACACGCATGAAGCATGAATCGTCCGGTTGGTCACACTTGGACGCCGTTATATTTCCTTCCGTGCAACCATCATCCTCGGATGTACATCTCAAACACTTTGGATAGTTCATGATTGTTTGCTCTGAGATGCTATTACAATTGTTTCCCACGCACTGAATGCAATTATCGTCTTCGATACAACTTGAGTTGCTCACATCTGAAAGACAACCTCGCTCGACTGCAATGATCACATTCGATTAGTTGAGGACCATCTCAATTTTATTTTAAAGACTTACAGGTTTGGTTTGACGAAATTGCAGAATAGCACATGTTGTCCTCGGTATAAATCTTACAAATTACAGATTTTGAAGCATCAGTTAGCTCAATGTTGCAATCTGAGGTATTTCCAGAATTGCACTCATTGCACCTTAAACGATCTTCAGGGAAGATTCCCGAGTTGCAGCCATCCCCAATGCATATTCCACACATAGTTCCATTACATCGTTGGACTTCATCCAACGTCAAGTTTCCTTGACATCCTCGTTCAAGAATTCCACCGTCGAGTATCCTTGAGTAACACCGCCCATCGGAAGGCCCAACACAATTCGTCAGCCCTTTGCCCCCACTCAAGCAGCTTCGATCTACATCCAAATCATCCGCTCTACACTGAACACATTTCGTCACCTGAAATTCCCTCACATCATGCCCATTACTGGCACTTCCCTCAAACACCCGACAATGCTCATTCCCGCCGCACGGATCCCCGACCACGTCGGACCGACATCCGCGCTCCACACTTCCGTTGACGATCCGCTCGAAGCAACTCCCTGGAGCGTTGTATCGTTCGCAGAACGTCCCAACACCCGACTGCTCCCCGCGACAATTGGGATCCGTTGATTCTTGACACACGTGGCATGTTGGCCAGAGCGCACTGTTGCAAGACATAGCGGAGCATTCCAAACAGGATAGATCACTGGGGTCCTGGCAGCGCTGGCGATCTGAGTCAATCGATATCTCTTGCAGACAACCACGATCGATCTGGCCGTTTAGGTTGCGCACGTAGCAACTGTCGGTATCGTTTTGGCACGGATATGCACCAATGTTAGCATGGTTGCAATTTGATGTATCAGGAGGAGGACAGCTTCTGCAGAATCTTGGTACTGAAATGGACAGAATTGACAAACGTGTTGATATTTTGATATAAAAGAAGTTTCAAATATATTTACTAGTTTGACCAATCACTGAAACTGCCAGCATTAGTAACCATAGAAAATGTAAGTGAAATTTCACTATAAAAGCCATTTTCTTGTCGAAACCACTTTTTGCAGAAATACCAGTTCAACTGACAAATTATTTCGACTACCACCTTCGCACACGGTATCAGACAAACTTACTGAAGAGTAATCCGGTCTCGGAAAGGCATTTTATAATCGCACGAATCTGACTCACCAGGTTTGTCTCGAGATTGCACTAAGATCATATATAAAATGTTTCAAAATTCACCTGTAAGTTTGTTGGGGCCTTCCTCTTACTTACTGAATGAAACTCTCCAAAGAAAGGAAGAGCCGACAATAATAAAATTGGCAACACTGCCTTATCAATTTTGACTATTTTGCATTATTGGTCAATTGATGGAAATTTAGCTCTGGAACGTATTTTCTCGAAATTTGTAATATATCAGGGTGGCCCCAATCAGCGTTCCCCCCGATGCTACCCCGTAAAATCAAAGATTGACCCATACCTAGGCTAAATTCCCCTCACTGTAACTTCTTGAAGTTTGTATGGAAAAAATCGTCAAAATGTATAGAGAAAAGCAACTGTTTCAATTTTCAACTGTGGATGGCACCATAGTTATTCAATTCTGTTAATTTCTCATTAGATGTCATATTTTTTGAAAGCGTCGTCAAACTGTGCTAAATCTTTCAGTTTTGCATCCCAAATGAAACCTAACAAATTCAACTTGGTCCAAACCAACCGTAATAATAAGGTTGGATTGAAATTTTAACAATTAACAACAATAATTTGTGCATAACCAAGTCAAGATTGTTGTAAACTGTTACTCCGCCTACAGACGGGATTTATTAAAAACAAACCAAATATCGTCATCGTATTAATTTTCATCGCATTGGAAAGAAAAAATCATCAATACTTAGATTTATTTTTGATTCGGTTGCTTGGTTTGTTCAATGTGTCTTTATAAATGTTTGAAAAATCGTTTGCCCCTTTTATGACTAACACTAAATTTATTTTAGGTCGAACAAGTTTGGTGTTGTGACTAGAAGTGTGAGTGTGACTAGAAACATATGGATCATTCTCGCCAACTCCCATAGCAGTTGCCCTTACCCGTCTTAGATTTCCGGGAGGTTATTTTTTAATTTTAAAATCACGTGTTTTTTTGTAACAGGGTTGCAGGGTTACTATAAAAATATATATTTTAGGAAAAAATCCCTCGCGTTCCCAAAAGGTCTGATGCAAAATTTGCTAAAAATTTCCGAAATAATACTTTCGATAGCACGCGGTTGAGTTTAAGAAGTGAAAACTCCTTAAAAAACTTTTTCGTAAAATTCTGATCACTCGTGGAGAATGCGACCTTATCCTTTTTGTATGTACATTAGCCCGGGTCAAAAAAATAAAAGTTGCTCAAATCAAAAATTATATGAGATTGCCCGAAAGAGTACTCAAAATGGAGGCTCAGGCCAAAATTTCAGCCCATTTGGTTGAAAACTGGCTTGCCTTGAGCAGGAACAAGTTTAAATGGGAATTAACCCGTAAAACTGGAGCATTTAGGTAAATTGCTCTGTACAAGTCAGCCGTTAACAAATGACGACTTTTGCATACCATTGGGTCCTAGGGGATGGTCTAGGGAACAATTCCTCCGAAGGGTGCAAGACGATCCGAGGCCCCTGGTCTTGCCTTGAACTGGATTCATTCCGGCGTCGCAGAAATTCTCATGGTCCCAGCTAAATGTATAGAGGGAAATCAAAGCACACTAAGAAGGCTGCCTCGATCAGAGGACGCCACATGGCAATCGGCCACCACGTGGCAGGAAAACAACTTCAAATTCGGCTGATCAAATATCTGGTTGAATAAAGTATCCTAGGAATAACAAAACCACTTTAAAAGCAAAAATTGATGACACCCTCCTGCCACGTGGTGGCTGATTGCCATGTGGCGTCCTCTGATCGAGGCAGCCTTCTTAGTGTGCTTTGATTTCCCTCTATACATTTAGATGGGACCATGAGAATTTCTGCGACTTCGGATTGAATCCGGTTCAAGGCAAGACCAGGGGCCTCGGATCGTCTTGCACCCTTCGGAGGAATTGTTCCCTAGACCATCCCCTAGGACCCTATGGTATGCAAAAGTCGTAATTTGTTAACGGCTGACTTGTACATAGCAATTTACCAAAATGCTCCAGTTTTACGGGTTAATTCCCATTTAAACTTGTTGCTGCTCAAGGCAAGCCAGTTTTTAACCAAATGGGCTGAAATTTTGGCCTGAGCCTCCGTTTTGAGTACTCTTTCGGGCATTCTCATATAATTTTTGATTTGAGCAACTTTTATTTTTTTGACCCGGGCTAATGTACATTACAATTTCTGTTTTGTCTGCTTTACAATTCTGAAGAACATTGTGTTGCACTTTGAAATGCTTGTATTATATTACAAAAAACGTACTTTCAAAATGAAAAATTAAGTTCTTTCTGAAAAAAATACCTTTCTGGATTCGTTTTCCCATCGATTCTTACCCTTATTGCAATTATATAAAATTGAGAATTTTCGCAATAACTACAGTGTTTTATGAAAATTTTAGTATTTCACAAAAACAAACATATTGCAAATATAAAATTTTAGCATTTTCAAAAGTAATGATATTTTGCGAAAATTTTAGTTTTTTTTTTTGCAAAAAAGGGATTAATTTTGTATGCAGTTTCACTTAACTAGAGTATGTTAAGTGAAAATGCATACAAAATTTCGCCTCGTTTGATACCCATATTGCAAATGATGAAAAGTTTAGATTTTTTAGAATACACGGTAAACAGCAGTTTGTGAAACAGCAATGATTCGAAAAAAAAATTCTTCTATCGGGTAATCATAGTGTCCTAAGCCAAGTCAGGGTGGTCCAAAAATGGAAGTTTTCGTCGAAAAGGTCGTATGAAAACTTAAAGGCCTCGAAACCAAAGGGTCTGTATTTAAAAATGTTTTTATCGAATTTTGCGGGAAATTTTACATAACATTTAAAGAATGTGTAGTTTTAATTGTAGTAATCTGAGATACGAAATTTTAGAAAATAAAAACTGGGGTTTTCGGCGCCGCTGCTCGCAAACGGTAAAATGACTAAAACGGGATAAAACTACTTTTTTCACAATAACTTCGATAACTTTCAAATTTCAGCGATTAGCAATTCTGTTTGGCGTAATATTCAATGTTTGGCCCTTTTAAAATGTTTGTCTTGATTTAAAAATTTTCAAAATATTTTTTTCGAAAAGATCGGAAAATTTCACGAATGTTTCATGTATTAACATTGAAAATCGGACCATTAATTGCTGAGATATCGTCATTAGAAAATGGTGGGCTGTTTGGGTGAGACTTAGAAAACTTCAATTTTCGTGTTTCTTTTTCTTAAAGCCGCTGTATCTCAGCAACCAGAGGTCCAATCTTCAATGTCTCTTAGACAATTTTATAGCAAATTTTCTGAACTTTTCAAAAAAAATATGTTTGGAAATGGTCACTCATAGTTACTATTTTTAAAAATTGAAAAACTGCAAATATTTCGCTAAAATCAAACATTCGGTGGCTATATCTTGAAAACGGAGCCCTTTATCAAAAAATCTGTAAAGTACTTTTCGATTGCAAATTCAATTTTGCATTAAAAAATAATGTCAAACTTGTTTTTGCATGAAACTTCAATTTTTTATTTCCAAAAATCACTATTTTTTCAAAAAATCATAACTCGGCGGGAGAAATTTTGACCATGTTTTTCTATGGCTCAAAAGTTGCGGATTTTTGTCCCCTAAAACATATCAAAACATCTCGAAAATCAAAAAATACGTATTTTGGGAAATTGAGTTTTAGTGAAAAAAAGTTGATAAAAAAATGCAATTTTTTTTTCCGTGTACCTATTTTTCTCAAAAGTCCTCAACAATACCTACAACTTTGCCGAAGACACCAAATTTATCAGAAAATTCTTTCAAAAGTTACAGCTGTTTGAATATTTGTATACCATTTTTGTATGGACAGCTGCCGAAATTGTATGGAGACTTGTATGGGTGAACCAATGACACAAAATAGCATATTTGGTCATAGGGAAGGCCCCCACAAAGTTTGAGCCAAATCAAAAATACAAATAAAATCCATTTCCGGTTTTGGTACAGAATTGCTCAACTTTCAAATTTCAGCGATTAGCAATTCTGTTCGGTTACTGAAATTTCCATAATTGAAAGACGTAATCATATACTTTAAAACTTACTACATTATCAAACAACATGATATTATTGGATTAAGTCAATATTCAACAAAATTTAAATTAATGAGCCATCGTTCGTTATTGTTGATAAGATTATCGCTGCCAAAACTAAAGAAATAACAATAGACGCTTATAACATTGACGATATTTATATCGGTAAACAATCTTGGTAATTGCATATTTGAAAAGAACATTAAATTTCCTATAAAACTACACTCAGCCGTCGAAATTGGTGTCCTATACAATTTGGTTGCAAAATATTTAGCTGGATCCTATAGATTTTAACTTTGTTTTTGAATCCCTAAGATATCTCGGGACTTTTGTTGAATATGTTTCTTTTCCCGGGATTTTGGAAACCCCGGGATATTAGACGCTTTAAGTCAAAGGGACTTTTATTTAAAAGCACGATTTGATAACATATTCAAAATTCCAAAAGCACGCATTCATCAAAAAAGTTTTAAAAATGTTATCTACCTGTAAAAAATTAAAGTTACTTATTGGAACTTTGCAAATTTGAAATTTCAACACGAAAATAATTGTTCTAAATGGAAAGAAATACCTTCCTTGGTTATTGTAGATTTGAAAACAATATTAAATTTCTCATAACATTACAGTTGAGTAACGGAAATATGGCAGCGGTTTAAAAACCACGTATTATTTTTTTTGATGAAAAAATCGGGTTTTTTGAATTTTGAATACGCCAAGTTTTACATAAAAGTCTTTACTAGTTTTGAAGCTTTAGACATTAATATTGAAATAAAAATTTCTTATTAAGTAACATAAACTGTACCTTTCTACTCTTATTTTCTGACACGATCGCAATCTCGTGGCTTGCAAGTTTTGTCGGTACGGTTGATGCTATTAGTCACACGGGAAATCACACGGAAGATCTTAAATTGTTGTTATCAGGCTAAACAAGAATTCGTGCATACATCTTGAGGTTTCACAAGGAGAAGGTATGTAAACTAATTTAATCAGCAGAATTATTGCATTGCTGTAAATTAAGCGGTTGGAAAGCACAAATATAACTACGTTAAGAGTTGAGAATAAGATTGTTGCAAAATTTAAATTTTTATGGTATGAGCAATCAACAATTTGAGGTCAAAAGAACAGTACGATTTGAGATTGATATTTGAAGTGAAGATGCCTAGATTTTGCTTACTCTTTGTTCTTTTAAAGGGTCAGTAAAAATAAACGACATCGATTCACAAATTAACGACCAAAAATGCTTGATATCTATATAGAACTCATTTACAATCGCCAAATACTCTATTCGATTTCGTTTGAAGCTTGTGCCTAAATTTTGCTGTCGTGAATTAGAAAGCAAAATGTTTTACTACCATGAGTCATAGTCTACAAAAATTTCAAGCTGTTACGATAATTAAACGGTGTTTAGCGGAACTTCTCATCATAATGTAAACACCCAACACAATTAAAGTTGTTCTATCTTTATTGCACCCAGTATTAACCCTCACCCTCACAGCCCAGCGATTGCTGCTGCAGCCGCAGCCACAACCACCAGCACCACGTTCAGCGCGATCGCCCCGGCTCCGTTGAGCTTAATTTTCGATATGGCATTACAGTCCGGCTCGGCACAGGTCTTGCAGTGCTTTCCGTCGAGATCCTTGCACGCGTCCACGTTGAGGCCCAAATCCGACTGGCAGCCACGTTCGACTAGAAGATTGAGGGTTTAAGGGGGTTTGTAACTTGAAGATTTGGTTAACTTACATTCTTTATCAGTGGCATCGCGGCTGTAGCACTTGTCCTGCGCTACGTAGAGCTTGCAGTAGAGGGACTTGTCTGTGCCCTGCAGTTCGTTCTTGCAGCTCTCGTCCGCCGAGGACTTGCACTGGTAGCACTTTAGGCGGTTCGCTGGGAACAGGCCTGTGTTGCAATCTGCTGAGTCGCAGATTTTGCAGGAATCACCCGTGCACGCGGTAACTTCGGCAGCAGTTAGCTCCCCTTGGCAGCCTCGTTTCAGTTGACCATCTGGAAGGTTCAAAGTTTGTAACTTGATTGTTTCTTTTGAATAAGTAAAGTGCTGTACCTGGTTGAACCTGGTTGAAACATTTGCCACCGGATTCCTTTTTGCAAGCTTGAGACGTCGCTGTTCCAGCCAGACAAAGACCGCCTTCGTCCGAAGCGGTACTACACTGCAGACACCGCTGGTTAGTCTTCAGCGAATTCGCAGCTGCCTTGTTGCATGCACTTTCCGCACACGTGCTGCACTCCAGGTTATTGGCGCAAGCTGCCTCGCTGAGATCGTTGGCGCATCCTCGAACGACCTTTTCGCTCTCCAAACGCTCGTAGCACTGGTTGTTAACCTTGTAATTGGCACAAAACTGAGCATTGTCATCGACCTGTGCTGCGTTGCAGGTAGAACTAGAAGACTCTTTGCACTGATGGCACTTGATCCACTTTTCCACATTACACCCCTGCGCGGAACAGGTCACGCAAGACTGATCATTGGCGTCCTTGCATTTGGCTTGGTCCGCCTCACTAAGCGTCTGCAGACAGTTGCGTTCCAGTTTACCATCTGAAATAAGATTATCAATTACAACAGGGCTAATTCGTAAAGGCAACTGCAACAACTCACTGTTAACGCGTACGAAGCAGGAATCCTCCACATTATCACAATTAGCTGAAACAATTTCGGACGTAGCGTCTACGCAACCTGTTTCGTCAGAATCACACTTCAAGCACTTGGCTGCTGCTTTTAACTTATCCTCGGACAATGAATTGCAGTTTTTACCATTACATTCCAAGCAATCGTTCAGTGCATCGCAAGCATTGACGTTTTCTCCCAGATCCGATTGGCATCCGCGTTCGACTGCAAGTTCAATTGGGCATTAGTCAAATCGATTTAAAAATTCCGTCAGAAAAAAACAAAAAAAAACCTACAATTCAATGTAACAGTCACCCGCGAGTAGCACTTATCTTCCGCTTTCCAGATCTTGCAAACACCGGCCTTGGCATCTCCGGTCAACTCGTTCGAGCAGCTGGCATCATCCGTACTTTGACACTGGTAGCAGAGCAGTCTGTTTTCCGGAAACACCCCCTTGTTGCACCCAGCATCGCCGCACAGGTTGCAAAGCTCTCCCGTGCACGCGGTTTGCTCTTGGGCAGTCAGTGCGCTGCGGCAACCTCGTTCCAGAATGCCACCTGTTTGGAAGATTATTTTGTGTGAAATTTGTATAGGAACTGGACGGAATTTTGCACTCGTTATTAACAGCAAATTGTTTAACAGTGATCCTGTTTTCGATTTAAACAAAATTCAACTAGTTTTAAGTTAAAAATGAACGTTAAACGACATTTTTGAAGCTTTTTCAGTCATGTCAAATAAAAAAATGAAAAAATAAATATTTAATTTGAATCACATTTGATTAGAAATTGAGGTACATTTCAAATTCAAAACACAACAAAGAACCAAAAAAAAAAAATGTTTCTATATATTGTTGTTTATTTTGAAGTGTAGATTATCACCAATTAATAAGATTTAGCTAATTATATGACTTTAAGCTCTAAAAACTTGGCAAATAAAATGAAAACATGGATTTTATGACTGTTTCAAAAAATTCCCGGAATCCCGGGATTTAAAAAATATTTTCCCGTTTCCCCGGAAATTCAAAGCCCGGGAAAAATGGACGCCCTAATTGCCACGAACATTTTCAACAGAGTAACAAATTCGAGTAGTAGAAATGACACTTCGCCCGCAAAGAGAAAAGCCAGAGTCTCGGCCCGAAACTTCAAACACGAACAAAAGCAGCGAACCGAAGATTGGCAATGACGTTTTGGAATTTTGACAGTTTGGAACGCATGAATTACCCCATTATCGGTTTCCCGCATGGGTGATGTGGAAATGGTTGCACATCGCTGAATTTGAGAATTTTGCAACTTATTTTAATTTATGCTAAATTTCAAAATTTAAACACGAATCTACAGCGAATCGGTGTGAAAACTAAAGATACACTAAAGGCATGATGATTTGATGTGCAATCTTGATCAGAATCGCGATAAAAGTGGTTTTAAATTGAAAAATAATAATAAAACAAATTCTGGTCTAGAATTTAACGAATTTTTTCTGTTTTGTAAAACTTAATATTATTGCACAATGGTAATAGAATTTTTTTACAAAAAAGTAAATTTTTCGGTTCGTCCACAAACAATCTCATGTTTGTAAACAAACGACGCCATATTGCCAATGTTGTTCGGTAGCTCATATAAGGCCATCGCCGGGGCCCTGAGAAAAGCAGAATGATTTCGTCTGTTTATTTGTGTTTCTGGATTTTATAGATACATACCAACCAAAAGAGTCGTCTCTCTTTGAAACTTACCAGCAATAATCCTTGAATAGCACTTTCCATCTGGATTAGCGCAAACTTCCTCCGCCTTTGTTCCCTTGAGACAGCTTCCATCTGCATCTTCAGATGATTTGCACTGTACGCATTTGGTCTCCTGAAATGCGGTGCTGACGTCATTGTTGCAACTATCTACATCGCACGTTTTACACTGCTGATTTGCGACGCAAACATTCTCCGTAGCGGGGTCCAGATCCGATTCACAGCCTCGGTCAACATCCGTACCGTCCAGAAACCGTTCGTAGCACTTGTCTGATTCCTTGTAATTCGTACAATATTTGCCCTCTCCTGGTTGTGCTGCTTTACACGCATCTCCATCACACTTGTGGCACTTGAGCCACTTCTGGTTGTTACAGCCTTCTTCAGTACAAGATATGCATGTTTTGTCAGTATCGCTGTTGCACTTTACCTTTTCTTCATCGGTCTTGAGTGTCGACAGACAGTCACGTTCGAGCTTTCCGTCATCTAGAACGAAAATTTATGCTGTGAATTTAAATTTAATTTTTTTCGTGTTAAATAACTCACTATTGATGCGAACAAAGCAAGAATCTCCTGTTTGGCCACAGCTTTGAACTGGAGCCGTTCCGGCTAGACATTCAGCATCGTCCGAGGTGCATCGCTGGCATTTGGTTGAGTCCTTGAGTGTCTGCTCGGACAATGAGTTGCAGTTTTTACCATCACATTCCAAGCAACTGCTCTGTGTATCGCAAACTTTGGCATTATCTCCAAGATCCGATTGGCATCCGCGTTCGACTGCAAGTTCAATTGGGCATTAGTCAAATCGATTTCAAAATTCCGTCAGAAAAACAAAAAAAAAACCTACAATTCAAAGTAGCAGTCACCCGCGAGTAGCACTTATCATCCGCTTTGTAGATCTTGCAAACACCGGCTTTGGAATCTCCGGTCAACTCGTTCGAGCAGCTGACATCATTGCCATTCGTATTCTTACACTGGTAGCAGAGCAGTCTGTTTTCCGGAAACACCCCCTTGTTGCACCCAGCATCGCCGCACAGGATGCATTGCTCCCCAGTACACGCGGTTTGATCTTGGGCAGTCAGTGCGCTGCGGCAACCTCGTTCCAGAATGCCACCTGTTTGGAAGATTATTTTGTGTGAAATTTGTTTAAGAACTGGATTTAAACAAAACTCAACTAGTTTTAAGTTAAAAATGAACGTTAAACGACAAAAACCACAAATATCATCAAAAATGTTAACTTTGTATTTTTGTTTCAAAATCCATTTTAAACTCCTTGTTGGCAGTTCAAAGTGTCGCTGTACTCGGAAATCAAGCAAGGGAACTTTATTTTAGGCCCCAATTGTGATTAAATTCGTCAAAACCCGTTTTATTCATTGTGAGAATCAACTTGAAGCTTAAGAAAAAGTGCAGGTGGTTATGTAACAAACATGACCAGTATTACAAAAAAACATTTTCCGTTAAGGAACAATCTATTTACTTTCAGTTGTGGCCGATTCTGCTGACGGCAAACTATTTTCGAAATCAACAACACGTGTCGTAAAAAACAAACAGGCGTGAAGCTCTTTCTAAATCCATCAATCAAGAATGTAGCATTGCCATTCGAGCAGTTTTTGCTTTTTTCTACAATGCATTCCTTATGGGAGAACTGTCATTTTTGCCACTCGAGTTCAAAATTCCTGGGATTTTTAAAAAACCAGGTATACCAGAATCCCGGGACTTTTTATGTTTTGTCCCGGAAATTTTGGTCTGGAAATTCTGATTTTTTTTGTGGAAATAGATGAACAGCTGAATACTTAGTAATCGATAAGAGATTTACAGCATTAAAAAAGGTTATTAAACAAATATTAGCAAGCATTTGGCTTATAAGGGAAAATTGTTTTCAATTTTTTTTTAATTTTATACATTTACATTTTTGAAACGACTAGGTATCATTTACGTGTATTCATGATTTTAAATTTCAAAACTAATATCATATTTAATAATTTTTCAGAAACAGAACATAATAATTAGTACACCGATTTTCAAATTTATTGCTATAAAAACTTCTGTACCTATCAGACTGTAGTCTCGATTTTCCCTAGTAGGCGGTAGTGACTTAAAGATAATTTGTTAAAAAATTAAAAACATGAAAGTCAAATTTAGTTTTAAACTTATCTCAAAATTTACATTGACTGTTTTTTGACATTTTATAAGAATTTTTTGAAGCTTTTTCAGTCATGTCAAATGAAAAAAAAATTAAAAATAAATATTTATAAGAGACTTATTTAATTTGAATCACATTTGATTAGAAATTGAGGTACATTTCAAATTCAAAACACAACAAAGAACCAAAAAAAAATGTTTCTATATATTCTTGTTTATTTTGAAGTGTAGATTATCACCAATTAATAAGATTTAGCTAATTATATGACTTTAAGCTCTAAAAACTTGGCAAATAAAATGAAAACATGGATTTTATGACTGTTTCATAAAATTCCCGGAATCCCGGGATTTAAAAAATATTTTCCCGTTTCCCCGGAAATTCAAAACCCGGGAAAAATGGACGCCCTAATTGCCACGAACATTTTCAACAGAGTAACAAATTCGAGTAGTAGAAATGACACTTCGCCCGCAAAGAAAAAAGCAGAATGATCTACGTCTGTTGGTTTGTGTTTCTGGTATTTATAGATACCAACCAACAGAGTCGTCTCTCTTTGAAACTTACCAGCAATGATCCTTGAATAGCACTTTCCATCTGGATCAGCGCAAATTTCTTCCGCCTTCGTTCCCTTGAGACAGCTTCCATCCGCATCTTCAGATGATTTGCACTGTACGCATTTGGTCTCCCGGAATGCGGTGCTGACGTCCTTGTTGCAACCATCTGAATCGCTGCACGTTTTACACTGCTGATTTGCGACGCAAACATTCTCCGTCGCGGGATCCAGGTCCGATTCACAGCCTCGTTCAACATCCGTACCGTCCAGAAACCGTTCGTAGCACTTGTCTGATTCCTTATAATTCGTACAATGTTCGCCCTCTCCTGGTTGTTCGTCTTTACACGCATCTCCCTCACACTTGTGGCACTTGCGCCACTTCTGGTTGTTACAGCCTGCTTCAGTACAAGATATGCACGTTTTGTCAGTATCGCTGTTGCACTTTACCTTTTCGGCATCGGTCTTGAGTGTCGACAGACAGTCCCGTTCCAGCTTTCCATCATCTAGAACGAATATTTATTCTGTGAATTTTAATTTCATGTTTTTTTTTCGTGCGCAATAACTCACTATTGATGCGAACAAAGCACGAATCTCCTGTTTGGCCACAGCTTTGAGCTGGAGCCGTCCCGTCTAGACATCCAGCATCGTCCGAGGTGCATCGCCGGCATTTGGTGGATTCCGTGAGTGTCTGCTCGGATAACGAGTTGCAGTTTTTACCATCGCATTCAAAGCAGTTTTCCAAACCGTTGCAGGACTTTTCGTTGTCTGGCAAATCCGACTGGCATCCGCGTTCGACTGCAAGTTCAATTGGCCATTAGTCAAATCGATTTCAAAATTCCGTCAGAAAAACAAAAAAAAAACCTACAATTCAAAGCCGCAGTCACCCGCGAGTAACACTTGTCATCCGCTTGGTAAATCGAGCAAATCTTGGAATTGACCTCCGTGGTCAACTCATCGGAACAACTTGCGCTATCAGCCTTCTTGCACTGATGACACTGCAGTCTATCGGCAGGGAAGATTCCCTTATTGCAACCATTGTCTTCGGTGCAGATCGCGCACGTTGGTCCGGTGCAGTCTGTAACCTCTTGTGCAGTTAATTCGCCATGGCAGCCACGTTGGAGGGATCCATCTGTCGAGAGGTTAAAAATAGAGATTGATACTTTATTTTCTCAGGCTCTGAGTGACTACCGTCGTTTCGCTTTTATCCGTTGCTCTAATTTGAAAACCATAACTTACCATCAAGAATCTTTGTAAAGCACTTCCCGTCCGACGGACTTGCACAGTTGGAAGCAGCTAGTGTCCCATCCAGACAGGTTCCAGTGTTATCGACGCTTGTATCACACTGAACACATTTGGTCACCTGGAACACCCGGCCTTCATCGTTATTACAGTTGTTTACATCACACGGTTTGCAATGCTCATTATTCTGGCAGACATCGTCTGTAGGTGGTATCACTTCAGACTGACATCCTCGTTCAACTTTATCTTCCACAAATCGTTCGTAGCATCTGTCATTGGTTATGAACGTATTGCAAAACGATCCAGTTCCAAGTTTCGCATCCGAACAGGTCGCGTCCGTGGTGGCACATTTGTGACACTGGAGCCACTTGAAGGAGTTGCACCCTGCAGCTATGTCATCATTGCATTTTTTACATTTCGTTCCATCATTATCAGAACAGGTTGTTTCATCAGCAGTACAACCACGACTGACTTTATCATCTACGAGCCTTACAAAGCAGCTAACCTCGTTTCCAGCACAGAGTTCAGCTTGTTTTGTTCCATCGGTGCATCCTGCTTCTTCGTTGCTGCACACTATACAGTTGAGGCCTGCAAAGAATCGGCAAATTAGTTTAGATTAGATTGGTTTACAGCACTTTTTTCAAATATATTCTCTATATTTTTAAATCTGTATGTTGGTTTTTGCTAAAAAATATCAAAAGAATTACTTTTCGATACAAGTAATTGTACCGTCATCAGGGGTGGCATTGGGTCTTGGGGGTGAGATTGGGTCATACAAAAATGCAGAAATTTGTACGACCCAATGTCACCCCTGATGACGGTAATTGTAGTTTATTTGGTAACTTTTTTTATCAGGGCAAGGAAGGGTGCTAAACAGTTTAACTTTTCTGCAACAGTTAAACAAATGGTTGCTGAAAAGATCTTTTCAGTGTTTTTATTTTTTGCGATGAAAAGTTGAAAAAAATTGTACAAATGACTTTTAGCTTCTGTTTTTTAAGTTTATTGTCAGATATTTTGCAATTTTTTGACAACATAAAAGGTCGAGTTTGTTTTAAATTAAGCTGAAAAGGCAATCTGTCCTCTTTTTTACGCCACATCTTATGGTCTTTACAGACCCTAAAAACTCGGTTTCAATCCTGATATTTTCAACAAAATACAAAAAAAACTCCAAGGTGGTTTTCTAAGATTACACAAACTTTTCTTTGTATTTTTTTTATTAGGATGAACGCATACTCTATGTCAATAGAAGAAATTTGACATCATTTGTTTTTCCATACAAGTATCCATACAATTTTAGGGGCTGGTCAAACAAAATCTGTATGTAGATGTATGAGATTCTGTATCTTGAGAAGGGATTTTTTGATCGAATTGGTGTCTTCGGCAAAATTGTAGGTTATGATTACGACTTTTCGGAAAAAGGTACCCGGAAAAGACTGTTTTTGTATTTATCATGTTATTATAAAAAGTTGATAAGATTTTTTTTATTTTAAACATTTTTTGATCTATTTTATAAGACTAAAAATAGACAACTTTTGAGCCATAGTAAGTGTTGGTTAGGCTGACAAGAAAAAATTAAAATTTTAGAAAATCTTAAGAGATACCCCAAGTTCAATTCTTTAGGTAAAAATAGATAACTTTGAAAATATAAGGTTCGCTTTTTATCGTTGAAGTTTTTCTGGGAAAAACCGCACAAATGTATTGGAAATGCAAAAATTTCAAATTCACAAAAAAGGTGGCGTTAAATGTGTCAGATCATTGTCAAGTTTAACCTTAACTGATTTTGCTCAAAATTGGCATAGTTACTTATTGTTGCCTAAAGAATCGAATTGACAATTCATCGCTTGTGTGCTAATTTGTGACACGTCCTATCTTTTTACACGATGTTTTCGATCAACATAATGTTAATATCCACTCAACCAGGTTTTTTACCATCACTTACTATGGCTCTCAAAATATCTTTTATAGAACCTTAAATTATATTAAAACATATCTCGAATATAAAAAAATACATATTTTGGATTTGTGAATCTTATTTTTTTGGAGCTGAACAAATCTTGAAAATTTTAGACACTCCCTTCCCTCTTAAGTGTTCACGTGGTTTATGGATGGTCCCATATTTACATATCCATTTTGTATGACCGGCACCCAAAATTCTATGGAGACTTGTATTGATAAAATAATGGTGCCAAATGACTTCTTTTGACTTAGGGAATTCATGGACAATGCTTCATAAAAAGAATGAAATTTTAAAATAGCGAAAAAATGTGCGAAATCATAGAGAACTATAGACAACTTTCTTCTTGTTCCTGTTCTTTCTTTTTTACATTCCTTCGACTGTTTTACTTTAAATAAATCCTTACTTCTGAGCTGTACATGATGGCTAGCAAACATTGTTTGGCTAAGCAAACGAATAAATCTTTTAAAATTCAAACTGCATAAAATATTTGGGATTCGGTTCACTGCTAGAAAAATATATTTGGGTAATTCTCCGCCAACTCACACAGCAGTTGCCCCGACCCCTCTTCGATTTGCGTGAAACTTTCTCTCAAGGGGTAACTTTTGTCCCTGATCACGAATCCGAGGTCCATTTTTTGATATCTCGTGACGAAGGGGCGGTACTATCCCTTCCATTTTTGAACATGCGAAAAAAGAGGTGTTTTTCAATAATTTGCAGCCTGAAACGGTGATGAGATAGAAATTTGGTGTCAAAGGGACTTTTATGTAAAATTAGACGCCCGATTTGATGGCGTACTCAGAATTCCGAAAAAACGTATTTTTCATCGAAAAAAACACTAAAAAAGTTTTTAAAATTTTCTCATTTTCCGTTACTCAACTGTAAAAAAATTTGGAACATGTCATTTTATGGGAAATTTAATGTACTTTTCGAATCTACATTGACCCAGAAGGGTCATTTTTTCATTTAGAACAAATTTTTTCATTTTAAAATTTCGTGTTTTTTCTGACTTTGCAGGGTTATTTTTTAGAGTGTAACAATGTTCTACAAAGTTGTAGAGCAGACAATTACAAAAATGTTGATATATAGACATAAGGGGTTTGCTTATAAACATCACGAGTTATCGTGATTTTACGAAAAAAAGTTTAGAAAAAATTGGTCGTCGTCGATCATGGCCGTTCATGGTCACCCGCGACAGACACGGACGACGAAACAAAGAGAAACGCAAAAAGTAACTTTTTCAAAACATTTTTTCGCAAAATCGCGATAACTCGTGATGTTTATAAGCAAACCCCTTATGTCTATATATCAAAATTTTTGTAATTGTTTGCTCTACAACTTTGTAGAACAAATGAAATGAAAAAATGACCCTTCTGGGTCAATGTAGATTCGAAAAGTACATTAAATTTCCCTTAAAATGACATGTTCCAAAAATTTTTACAGTCGAGTAACGGAAAATGGGAGAATTTTTAAAACTTTTTTAGTGTTTTTTCGATGAAAAATACGTTTTTTTCGGAATTCTGAGTACGCCATCAAATCGGGCGTCTAATTTTACATAAAAGTCCCTTTGACACCAAATTTCTATCTCATCACCGTTTCAGGCTGCAAATTATTGAAAAACACCTCTTTTTTCGCATGTTCAAAAATGGAAGGGAAAGTACCGCCCCTTCGTCACGAGATATCAAAAAATGGACCTCGGATTCGTGATCAGGGACAAAAGTTACCCCTTAGGAGAAAGTTTCACGCAAATCGAAGAGGGGTCGGGGCAACTTTTCCCGATTTCGTGTGAGTTGGTAGAGTTTTTATGTTTAGTATAAATTGTTAAATTGTAGTTTATTCAGCAACTTTTCATTTTACATTTTGGTGAAATTTGAAATTCATGCAACTTATTGAAATTAGCCTCTGCGGAATTTTTGGCAAATCTTTGTATACACGCGAAAAAAAAAGTTGGAACGATGTTTTTGATTGCAAAAATTACAGATTTGATCAAATCGAGTTCTGCTAAATTCTAGGATCATCTAGACATCCTTACAAATCACAGGAAAAATAAATCGATTGGTTGAGTAGTGCCCGAGAACCAACTGGTTGAAGTTACCGTTCCAACTTTTTTTGAGCCTTGGGAGTTGGAATGTTAAACAAAAGATCACGTATTAAATATTTGAGGTTACGCTGTTACTTTTTAAACCAGTAACGTTTAAAACATTTCAAAAACTTTCAAAATTGATGTATATTTTCTACATTTTTCAACAATCTTAGAATTTTTCTTTATTTTTTTTTTGCTCTGGTAATTGAGTTTAACTTAATGACGGCACAAAAGTAAATTAAATAGAGGCAAACACTAGTTCAGCCGAGAGAGCAGAAACATCACTTTTCACTAAGCTTCGTTAATGGATATCAACTTCCGAGTAGCGATAAAGTGGAACTTTTGCACCAAATTCACAAGATTTTGATGGAGCACACAACTATTGTTTCCTTAGCACGCATCCTTTCAGGAGCATTTTTATTTGGAGTTATAACCAACTTTGAATAACTGCACTTCTTTGAATAAAAAATTACTTTGAAAAATAAAAGAAAAAAAACAGAAAGTGTCCTTGCTTCCTAATGTCCTCAAATCATTTGTTACACATCCGGTTTAACACTTTTGAAGATTCTCAGCTTTTGTAAAACTCCTAAAATTTCTACTTTTCAGCTTGGTTTTGTTTCCAAACTTTTAATCCTTGAGTCGTTTCCCTTGCACACGTGTCGAACACTAACCACTGGCTTCGTAGATCAGAACCGCTCCAACTACTGCCAACAGGATCCAATTCTGCCGAACCATCCTGCTCCTCCTGCTGCTAAGTTAATCCTTTCTCCTGGGAACCACTTCGAAAACACACACACTGCTTGTTACCGCTTAGACCGAACCGAACCGTTTCAAGAGGACATCTGGAGAGGTCCCCGGAACGCCAGTGCGCTTTTATAGCGCACTTGCCACATGTCGGGGGGCGGAGGGCCACGCCTTGTCATCCAATTGAGCCAGATAACCGCGGTCGGATGGGGGAGCTTAACGGTTATCAGTATTTGAAGACTCTAAAGCCATTTCGATGCAGACGGATCCAAGCGGTTGAATCATGTTGACTTTATTGATTTTTTTTTCTCTGTTGATTACAGGTTTATAAGGAAGTGTTTGATTTGTCATTGATTTCTAGGAATGTTTGAATTTTCGAATCTTTGAATCTTTGAATCTTTGAATCTTTGAATCTTTGAATCTTTGAATCTTTGAATCTTTGAATCTTTGAATCTTTGAATCTTTGAATCTTTGAATCTTTGAATCTTTGAATCTTTGAATCTTTGAATCTTTGAATCTTTGAATCTTTGAATCTTTGAATATTTGAATCTTTGAATCTTTTAACCATTTAATCCTAGCGATGACAAACTACTTAAAAATAGGTCAATTTTACAATTGATGACTATTTCTCACCCCCCCTTATCTACCATCTGACAATATTCGCTGGGTTGGTGAACCAACCCGGATCCAAATACTTGACTTATCAACAATCACAATCGCGACTTTTGAATGAAATCTCATCACACCCTATTTTTTTGCACACAAGTGGTGCTGGTATTAATCGTAAATTAAATTGTTTCCTATTGCAATCCCCACGCTTATTTCAAAGTACTTGCGATAGCACGCTTTGGCACGTACTTTAATATCGCGATATGACTAATGTTCCGAATGAAGTTAACATCGATGCTCGTGTCAGTACAAACCGCGTTGATAAGCACTATCGGGTTGGTTACTCTAAGCAAATGCATTTGCAAATTGCTTTTTTTTACAATTTATGACCTATGTTGCAGATGCAACCTGCGTGAAGTTCAAGGTTGGTTAGCCATAACTTGGTCATCAAGCTTCATCAATTAGAGGTTGATTAGGTTAAAAGTAGTCTGCATAATGCATAGGGCTTAAACGTATTGGACAGCAGTCGTTGACGAGCTATCTTCCGGGAGTCATTCTTAGCAGAACCACCTTAAGAATGGAGTCCAAGCTTACATATCTGTTCCGTACGCTGAAGCTGCTAACTTTGGAGTTTGGAGCGATGACTTCGATCCACGGCGTTGGCTACATCACCTCCAGCCAGCGGACACTTTTCGAGAAGCTTCTTTGGGTGTTGGTGTTTGGGCTGTCACTCACCGGATGTAGTTGGCTTATTCGGGATGCGTATCGCCGGTGGGACCAGAATCCGGTGATTATAAGTTTTGACGAGAAGACCAAGCCCATTTGGAGCTTTCCGTACCCGGCGGTGACGATCTGCCCGGAGACCAAGTTCCAGATGGCGATCATGAACTACACGGAGGAGTTTTTAAAGTTTGAACGCGATCCTAGCGGGTATAAACCCGATTTGGAGTGGTGAGTTGTTTTAAATCACTCATTTTGAATAGAAGTAGTTTTTATCACCTAATTGAGAATTATCTTTGATATTTCTTCAAGCCGTGAATCCTTCTTCTCCGCCCTGCATATCTGCAACCAGAATCAACTTATCAAAATAGCCAATTTGTTGAGACATTATAATGGCTCGGTAGAGACAAACTGCCAGCAAACTTCACGGAAAAAAAAGGTTTCCGAAAATCATGCAAATCGTACCATGAAATCGTGAATATCGCGATTTTTGCTTTACGAATTTTTGAACTATGCATAATGGGCACGAATTATCCAGGAATCGTGAATAAATATGCATGACTTTCCATGACCGATTTCACTCGTAAACGTGAATAATATTCATGATTTCATGAAATGGATGCATGAAGTCGTGAAAAATATTCACGATTTTATGAATAAAAATTCATGATTACGATCAAAAAAATATACCTCGTGAATTAAAATTCATGATTTCATGCATAAAATTCATGAAATCATGAATTTTATGCATGACTTCGTGCACAAAATTCATGAAATCTCGAATTATTTTTACGATTTGTAAATGAAGGCGTAAAATATTCGCGATTTCATGCTCACAATTCATGAAAAAATGTAAATAAATCATGAAATCGTGAATTTTATTCATGAATTCGTGCACAAAATTCATGAGTTCTGGAATATTTTTATGATTTATTTTTGAAGGCGTAAAAATTCGTGAAATCATGTATAAACTTCATGAAATCATGCATAAATTTCATGAATTCGTGATTTTTTTTTATGAAATCATGAATTTAATTCACGTTTACGAGTGTATTCGGGCATGTCTAATCATGCATATTAATTCACGGCTCCTGGCTTATTCGTGCCCAATATGCATAGTTCAAAAATTCGTAAAGTAAAACTCGTAATATTCACGATTTCATGGTACGATTTTCACAATTTCCGGATTACTTTTTCTGTACATTTACCATATCGTGCCACTGGGGGCACATACCGGAATTGACAAGGAATCCTGTTTTGTGAAAAAAAAAAACGGAGCACATTTTATGTGATTCCAATGTACTATGGCCCCACCTGGCCACTTTGGAACCGGTCACCGGTTACCGGTGGTCACTGGGGACATTTTGGAATGTGCAAGGAACCCTGTCATGTGACATATCAAAATTCATGAAATTCAAATCTTTGGCCATTTTATGTGATGCCAATGAAATCTGGCCCCACCTGGCCACTTTGGAACCGGTCACCGGTTACCGGTGGTCACTGGGGACATTTCGGAATGTGCAAGGAACCCTGCCTTGTGACATATCAAAATTCATGAAATTCAAATCTTTGGCCATTTTACGTGATGCCAATGTAATTTGGCCCCACCTGGCCACTTTGGAACCGGTCACTGGTTACCGGTGGTCACTGGGGACATTTCGGAATGTGCAAGGAACCCTGTCATGTGACATATCAAAATTCATGAAATTCAAATCTTTGGCCATTTTATGTGATGCCAATGAAATCTGGCCCCACCTGGCCACTTTGGAACCGGTCACCGGTTACCGGTGGTCACTGGGGACATTTCGGAATGTGCAAGGAACCCTGTTATGTGACATATCAAAATTCATGAAATTTAAAACTGTATCCATTGTATGTGATGCCAATGTACTCTGGCTCCATCTGGCCACCTTGGAACCGATTACTGGTCACTGCGGAAGAATTCTGAATTTACAAAGGTCCCAGTTATGTGATGTTCAAAAATGCTTGAAATAAATTAAAAATACAATCATAAATTTAGTAAAACCAACATTCAAAAACTTTACATGAGCATTTCGGAAACGTTAATTGGGTACCGATCGTTACTATACAAAAATACAACGAAAACTTAAATTAAATACAAAAAGACCTAAGGGATTTCTTGTAAAGTCCAGACTCGATTGTATGATGAACTAATAATAGAATAATCGATAATTCGTATAATAAAGCCATAATTTTTTTGTCTCATTAATAACTCCAATTACAATAAAGTGATTAATTACAATAAAAGGATTTATTTTTGTTAATTTGACGCAAATAGAGTCATAGAGAGTTGAATTGAAAATTAAAAAAAACACCGAAATTCTTAAAATACTCAACAAAATAAAAATCTTTAAAAACTTCAAAAACTCAAACTATTAAAAAAACGCAAAATAAATTAAATACTTCACAAACTCAAAATAATTGAAATA
Source organism: Culex quinquefasciatus (assembly GCF_015732765.1). Classification (NCBI taxonomy): domain Eukaryota; kingdom Metazoa; phylum Arthropoda; class Insecta; order Diptera; family Culicidae; genus Culex; species Culex quinquefasciatus. The sequence goes on from NC_051862.1 coordinate 39,027,111, forward strand.
CGCAAAATACATAAAATAAATAAAATGCTCATAAAACTTAAAAAACTTGAAATACCTAAAATAATTTTTTTGTATACTTTATTATAGAATTTTAAACTCTTTACTTAAAGTAATTAAAATTCTTAGAATACTTAAAATACTTTAAATACTTCAAATACTTTAAATACTTTAAATACTTTAAATTATTTGAATACTTTAAAAACTTTAAATACTTTAAATACTTTAAATACTTTAAATACTTTAAATACTTTAAATACTTTAAATACTTTAAATACTTTAAATACTTTAAATACTTTAAATACTTTAAATACTTTAAATACTTTAAATACTTTAAATACTTTAAATACTTTAAATACTTTAAATACTTTAAATACTTTAAATACTTTAAATACTTTAAATACTTTAAATACTTTAAATACTTTAAATACTTTAAATACTTTAAATACTTTAAATACTTTAAATACTTTAAATACTTTAAATACTTTAAATACTTTAAATACTTTAAATACTTTAAATACTTTAAATACTTTAAATACTTTAAATACTTTAAATACTTTAAATACTTTAAATACTTTAAATACTTTAAATACTTTAAATACTTTAAATACTTTAAATACTTTAAATACTTTAAATACTTTAAATACTTTAAATACTTTAAATACTTTAAATACTTTAAATACTTTAAATACTTTAAATACTTTAAATACTTTAAATACTTTAAATACTTTAAATACTTTAAATACTTTAAATACTTTAAATACTTTAAATACTTTAAATACTTTAAATACTTTAAATACTTTAAATACTTTAAATTATTTGAATACTTTAAATACTTTAAATACTTTAAATACTTTAAATACTTTAAATACTTTAAATACTTTAAATACTTTAAATACTTTAAATACTTTAAATACTTTAAATACTTTAAATACTTTAAATACTTTAAATACTTTAAATACTTTAAATACTTTAAATACTTTAAATACTTTAAATACTTTAAATACTTTAAATACTTTAAATACTTTAAATACTTTAAATACTTTAAATACTTTAAATACTTTAAATACTTTAAATACTTTAAATACTTTAAATACTTTAAATACTTTAAATACTTTAAATACTTTAAATACTTTAAATACTTTAAATACTTTAAATACTTTAAATACTTTAAATACTTTAAATACTTTAAATACTTTAAATACTTTAAATACTTTAAATACTTTAAATACTTTAAATACTTTAAATACTTTAAATACTTTAAATACTTTAAATACTTTAAATACTTTAAATACTTTAAATACTTTAAATACTTTAAATACTTTAAATACTTTAAATACTTTAAATACTTTAAATACTTTAAATACTTTACTTTAAATACTTTAAATACTTTAAATACTTTAAATACTTTAAATACTTTAAATACTTTAAATACTTTAAATACTTTAAATACTTTAAATACTTTAAATACTTTAAATACTTTAAATACTTTAAATACTTTAAATACTTTAAATACTTTAAATACTTTAAATACTTTAAATACTTTAAATACTTTAAATACTTTAAATACTTTAAATACTTTAAATACTTTAAATACTTTAAATACTTTAAATACTTTAAATACTTTAAATACTTTAAATACTTTAAATACTTTAAATACTTTAAATACTTTAAATACTTTAAATACTTTAAATACTTTAAATACTTTAAATACTTTAAATACTTTAAATACTTTAAATACTTTAAATACTTTAAATACTTTAAATACTTTAAATACTTTAAATACTTTAAATACTTTAAATACTTTAAATACTTTAAATACTTTAAATACTTTAAATACTTTAAATACTTTAAATACTTTAAATACTTTAAATACTTTAAATACTTTAAATACTTTAAATACTTTAAATACTTTAAATACTTTAAATACTTTAAATACTTTAAATACTTTAAATACTTTAAATACTTTAAATACTTTAAATACTTTAAATACTTTAAATACTTTAAATACTTTAAATACTTTAAATACTTTAAATACTTTAAATACTTTAAATACTTTAAATACTTTAAATACTTTAAATACTTTAAATACTTTAAATACTTTAAATACTTTAAATACTTTAAATACTTTAAATACTTTAAATACTTTAAATACTTTAAATACTTTAAATACTTTAAATACTTTAAATACTTTAAATACTTTAAATACTTTAAATACTTTAAATACTTTAAATACTTTAAATACTTTAAATACTTTAAATACTTTAAATACTTTAAATACTTTAAATACTTTAAATACTTTAAATACTTTAAATACTTTAAATACTTTAAATACTTTAAATACTTTAAATACTTTAAATACTTTAAATACTTTAAATACTTTAAATACTTTAAATACTTTAAATACTTTAAATACTTTAAATACTTTAAATACTTTAAATACTTTAAATACTTTAAATACTTTAAATACTTTAAATACTTTAAATACTTTAAATACTTTAAATATTTAAATACTTTAAATACTTTAAATACTTTAAATACTTTAAATACTTTAAATACTTTAAATACTTTAAATACTTTAAATTCTTTAAATATTTTTAATACATTAAATACTTTAAATACTTTAAATACTTTAAATACTTTAAATAATTTAAATACTTTAAATACTTTAAATACTTTAAATACTTTAAATACTTTAAATACTTTAAATACTTTAAATACTTCAAATACTTTAAATACTTTAAATACTTTAAATACTTTAAATACTTTAAATACTTTAAATACTTTAAATACTTTAAATACTTTAAATACTTTAAATACTTTAAATACTTTAAATACTTTAAATACTTTAAATACTTTAAATACTTTAAATACTTTAAATACTTTAAATACTTTAAATACTTTAAATACTTTAAATACTTTAAATACTTTAAATACTTTAAATACTTTAAATACTTTAAATACTTTAAATACTTTAAATACTTTAAATACTTTAAATACTTTAAATACTTTAAATACTTTAAATACTTTAAATACTTTAAATACTTTAAATACTTTAAATACTTTAAATACTTTAAATACTTTAAATACTTTAAATACTTTAAATACTTTAAATACTTTAAATACTTTAAATACTTTAAATACTTTAAATACTTTAAATACTTTAAATACTTTAAATACTTTAAATACTTTAAATACTTTAAATACTTTAAATACTTTAAATACTTTAAATACTTTAAATACTTTAAATACTTTAAATACTTTAAATACTTTAAATACTTTAAATACTTTAAATACTTTAAATACTTTAAATACTTTAAATACTTTAAATACTTTAAATATTTTTAATACATTAAATACTTTAAATACTTTAAATACTTTAAATATTTTTAATACATTAAATACTTTAAATACTTTAAATACTTTAAATACTTTAAATACTTTAAATACTTTAAATACTTTAAATACTTTAAATACTTTAAATAATTTAAATACTTTAAATACTTTAAATACTTTAAATACTTTAAATACTTTAAATGCTTTAAATACTTTAAATACTTTAAATACTTTAAATACTTTAAATACTTTAAATACTTTAAATACTTTAAATACTTTAAATACTTTAAATACTTTAAATACTTTAAATACTTAAAATACTTTAAATACTTAAAATACTTTAAATACTTTAAATACTTTAAATACTTTAAATACTTTAAATACTTTAAATACTTTAAATACTTTAAATACTTTAAATACTTTAAATACTTTAAATACTTTAAATACTTTAAATACTTTAAATACTTTAAATACTTTAAATACTTTAAATACTTTAAATACTTTAAATACTTTAAATACTTTAAATACTTTTAATTCTTTAAATATTTTTAATACACTAAATACTTTAAATACTTTAAATACTTTAAATACTTTAAATACTTTAAATACTTTAAATACTTTAAATACTTTAAATACTTTAAATAATTTAAATACTTTAAATACTTTAAATACTTTAAATACTTTAAATACTTTAAATACTTTAAATACTTCAAATACTTTAAATACTTTAAATACTTTAAATACTTTAAATACTTTAAATACTTTAAATACTTTAAATACTTTAAATACTTTAAATACTTTAAATACTTTAAATACTTTAGATACTTTTAATACTTAAAATACTAAAAATACGTTAAATACTTTAAATACTTTAAATACTTTAAATACTTTAAATACTTTAAATACTTTAAATACTTTAAATACTTTAAATACTTTAAATACTTTAAATACTTTAAATACTTTAAATACTTTAAATACTTTAAATACTTTAAATACTTAAAATAATTAAAATACTTAAAATACTTAAAATACTTGAAATACTTAAAATACTTTAAACACTTAAAATACTTAAAAAAACTTAAAATACTTAAAATACTTAAAATACTTGAAATACTTAAAATACTTAAAATACTTAAAATTATTAAAATTCTTTAAATACTTTAAATATGTTAAAAACTTAAATATACTTAAAATATTTCAAGTTCTTGAAATATGAAAATACCTATAAAAAATTAATTGCTTAAAATTATTTAAAAGCTTATCAAACTTTAAACACTTCAATTATTTCAAATACTTGAAATTCTTGAAAACTTTAAAAACATTTAATATTAAAATACCTGAACAAATGAATATACTTAAAAAATAAATATTTCAAATACTTAAAATATTTTTAATACTTACAATATTAAAATACCTGGAAAAAATTAAATGCTTAAAATTATTTCAACACTCAACAAACTCTAAACACTTGAAATATTTAAAATACTTGAAATACTTAGATACTTTTAAAAGTCACAATATTAACATACCTGTTAAAATAAAAATTCCTAAATTCATTAGCATACTTAACATACCTAAAAATAATAATATTTCAAAAAACTTAAAAGTACCTAAGAAAATTGAAATGCTGAAAATTATTAAAATACGTTATTAACTTCAAATACTTTAAATATGTTAAATACTTTAAAATAATATGCTTACAATATTAAAATCATTAAAATTATTAACATACTTTACCTATGTCCCCATTTCTAGCTCAAAACAAAGCACCGAAATGTCACTCAGCGCATCCACGAGAACCGATAAAAAAAACGGGATTTTTTCGTTTCCAAAACCAAAACAAACCTCACTGTCTGTCACACGCGTAGAATGCTCCGGCAATTGACAGAAAACCGAGATCCCTACGAGTCCACGACCAAGAAACTGTCACACACGGAAATAAAACACGGGAACTGTCTTATGGACCATGTTCCCCTTGATTCGACAATCGAAACAAACCGGGAACTGTTCTGTCTCTTACCTTGTTACTCCTCCTGCCGCTCGGCCCTCCTTCTGCCGCCTGGTCCTCCTCCCGCGCTCGTTCCTCCTCCTGCCACTCGGTCCTACTCTTGCTGCTCGGTCCTCCTCCTGCCATTCGGCCCTCCTCTTGCCACTCGGTCCTTCTCTTGCCGCTCGGTCCTCCTCCTGCCGCCCGGTCCTCTTCCTGCTAGCCCTTGGCTCCGTTGCCATTTCCAACGGAACGGCCGCAGATCTTTTCCCGGTTCCGGTGGACAGCACCTCCAAATCCCGGGTCCGCAAATCACGGTCACTTTTACCGGCAAACACAACAGGACGCGACAAGTCACAACGCGATTGACTTCGTGGCAAATAAACACGCGGTTGAACTGGCAAGCGAAAAACAAACTTGACAGTTCGAAAGAAACTGTTCTTGATTGATCAAGATCACTCGTCATAAACATGGATACAAATTCATAAACCCATGAATGTTATGCACGAATTCATGCATTTTATTCATGAAAACATGTAAACTTTCATGAAATCATGAAAAACATGATTCATAAATTCGCGAATAAAATTATACGACGTAAAATTTACGCATGCATAAATAATCGTAAAATCATGAATATTTTTCATGAATTCATGAAGTTTAGTCATGACTTCATGAAAATCAGTCATGAAATCATGAATAGTGATATGCATGATTTCATGAAGGAAAATTCATGAATATTCGTAAAAATATTTTTGCCATGAATTAAATTCATAAATTCGTGCATTTTTATGCACGATTTCATGAATAAAATTCATGAAATCATGAAAGGTATCACGAAATCATGCACAAAATTATTCACGAATTCATGAATCGAAATTCACAATTTCTCGCACACTTTTTTTTCCGTGTTTGCAGAACATTTCGCTGCCCAAGGAATCCATCTTTGAATCGGTCACGCTTCAGAACGTCCAAGTAAACTATTCGGAATATTTCAAAGAAATGCTCACCGAGGATGGAATCTGCTACACCTTCAACTTTGCCGGTGATTTGTTCCGGGAGGGTGTTTTTCCGGAAGTTGCCACACCAAATGATGCTCTTTCGAAGGACATGATTTGGAGTCCCGAAAAAGGATACCGTGAAATTACTCCTCCGGATGGTGGACCGCTTAGAGCTCCTGGAACTGGTTTGAACAATGGCCTATCAGTTGATCTTCAATTGGAAGTTTCTAACTTTGATTACCTGTGCAAGGGTCCAATCCAAGGATTCAAGGTTCAGGTCAACACTCCAACCGAATATCCAGTAATGTCGAAGCGGTTTATAAGAGTACCGCTGGACGAGGAAGTGGTAGCCCTCATCAAACCACAGTTCGTCGGAACCAGCTGGAAGTTACACGACTACGAACCTGCCCGGAGAAACTGCTACTTTGAGCATGAACGACCCCTGCGGTACTTCCGGATTTACTCCCAGGACAACTGCGAACTGGAGTGCCTCTCCAACTATACCCTGTCGCTGTGCGGTTGCGTCAAGTTCAGCATGCCTCGGATAGGAGCGAAGACTCGGGTTTGCAACGCCAGCAGTCTGCCGTGTGCGGTCAACGCCGAGAAGACCATTTCGACCGCGTTGAATGCTAGTGAAGGACGGACGGCATTTTCCGACACGGTATTCCAGACACGGTGCAACTGTCTGCCCGGATGTACCGTGTTAAAGTACGACGCCATCCTGACCCAGGGACGGCTGCTGTGGAGACCCTATCAACTGGCCGCTGGAGGAAGCAATTCGTCTAAGAAGTAACTTGTTTGTTATAGAACCCTAAACGAGTTTACAGCAATACTTTCTTTGTAGCATTCACAAGGTGCGCTTCTCGCTGTACTTCAAGGACTCGCAGTACATCTCGATCACGCGGAACGAAATGTACGGTTTGACGGATTTTGTGGCCAATTGCGGGGGACTCCTGGGACTGTTCATGGGCGTAAGTCTGCTCAGTCTGGTAGAATTAATCTACTTTTGTACGCTGCGTCCGTACGTGCTGTGCCACTATCGAGACGAAAAGGGACAGATCAAGGGGTTTCAGAGAAATCGGAAGAGGGTCACTCGGCAGAAGGTGATCATGGTGGAAACGCTCGACGCGGGTATCCGAAGAAGACGCATAGTGGCGGTGAGACATCAGATTGGGTTTCGTAGGCGGTTGAGGAAGATGAAGAAACAGAGTAAGGTTTGAGCATTTGAATCATTACAAATGGGTCTTTTCATGCCAAGTGTATAGAGGAGAAAAGCAACTCCCGACAAAATTTTGAGGCTAGGTGTTTTGACAGGTATGATTTTCATAAAGTATTCGCCTCCTTTTCTCTCCCATAGAAAACATGGGGACAATGTAGCTGTCAAACTAGGACAAAATCGTGACGTCAGAAATGAACTCAAATCACTCAAAGTTCATTTTGTGAGTGACTTTAACATTTTGGCCTAGTTTGACAGCTACCTTGTCCCCAGTTTTTTTGTGCGAGAGAAAAGGAGGCAAATACTTTATGAAAATCATACCTGTCAAAATTCCTAGCCTCAAAATTTTGTCGCGATTTGCTTTTCTCCTCTATTGCAGTGTTAGTGAATTGATCAGTTTTTCGCTAATCTAGGAGACCTGGAAAATTTTAGCGCATGACAGCTGTAGAGTAAAACGTAAGCAGAACCTGGTGTGTGTATGTTTGTATTCGTGAACAAAAATCAACATCAATCGTTACCATAGCAACGTAAAAAAACATTTCGTCGTGATCGTGATTTTTTCGCACCCTCACTCGTTTCGAGAAAAACGCGTTTTCATGTTTGAAAAAACAAAACTTGGAGCACGCAATGTAAACAATAACAAATAAGTTTCGCATTGATGCGAAATTTGGTTGATTGTGGTTGCCGCAGTCCCGAGGTACAATTTAAACTGTGTAAAGTAGTCGGGCATGGACGTGTGACAAAACACTCTCGACTAAAATGCCCTTAGATTAGTTGCCGGGTGTGTCAAGATAACAAGATCAGGTCGGAACTAATTTCGTATGAAATGTGTCAACATTGCACGGAGTTTGTTGAATATCGCAGGATCAAATTATACTTTGCTGATCTGTGAAGGATAAAAGATGAGGCAAGAGCTGCCCCAAAATGGAGTTCTTAACTTAATTTGGCCCAAATTTGTCGTGGGACAAGATAGCATGATTACGACGATATTCAAAATTGCCTTGATCTTTTGGGTTTGATCACATAACGTCGTTCTAGAGCAGTGGTTCTCAACCTTTATTTATCCATTCCCCCCTTGGCAGAATTTCAAGAACTTCATTCCCCCTTTAATATCCAACTAATCTGTATCATTGCACAAATGTAATAATTTTTGTAAATATTTGCAAAAAAACATATTATTTTTCTTCAATTCTAACAATTTACAAAAATTTTAAGCATTTTTCAAACGATTTTTCATTACCAATCCTCACGAAAAATATTTTTTTAATAATCTTTTTATAAATGTTCCTGTATGTAGCAACTGTAAACACTCACAGTTTTATTTTTTTTTCAATCACAGACTGATATTTAAAAAAACAAAAAATAAAAACAATGTCAAATAACTATTTCAAAAAAATAATCTCCCAGAAATTAATGTAAATTATGTTCTCAAAAAAAGGAATCGACGCAAAACCTCACAAATTTTTTTTTCAAGAGCTGCCCAATTTTAAAAATATTCATCAAATTACCTAAACTTACCAAAACCGAAAAAAACGGACAAATATTTAAAAAAATGGTCATATCGAAACAATAAAAAACTCGAGAAAGTTATTATATTTTATTTTTATTTTCAAAAACTGCTTAATTTGAAAATTAGCTCGAATACATTAGAAAAATTAAAAGTGCAGTTCATTTTTGAAAACTATTACAAAAATATTTAACTTCTACTCATGTTTCAAATAATGTGAAAATTCACAGAAATTGATTTAAGAATTCAAGTTTTTTAAAAACTGCTCATGTTTTAGAGAATGCAAATTTAACCAAAATAATAAAATTTTGTCTTTCACAAATACTGCTAAAAACTAAAAAAAAAATATTTTAAATAAAATTTATTTTATGCAACTAAGCAGCAGAATTTCACAACATTTTCTATTTTTTTAGATAAACATTCTTGAGAGTTCAGTGAGTTCAGTCAGCTATATTTAAATAAGAAAAGGAAATAAAATTGTTGTTGTATCTTTCACATATTTTCAAATATATTGTGAGCTTTAAAGTTTGAAAAAAGTACAAATTTATATTTTTACAAAAAATTATTGGATTTCTGTTTGCATCGTCATTCCCCCAAGAAATGGCCAAATTCCCCCAGGGGGAATTTCCTCACCGGTTGAGAAACACTGTTTTTTAGAGTGTTGTGATGCTTTTACATGCCATGGATGTGTCATAATTTAATCAAATGTGTTTCAGTTGCTCATACAAAGCTTAGTTAAGTGAAAAATGTGTGTTCTTGAATGTATATATAAATTATAATAAAAGCTGTGGAGTTGATTTAGCGTGTTTCATTATTGTGAATTTAATGAAAAAAAAAAAATGAAATAAATACTTTCAGTCAAACAAATAAATATTTTACGTAAAATAAAAATCAAGTACACATATCGACAATTTCAGTAAAGAAAATCATCAAAATTAATTGATTAATATTATGCCGATTGACAAATTAGTCTTTAAATTAAGATGTGAAGGATCGGAATTTCAATTATGCTACATAGAAGGCATTGTTTCGATTCACAGTAAAATAAACCAATATCTGGTTTGCAATGAAACATAACTGATAATCAGAAGAGATACACCAGTCAGGGTTCTCTCGATTTTCGCTTATGCTGCGTAAACCTGACTTAAGAATCACAAGACTCCATCTATTTTTTTCTTTTATAATTTCGGGATATTTGTAAGAATTTTTGAAAAGGTCCTAAAAGTTATGGGTTTCTCTTTGTTTATTTGATCTTTTTAAATAAAATTCAGATGTGCGCCAAACCCATTAAGCTGAGAAAATGATAATTTGATTGACAAGGTTGTTTTTGAAAATTGCCATCACCATCATGACTTTTGCGTAAATGTTCATCAAAACTATGTCAAAGTATGTCTCATTTGTCATAAGCAGTGATATTAATCGTAAATTAAATTGTCTCCTCGTGCAATTCCTTCGCTTATATCAAAGTACTTGCGATAACACGGTTTAGCACGTACTTCAATATCGCGATATGGCTAATGTTTCTGTGGAAAAAATAAATAAAATTCAATGCTCGTGTAGGAACCATCACTACAGTGTTCCGATAAGCACTATCTGGTTGGTTACTTTCAACAAGTGCAACTGAAAAGTGCGATTTTTTATTTATGGCCAATGTTGCAGGTGCAGACTAAAGAGCCCCATGAAGTTCAAGGTTTCAAGGTTGACTAACGATAACTATGTCATAAAAGTTCTATCGATTAGGTGTTGATTAGGCTCAAACTAATCTACATAATGCACCTGACTTTAGCTTATTGAATAGCAGTCTTAATCGACTAGTCGTTGACGAACCAACTTTCGAAGCTTCCTTAAGTTAGTTCCGCACAATGAAGTCCAAGTTTACAGACCTTTTCCGTACCCTGAAGCTGCTAACTTTGGAGTTTGGAGCGATGACTTCGATTCACGGCGTTGGCTACATCACCTCCAGCCAGCGGACACTGTTCGAGAAGCTTCTTTGGGTGTTGGTGTTTGGGCTATCGCTCACCGGATGTAGTTGGCTTATCCGGGATGCGTATCGCCGGTGGGACCAGAATCCGGTGATTATAAGTTTTGACGAGAAGACCAAGCCCATTTGGAGCTTCCCGTACCCGGCAGTGACGATCTGTCCGGAGACCAAGTTCCAGATGGCGATCATGAACTACACGGAGGAGTTTTTAAAGTTTGAACGTGATCCTGACGGGTATGTGCCGGACGAAAAACGGTGAGTTTGATGGAGGTTGCTGAATCTTGCTTTTTTCAAAGATTGAATAGTTAGTATATCTCCACTCTTTTCCCAAGCCGCGAATCCTTCTTCTCCGCTCTGCACATCTGCAACCAGCATCAGCTCAGCAAGACGGTATCTCAGTTACGACGGTACAATCACACCGTGGAACGGAACTGTCTTGAAACCTTACGGTGGATGTCCCTGTCGATAAGTTCAATGTTCGAAACGTTTACCATTCAAAACAGTCAGGTCTACTACTGGGAGTATTTCAAAGAAATCCTCACCGAAGACGGCATCTGTTACACGTTCAACTTTGCCTGGGATCTGTTCCGACCCGGAGTACATCCGGAAGTGCAAGTCAGTGATCGGATGATGTGGAGTCCGGAGAAGGGATATCTAGAAGATACCTTTTCAATAGTGGAACCGTTACGTGCTCCAGGAACCGGAATGAGCAATGGATTGACGGTAGACCTAGTGTTGAACGTCAGAAACTTCGACTACTTGTGCAAAGGTCCGATACAGGGCTTCAAGGTTCAGATCCACACTCCAACCGAGTACCCGCTGATGTCCAAGAGGTTCATCCGAGTCCCGCTGGACCAAGAAGTGACAGCTCTGGTCAAACCACAGTTTGTCGGAACAAACTGGAAGCTAAAAGACTACGAACCTTCTCGAAGAAACTGCTACTTTGAGCACGAACGACCCCTTCGATACTTCCGGATCTACTCGCAAGACAACTGCGAGCTGGAGTGCCTCTCCAACTATACCCTGGCCAGGTGTGGATGTGTCCGGTTCAGCATGCCACGGATCGTATCGGAGACCAAAATCTGTAATGCCAGCAGCCTCCCTTGTGTGGTCGATGCCGAGAGGACACTTTCAACGGCACTGAACAGCACCGTTAAAAGGACAGCGTTTACTTTTCAGACCAGGTGCAGCTGTCTGCCGGGATGCACTGTGTTGAGGTACGACGTCATGCTGACGCAGGGTCCGCTGCTGTGGAGACCACATCGGCGAGCTGCTGGGAGAAATGGTTCTTACAGAGAGTAGGTATTAGTCAAATTAAAATAAAATCTTAAATTAATTAAAAACTTCTCGTAGCGTTCACAAGGTGCGCTTCTCACTATACTTCAAGGACTCTCAGTACATCTCGATCACGCGGAACGAAATGTACGGTTTGACGGATTTTGTGGCCAACTGTGGGGGACTCCTGGGGCTGTTCATGGGCGTAAGTTTGCTCAGTCTGGTAGAATTGCTTTACTTTTGCACGCTGCGTCCGTACGTGCTGTGTCACTATCGGGACGAGATGGGACAGATCGAGACGTCTCGGAGAAACCGGAAGCGGATGGCCCTGAATCGGCGCAAGGTGATCATGGTGGAAACGCTGGATGCGGCCATCAGAAGGAGACGCATGGTGGAGATGGGACGTTTGATTGGGTTTCGACGGCGGTTGAGGAAGATCAAGGTGCATGATTTTGAGTAGGATTTGAGCGTGCTAAATATGGACTTTTTCAGTGTTTTAAGTGTTAAATGTCTGAATAACTCACATGAGGCTAACAAAACAAAAAAAATCATCAATTTGCAATTGAAAAGGAATGTTCATGTTTAAAAAAATTTCTTTTCTTTAAAGGTTTATTTGAATCTTTAGTTGTCTAGGAAAAAATCATTTTGTAATAGACGGACAAAAATGTATTATAAAACTTTGACCTTATAGCGAAAGTTAATACACATTTAGAATTTATTGATTGATAGTACATGTCAAAGTCAATGCTCTCAAAAAGATTAAATAATTTGTGTGAGTGAATGTGCGTGTGTTTTTTTTTAAAATAAAGTTCTTGAGTAATAAAGTGGCACATTTTTCAAAAAATCATAACTTCACGTAATTTCAACCAATTTTAGCTGTCTTGGGCGCAAACGAAAAGGTATTATTATATGGACTTTTTAGGAAAGTTAGTTTAAATTATTTAGTTAGCTATTAGTTTAAAGTTTCACCTTATATTTGAAAAGGTCCTATGTAAACTTTAAATGCTGTTTTGAGGGTCTCGGGACAAAAGAGCTTATGTTTGAAAATAATTTTTATCGGATTCCTCGGAAAATTTAACACAAAATGTTAAAAAATGGTTAAGCAACATTTTACATAACATAACCAAAAAAGCACGGAGCGTCGAAAATCCCAGTTTATATTTTCAAAAAATTCAAAAAAATATATTCAAAATGAATAATTATCAGGCTTTCTCAGGGATTACCAAATTTAAACTTTCTTCTTCTTGACTCTTCAGCCCAACGAATAACATAATTTTAATAACATCGTTTTTTTTAGTTTTTGCCGTTTCGGCTTGTACTTTCATGTTTGTTTTTTTTTCCCAAAAAAGCGAAAAAAAATTAAATATTTATATTACAAGCTATATTTTCCAGATTTGAATCATTTTTGTAAGTTCATTTTACACTGGTCCATTTTTTCACATTGAAACATATTTTTTAGGGATTTAGGTAAAGAATGTCAACATTTAAAATTGGACCAATTTCTGGGACTTTTACAAAACATCAGTGTTACAAATAAGCGATAAAAGAAGCTATCATTTGATGATCCAAGCACCAAAACATCAGAGAGTATAGCGAACGTCACTATAGCTTGTGTCTCGTGATTCCCAGCGATGGCATTCTCTCTCTATCACTCCTCTCTTTTTCCTCGACTGTGCACTCTCACCGCTGAGTCTCTTAATCTCTCCTATAACTGTAATAAAAGAACGCGAGAGGAAGGAGCACGCACCACACATGACTGCGCTTGCGAAATTGGTTTTGTGACGGCTTTTGAGGTTAAACGTTGTTGCGGTGGGATGAACGTGAAAGCGGGAATGAAAGAGAAAAGGAGAGTGTCAAACGCGAGTAGTTATGTTAACACAAAAACGTGTTCCGCTATGTTCGGCGCTGAGAGTATCAATACGGAAAGAAAAGCAGTTGTATTTTGGGCATGAGTATACAGCATTGAAAATTGTAGTTATTGAATGCTGATAATTTGATATTTTAACAACACTGCTTGCCAGATTTGAATGAAAAAGGTTTTTTGAAAGTCATTTTATACCGGTCCATTTGTTTTCAATCAAAAACATAAACTTTGGAAAATGTTTCCATCGGATTTAGCCAGAAATATCAACATTCAAATTTAGATCAATTTCTGTAACTTTCACAAAACATAAAAATGTTTGGGCGTCATCCATAAAGTATGTCACGCTCTAGGGGGGGAGGGGGGGTCTGAAGAAGTGTGACATTGCATGTTATAAGTATAGGAAAAGCGTGACCAAGGGGGGGAGGGGGGGATAAATTTTGGCTGATTTTAGCGTGACGTACTTTATGGATGTAGCCATTGTATACAAAACTATTGAAAAGTGATCAATACTGCAGAAGGTTATTTCCCATATCTTAAAAAATGTTAAGATGCCTTTAAACTAAAGACGATGCAATTTATTAAAATAAATTTTAAGACTCTTTCGATTGCAAATTGTATGTCGCATCTTAAAAATATTTTTTTTTGTTCTGATAATTCAGTTCAGACTGAATTATCCGAAGGCCATGGAAAAATGTTACTTCCGATAATTGAATCTTTGGATAACGAATCATGGAATAGGCAATCAGTCTTTCAAATTCATCTCTAGTGAAGTCAGAGATCTCGAATTTAAATTTGAAATTAATTTGTAGTTAATTCTGCACAAATTTCTGGAATTCCATTTTTCTCATTTTTTTGTATGTTTGAAACACGTAATACAGTAAAGCTACAATTTTTTTTAAATAAAATTAGGAATTTCCACAATGTCAAATATTATTCTTTCTCGATTCGTTTTGTAAATCAGATGTTGTAAATTATTTAGATTGCAAACAATGACATTTGTCATGTTTCTTCCTACTTTTTGAAACAATTACAAGAAGTGGAAGATTTTTCATGAGCATTTGGTTTTGCACGCCTCGGTTTTGCACTGCCCCGGTTTTGCACCGTTCAGCTGCCTCGGTTAAGCACGACCCAGTGCTTAACTGAAGCACAGAGCTTATGGGTTTTTGGCTATATGGGAGACATTGGCTTTAATCGTACGAAAAATTATGCAAACATCAAAAAATTATAGTGTTTTGGAATCGGGATCGGGATTTTTCCTGTATTACGAAAATATTTTTTTTTTCTCTAAAAAAACCAAAAATTTATTGTTATTGCAATATGGGTATCAAATGATCAGGTTTTTTCATATATTTCGGATTTAATAACAACATTTTTAGAAATTACTCCAAATTTTCACAAAACTACGTTTTTTCGAAAAAAATACTCAAAATTTCCGTTTTTACAATGTGGGTATTAAACGATCTGGATTTTTTCAAACATTTCGAATGTAATAACAACAATTTGTGAATATACTAAAAAAATTCATAAAACTACGTATTTCCGAAAAAATAATCAAAATTTCCGTTTTTACAATGTGGGTATCAAACGATCGGGATTTTTTCATACATTTCGAATGCAATAACAACATGTTTTGAAAATTCTCACAATTTCAACAAAACTACATATTTTTGAAAAACTTTTCAAAATTTCAGTTTTTACAATGTTAGTATCATTGTAAAAACTGGAACGAAATGTATGAAAAACAATCGGGATTTTTTCATACATTTCGAATGTAATAACAATATTTTTTGAAAATACTCAAAATTTTCACAAAAAAATGTATTTTTGTAAAACTTTTCAAAATTTCAGTTTTTACAATATGGGTATCAGAAAATCAAATCATTTTTTTCAAAAATACGTAGTTTTGTGAAAATTTTGAGTATTTTAATTTTTTTATAACTTTCGAAATGTATGAATAAATCCCGATCGTTTGATACCCACATTGTAAAAACGGAAATTTTGAGTATTTTTTTCAAAAATACGTAGTTTTGTGAAAATTTTAAGTATTTTCAGAAATTGTTGTTATTACATTCGAAATGTTTGAAAAAATCCCGATCGTTTGATACCCACATTGTAAAAACGGAAATTTTGAGTATTTTATTCGAAATTACGTAGTTTTGTGAAAATTTTGAGTATTTTCTAAAAATGTTGTTATTACATTCGTAATGTATGAAAAAATCCCGATCGTTTGATACCCATATTGTAAAAAATGAAATTTGGAGTATTTTTTGTTAAAAGACGTAGTTTTGTGAAAATTTGGAGTATTTTCAAAAAATGTTGTTATTACATCCAAAATGTATGAAAAAAACCTGATCATTTGGTACCCATATTGCAATAATGATATATTTTTGGTTTCTTTAGAGAAAAAAAAATGCATTTTCGAAATGCAGGAAAAATACTTATTTTTGTAAAAACCTTCATGAAATAATAATTTTAATGGATAGCTGTCATCATCCCGATTCCAAAACACTGTAATTTTTTTATGTTTGCATGATTTTTCGTACGATTAAAGCCAATGTCTCCCATATAGCCAAAAACCCATAAGCTCTGTGCCTCGGTTATGCACGCCTCGGTTTTGCATCCCCCATATGCGGTGCTAAACCGAGGCATGACTGTATGATACATATCCAGCATATCCAGAAAATATCTGAAAGAAGAATTTCAAAAACCATTAACAAAAAATAATTATTCAATGTTTATCACAATTTATTAAATGTTGCAACTAGCAATACAAATTTCCAACGCCATCCTGAACAGCCCCTCGTCGGAAAACTTCCCCTCTCTGGAAAATCCTTCGCTTTTTTCCATTTTCCTAACGTTGGCACTCTTGCTCAGAACCTTCAATTCGCCCTCCTGTCATCGCGATCCTTCAAAACTCTTCAATCCCCTCTCGCCCCTTCTATGTCATGGTTTCCCTCCCCCCTCGCAGCAAAACACCATCCAAAAACAATAACAAACTCGTAAAAGCTGGCGTTTTTCCCAAAGACACGTTTTGACAGCTCTCCCGCAAGTTTACTCTTCTCTCTCTCTTTCGAGAGAGAGAGTGCGAGAGAGTTTCTCTCCGAGAGAATTTTCCCTCCCCGAGCTGGAAAAGCCTTATCCTTCGTCAGCCATCATGCAAATGTTCGCTCACAGTTTGAGGTGAATGGTTCAAGCGGAAAGACACCCAGGCTCCTGGCGAAGCTCGGCGGAAAATTGGATTTTTCCCAATAAAAAAAGAAAAGGAAAACTTTTCCCAGCCCTTTAGAGCGGATTTTGGGTTCGAATCGAAGGCGTTCAAGTGTGGAGTTCCAGCGTGGAAAAGTGTGGCCAAAAAAGATGTGATCGCAGTCTCGGAAAAGTGCGCTCGGAAAATGGATTCCACCGTGAAAAAGGGCCAGTTACACCTGGCACTGGCTGTGTGTGTGGTGGATTCCGCGACTTGAGGCAGCCTTCGGGTGAAAAGTGTCAAGGACCGCTCCCTTGAATTTTCCTCCAAGTCGCGTGCAGGGGGCACACGTTTTTCGCGAGCGTTTGTTAGTGTGTGCTTGATTGTGCAAACGGAATAAAAATCTAGCGAAAATCGCGAAAAATCGGAAGTAATTGTGCGCGAAAGGAAACGAGGTTAATTTAATTAAAGTAAAAAAAGTAGGGGTAGGGGAGGGAAACAGAGAAAAAAAATCGACACCAAGAAGTGAGAAAAGCTGCCGCAAGGAAAACGCAACGACGTTGGAAAAGTGGCAGGAAAAAGTCGCACAGGAAAAAAAAAGAAGGTGGCAATTTGGCCGTTTTCCCTCACTCACTCTCTCTCGCGCTCCGGCCACCCGCTCACTTTCTCTCTCTGGCGCGCGAAGGTGAAAAGTCCTCGACGGGAAGATTTATTCCAATCATTGTCGCGAAAAGCGAAAAAAAAAAGCGCGTCGAGAATCCTCGACCAGGTCAACAGAGGCTTACGAGTGGAGTGGTGAAGCACCTGACCTGAGAGATCAAACGAGGGAAAAAGGAAGGAAAATTCTGCGGTCTAGCACCGATTGGCACGCGGCTTTCGTGGTGAGGATCGAGTTTTTTTTGAGTGGCGTGAGGAGGAGTGCTACTGAAGACGACGACGACGACGACGTAGTGGTCATTTATCAAAAGTACTAAGTAGAGGAGAGCTGAACGACGACGTCGAGAAACGAGGAAAAGGTGAGGTTTTCCACTTGGATCAAGGGAAAATGAGGATTATTATTTGCGTTTCGTTGATGGATGGGAGAGTGAGGGGCTAGTTTTGCTAAGCTGCTGATGAAAGGAACGAGGAAAACGTGTGGAAAATTTATGCAATATGCGATGTTTAGTGACGGAGAAGGAAACTAGTTTGTGGGAATAGTTTGCATAATGAAACCAAACGAAAAATCTTGGGAGGTATTCCGTCTGTAGAGAATTTACTTTTAATTACAATATCGATCAATTCTTAAATCGATGAAAATTTTTAAAAAACGTACAAGTAATTTGTTGCCATATTTAAAAAAAAAGTTTTTTAGTCAACTTTGGGTAATTCTCCGCCAATTCACACACAATCGAAAAAAGTTGCCCTGACCCATCATTGATTTGCGTGAAACTTTGTCCTAAGGGGTAATTTTGGTTTTAGATCACGAATTTGAGGTCCATTTTTCGATATCTCATGACTGAGGGGCGGTACGACCCCTTCTATTTTTGAACATGCGAAAAAAGACATGTGAAATTTTTTGAAAGAAATGTGTTTTTGGAGCCAACTTTAGTCTCATATTTAACAAGTATCGCTTAAATTCAATCTCCAAATACGTAAGCTGAAGTTGATGTATCAGACTATGTTTAAAGCAGTTTTTTTTGTCACTTAAAAGCTAATGATTCCATTTTATGATAACAACGTAACAAATAAGCAAAAAATTACAAAATAACAAGATTAAATTCATCGAATGTCTAACAGATAATAATTAAAGGATGAGTTTTCAAGAACAAAATTTGCGAAAATTCTTCTTGTACATAGGAAGAAATAAGTTTTTTTGAACATATTTGGGCTGTCAATACAAATTGAAATAACTTTTTTTTATTTAGACGTTTTCTTTTACCTGTTTAAGAGCAGTGGATTTCAATTATATTGGATCCTTTCATTACTTGGAAAATATCCTAAAACTTCATACCCCTTCCTTGAGTAATTCGTCCAAGTATGAGTATTTTTTATTTTTTTATTTGGCTCAATTGTGCGTTATCATTAGTTTTAATACATTTAATACATTGTTTTAATAAGAAGATTCAGGAAGATTTAGAATCATTGTTAATTTCATTTTGTTTGCATGCAAATTGGATTGCACAAAATGTTCATTTTGAAAAAAAAATATTTGGATATGTTCTAGATCAGTGTTTCTCAACCGGTGAGGAAATCTTGGAAAGGCGTTTGATGTTAATCACAATTATTTTGGGCAGTTCTTGAAAACATTAAATAAGTTTATTAAATAATTTTCTGGATTTTTTTTTATTTTGTTCAACAGTGAACATTTTTGATCATTTCTATGAGTTCTGTGTTTGTACATTCTTTCAAACTTAGGCTGCTCTTAAAAAACTTTTCAACTATTTTTTGTAAGTTTTTAATTTTTACATACATATAAAGGTTAAAAACATCAAATCAGCAGCTATTTTTTATGTTTCATGTTCAAACATCGTTAAATTTGCTTTTATAAATACAGAGCATCCACATATTCATATGTTTAGAATTTGTTTGCTGATGAATATATTTTTTGTTTAAAACAGATACTGAATCCTAATTTATTGTCTTTCTGCATTGTTCCCAATTAAATAAGTTTTAAATGAGCGCTGTTCTTATAAATTAGGCAAGTGGGAATGGAACGAAAAAGGTTGAGAAACACTGTTTTAGATAACAAACAATGCCATCTTATGAGCAAGAGCACAAGTTAAAAGTTCATTTGGCAGTGTTGCCAATTTTTCGATAGATCATGATTTTTCAAAACCGTGGAAAAGTCGAAAAAATTTTCCGATCTCTCGGATAGATTTTTTTTTAAATTTGCAAATCAACCCAAACATTTGAAATCACACAAAAACTTTTATTTTTGACCTTTTCAAATGTTTAGGCTGATTTGAAAAGTTCGGAAATATTTTTTCTCGATATTTCTCGAGTCGGAGATTCAAAAAATTGTCTGCGCGGTTTATGGATGGTCCCTTACATACTGTCATCAGGGGTGCAATCGAAAAGCATTTAAAAAAAATTGATCAAGTGCACCGTTTTCAAAATATTGCCATTCAAAGACAATTATTTCCTGAAAAATTTCGTTTTTTTATATTTTTCAAATAGTGTCCATGATTGGCCAATGGCCATCCCTGAAACTGTTTTTTTCAAAAATTTGTTAAACAATTGTCTAAGAGACATTGAAGATTGGACCTCTGGTTTGTGAGATACAGTGGATTGAAGAAAAAAAAACAGGAAAATTAAAGTTTTTTAAGTCTCACTCAAACATATCTCAGAATCTAATGGTTCACTTTTTAATGTTAAAATATGAAACATTCGTGAAATTTTCTGAACTTTTTGAAGATAAAATAGTTTTAGGAATAGACAATCATGGACACTTTTTTAAATAGTGAATAAACCAGAATTTTTCGGACAGAATTTAACTTTGAATGGCTGTATTCTGAAAACGGTGCACTTAATAAAAAAAATTTTCGATTGCAAATTTGATTTCACATAAAAAATTAGGTAAAAAAAATGAGGTAATAATTTTTTTTAACAAAAATCACTGTTTGAAAAAAAAACCTAACTTGACGGCAAAATTAGGGTCCAGACTTCTGAGTGGCTTGAAACTGGAGCAACATTTGAAAAGGGCGCATAAGCATATTGACAGCTGTAACTATTTTGAAAATTCAGAGACAACTAGTAAATTTTTGACAAATCCCAAAGTGGGGAGGCTAGTTATTGTTTTACACTTCGAGTTTTGTGAAAGTTTTCTGAAGCTACACAGAAAAAAATCATGGTAATACAGTGGACTCTCTCGTTGTCGATTTTGAAGGGACCGTCGAGAGAGGGAGTTTTCAAATTATAGAACGCAAAATCAAAGCAATCTTCTTCAAGGGACTGAAAATTTTATTGACAGCTGGAGCAATATTGATATCGAGAAGATCGACAGCCAGAGAGTCCACTGTATTACATCTGAGAAGGGGTATATCTTTTATGTCAGAAAAAATGCGTAATTTTACCTCTGAAAATGTGTAATTTTACCACTTTTCTGTTGTAATGTCGGTTTTCAGTCTAAATTGAGTTAAAATTACATCATAAAAGAGGTAATATTCAACCTTCCAAAATTACACCATCCAAATTTACAATTTTTTTACTGTGTAGAGAATTACCAAAATAATACAAACTGTCAAAATGCTTATCCGTCCTTTTCTCGGGTTGCTCCAGAAAAGATGAGGGGTTTTGTCGCCTGGGAAATTGAATTTCTGTAAAAATGGTTAATTAAAAAATCGGCAATTTTTTTCTGTATACCTAAGGCTACCAACTGTACGGATTTTTTCCTTACCGTACGGATTTTCGACCTTCTCCGCGGATTTTTAACAGGCCGGAATTTTTTGCATAATACGGATTTGTACGGAATTTTAACAACTTTTTAAAAATTTCATTGCTTTTTTGATTGGGCCAAAGCTTTCTCTAATTAGATATTTTTATTTAACTGTCAGTTTGATTTTAAAGGGATAACTTGCATAACTTTCCGGGTTTTCCTCAGTTCAAACTTGATTGTCAATGATTGTTCTTTTCAAAATCCTTACAAAACATATTTATTAAATAAAAGATCAAATTTTGGCTTGTGAAAACCTTGTGTTGTGCTTGTATTTATAGGACCTCTAGAAATGTTTTCGTGAAAACACTAACAACGATATTATTCGTAAAAGCAAACTTGACATTTCGTAAACTTTTAAACGTTTAACAAAAATATTTTTAACTCCCAAATTCCAAACTTATCTAAATAATTCCTTGACAGTTTTTGTTATCCCAAGTAACAAGCAAAATGCCTTTACTTCTTAACAGGTTTTATAAAAGGTTTGAAATTTGCTTTTCTGTTTTATGAAAACATTGATCAAAACTTGCTGGGTTTATGATACGAAAGTTTTAAAAATATCTTTAAGAATACTTTAAGAGCATGGAACATAGTTTTATATCACACTTCATTGTTTTTCTTAAAGCTATCCCAGAGAGGTTATTTATAAGACTTTTAAGCATTGTCAAAACTGCTTTGAAACTAAATTAAAACTACTCTGTTCTATGAAAGCATATTTCCAGATTATTTGAACTTGATCTGTCAAATCACATTTTTTTGTACAGTCGGTCGGTTTAGTGTCAAAGAAACTTTTACCAAAATTTGTGATCCCGGTAAACAAGTGATACTTTTCGCCCGTTTCCGGCTCCAGCGCGGATGTAACGGAGTACACCTATCCGAGGGTGATCGAGTACATGCCGATTTGGTCCATTGACATGCATGGGCAGTAGATGTTTTTTTCCGGCACGTGTTGATCGAGTAACACGAGAATCATCATGGGCGCCGATTCCGTAGCTACCGTGAAGCCGACGCGCAGAATCGACAAGCTACAAATCATCAGTTAGGCCATCCGTTTGTCCGTCAGAGCCTTTCGAGGATAAGCTGGATAAGGCGTTCCGAGAAGCGGATAAATTCGTCGCGGAGTGCTAGTGTTTTAACGTTGGTCTAGTGTTGTTTATTAAAATCAGTGTTGTTGTGTCGACGGTAAATTCCTTTATGCGAGGAAAACTTATGATGATCCCAATCAAATAAATGAATAAAGAATATGAAAAAAAAAATGTATTTTGTTTTTTATCCAACGATGAAAAAATAACCATAAAAAACGTTTTGGATCTACCTCCTGCTAACTAAAATTCGCATGCGCTACGGTCGCAGTACTACGCCTTTTGCTCTTGGTTAAAATCGCCTTAAAGCTCACTGCAGTCTACATGTTCTTGCTTAATCTTGAACAAGAGCTTCGCAAGAAACAAAGCTTTTAAAGTTTCTTGTACAAGAGCTTCTTAAGAAAAATGGCCCTAATAACTGCTTTGACTAAGAGAGAATAGTTTTTATGAGTTCAGCCATATTAACACGAAAAAGCAACGGCCAAAAATGGAAGCCATGTTGATTTTTCAGAAAAAAAATAATTAATCGGTCCATCAAAATAAAAAATCGATGCAATTTTGAACGATTCATGCCTTCGATGCATATTTTTTCGAGGTATCTAAGAAAACTGACCAGTGTAATTTTGATGGCAAGAATTTTTCAGTTAGAACGGCTGCGTAATGTCACAGTAATTTATTATTTTGATATTATTTTATAGTTATCAATATAATTTTATCTATTTTCATTGGCCATTTGTGATTTATTTCATAAAGAATTATTGAATTTAACGAGATTATAATTAGAACTGATTTTCCTTCGACAAATCAATTTTATCTTCAACGAGAGAAAACATTTTTAATGAAAGTTTATTTCAGTCTTGAAAACCTCTTCTGTGCGGTTATAAATTTAAGAAGCTTGAGCATAAGTTTTATTTAAGCAATTAAATACACCTGCAGAGTGTTTTAAAAATCAATGTCTATGCTGATGAGTTTTAGATGACTCCTAATAAATGGTCATGATAACCTCCTAAAATAGTCCACTTTGCTCTTAACTCAGGTTTAATGCTGATTTATTGTTGTCCTGGAGATAAAATGGCTTTATGGTCATTTTTAGCTAAGATAACTTCAATCTCTCCTCAAGATAGGTACAAAACTGAAAATGTTACTTGGGATACCATGGTGTCATATCGGTAAAGTATATGGATTTTGGCTCAGCAAGAGTTGGTAGCCTTATGTATACCTATTTTTTCCGAATAGTCCTCAAAATCCAAAATAATCCTAGAAAAGATACAAGATACAGATACAGATTATCGAATATTTACGTACCATTTTTTGTATGAACAACTGCCAAAATTGTATGTAGACTTTTATGGGTGATCCAATTACACAATATTACTTCTTTGGTCATAGGGAAGGCCCCCACAAAGTTTGAGCCAAATCAAAAAATATAAGTTAAATCCATTTCCAGGTTTTTCCTCAGTTGACTTTATAGCTGTTGGCCACTAGTGCTTGTAACAACCACTAGTGTCTTCCTTTTATCTACAAGGACTTCACCGCCCTGGGTTCCTCAGTGTGCGAGAGTATAGCACGAAGTGAAGGCGCCAAATATCCATATTGACACTTAGAATTTTAGGGTGCCCACCGTGGGATTCAAACAGGAACTTATCTCCATTCCAAATATTGGATATTATTTGACGAAAAGCATCCCAGAAATCAATTTTGATTATTTATGGATGTTAATCAATACAAATAATCTCATAATCTGAATTGATGATGTAATTTGTCATCTCCTGTTTGCAATATATAACCCATCAAGATGCTAATCACTTTCTTTCCAAGGCGGCAATAGACATAGTCCTCGACTGTATCATTCCATTTCGGTATTTATTCGTCTACTTATTCCGTGTGTCTCTTTCTAAAGATAGTATCATTGCATCGACCGGCTCCCACAACTTCATCTCCAGAGAGCCCCCCCCCCAAACCTTTCAGAAAGATATTTCATCCCATTACGTTATCATTCCTCAAAGACGTCATCAATATTCCATACGCAGAGGGTTTCTTCACATTCTTGTGTGGGAGCTAGGGTGGTTCATGGAAAGTTTACAAATTAAAAATTATTCAGATGAAAAAGTTGTTTGCTTGTTTTTTTTTGTTAAACGTAATCAAAAAAATAAGTCAAATTAGAAATAAACCACCCCCTCCAACGATCACATGTTCTGCTGACGAAGAAAAACTCCTTCACCAACAGCAGACGACGGAAGCACCATCAAGACGCCAGTAGCCAGTTTGTGGGTTCACTTCCTGGCATGTCCTCGCTTCTCTGGTATTGTGAGTGTGTGTCAGTTTGGAATGATAAAGCTCTTTTCTTGGCTCATTTTCCGGTTGCGTCGGCCGCACACCCTTCCGCACACCCACACTCACACACACCCATGTGAGTCAAACTAATGTCCATTTCGGTGCCTGTGTTTGCGCACTTGAACGACTGCTATTGATTTGTCTGGGCTCCAAGATTGTACCTACTCTTCTCTCCAAGGACGACTACCCAGTGAAGTTGCCATTTTCATCTCTTAATAAGTTTATTTCCAGACCAGAAAAAAAATAAAATAAACGACATTGAACCACTTTTTCCCCGGTTGCCTTGGGGCGGTGAAATCCATGTCATAACATTGGCGAAAAGCAAATACACACACACAGGCACACTGCTTGCTTCCCTTTCCTCCACTTTTGTATAAGTATGTTGTACAAAACCTCGAAGTTGTCAATATCTAGAAGAGACCAGCCCACAGCCGGTTCTTGTATTGTGCAATAACAAACACCGGGGCGGCCTCCCCAGCAGTGGGGAGAAATTGAAAAACCAAGAAAGCAACCGGCCCGAGAACACAATCAAAGAGAATGTACAAGAATGTAAAGGAAATTGTATCGATATTTTTCCACCCGCTACACGCCCCAAACCTTGCTCCATCGTGAAAAGGAGTCAGCGAACGAGAGGGAAGGATATGGAAAACTGTTGAAAACGGGAAGTTTTTCTAGGTAGAGTTGTGTGTCGCTGAATGTAGAGACTTGTTTCTGATTGAGAATTGTGTCTGAAAATGAGAAAACTTACTTTGGTGGCGAATCTTGGTAAAGCATAACAAAACTTTGAAACACTTTATTGAAAAAATCCAGCATCTTAAAGACAAGCTCAGCGTAAATAACTAGTCAAACTGATTTTTTAAGTTTTAGTTGATTTTTGAATGATTTAACAGCTTTTTTTTAAGCAGCTAGATGAAGACAAAAACAATTTGTGAAATTTCCAAAAAAGTGTCCACGTGGTTTGAGGATGGTCCTTAACATGAATATTGGAATTTTTGATCTCAAGAAATTTTTTTCGTTTGACGCTATTTTATTCTAAGGGCCAGTAACTGAACTATTTTTACAAGTCGTCACGTTGTCTAGAGCTACTTTTGAAAAGACAAAAAACATTTAAAAATATTCGTATCAGCCTTATGATCTGTTAGAAGTATTTAATTGAAAATGTTAGGAAATTTCACAGAAGTTTCATTTTATAACATTGAAAATTGGACCAGTAGTTTCCGAGATATCGTCAGTTGAAAATTACTGGCTAAATAGGTGCCGCTTAGAAAATATTTTGAAAGTTCCATGAAGAATATTAAATTTTTGAAGTGCAAAAAAAGAAAGGTAATTGAAAATGTATACTAAAATAACTTTTGATTACAAATCCAATTGTGCAGGTAACATGATTTTCAATATTTTTTTTGTTCAGTTTTCGATATTTTTCAAAAAAAAAAAATGACAAGAATTCATAACTCAGAAACCAGACAAAAACTTTAAATAATATTTTTACCAGCTTAACCCTCTACTGCCCATTTTTTCGAAAATTTTTATTTTTCCCGTGCTCAGGAGGTCATTTTGAGCAACTTTTGTTCTAAGAAAAACTTTACTTCTCTTGTGTTATGTTTTTCTTGTTTTATTTTTAGTATTTTAATTTGCATTTTTCTTGTTTAGTTTATGTTTGTTTTTGGTAGTACTTGGCTTATTCTACCACCTGATAAATTACATTTTGCCTATCTAATTTGTTCCCGTTTTACAGTCACTTTTTCAATTTTTTGCTCGTTTTTCACTTTTTCTGCTATAGAATGGCACCATCATCATTTAAAATTGTAAAAAAAATGCGTAGAGGCATAGTCTGGGACACTGCAAAAATTACTGCATACTTCTTTTTACTAAAAATACAGGAAATGTTAGTAAAAAACACAGGCAAAGTTGACCCCAGAAATAAATCACATTTTTAAAAACATTGGCAAAGCCACATAAAACAAGAAAAACTTCCAACCCCAAAATTTTCTAAAATTTTAAGAGTTCTTCTTTCCAATGCTTTTTAAAGATCAAAAATTGGTTGGAAAATTGATTTTTGACGATTTTTTAGATCGAATCCCATCTAAAGGCGGGGTTAGGTTGTAGAGGGTTAATTATATCATGCAACTTTTCCGAAGACACCAAATCGATCAGAAAATCCCTTCTCAGGATACAGAATTTCATACATACACAAACCCAATTTGTATGACCACTGAACAGCTCCCAAAATTATATGGAGACTTGTATGAAAAAACAAATGATGAAAAATTGCATCAAAAATTGGAAATTTAAAAATCGCGAAAAAAATGTGATGTTGTAGAGAATTATTCTTTGGGCAATTTGAAATCACATTGCAATTATTGAATCTTAATAAAACTTACATTTTTCATTTATAAAAAAATAAAAAATTTAAAAAGCTGATGTTTGAACTTTTTTATTGAGTGGTAATATAAAAAATGTATTTGATGGTAATGGGAAACTATATTAAAAGATAAGAGGGTGTCAGGGGATCCAAAACGTGATGCTTTCACAAGACTAGTTAATTGAACAATGAACACAAATAAATGTAGCGCTTCTACGTCATAATATCAAAAGTGCGCCGATTTGGCTCAAATATGACATGGAAGTTCGTTAGCCAAAATGATTCGACCTGTATCTTTTTTTTTTGGTCATTAGGATGACCGACCGACCAATTGAGTTTTTTTTACGATTTTCACAAAAAACCACATTTGAAAAAAAAACATATCTCCACAATAGCTAAAAAATATTAGCTCACCGCGTGTTAAAATAAAGTGATTTGTAAGGCTTTTCATGAAGAATAGTGAGACATTTTTGAAACTTACCTGAATACACCGCCAAATTTTTGGCAAATCGGAGTACTTTTGATTTGGATCCTGCTGTGTTGACGTGGAACCGCTGTTTTATTGTCAGTGAGTTTTTAAAAAAAAATCCTAGATTTATGAACATTATTTTAACAGCAATTCTGAATTAAATTTTGTAACTTTTATATTTAGCAAACAATATTAAAATTTACAAATTTCAAAACATCAAGGGCATACAGATCACGGCTTTTTCAACATAGTGAGCAAATGTTACCTCTTAGCTTTATTAAGAAAACTTTGTTACCTTTCTTTTATGACGAACCCTTTTGAAAATCCAACCTCCATTACAATTGCAGATTGACCCACAAAGCAAAAGTCACTATCGGAAGCACTTGCACACAATAACTTACACACACACACACTGCACAAATACATCTGCTGCCATTTCCAGCGTTGTCTTTTGCGCTCTCAAACATCACACACACTCACACTCACTTCATGTTTACTTATGTGACAGCAGCGCATCTATCTTCTGCTCCAGCTGAGTTGAACTGCTGCTGCTGCTGCTGGTGGCACTCGAGAGATAGGATTCCACCTTTTCTGTGGTGCTCTGCATTGGCCAGGACCAACCCGTGGACGGACAGACACACGTGGTTCGACCCACTCCCACTTCTCTGGGGGAGGGATTGAGATATTGATTTGTCACCTTTGGCTTCTGGTTGCAGTAGTTTTCTGTGAGTCGGAATCACGTGGGAATTGTGCACCGCAGCTTCTGGAAAAGCTTCGAGGTTCTTCTCGAGATTTCCTGGATGGTCCGGATGGAGTGATGTTCAGATTTTTTTTCGGGTTGGATTTTGCCACTGGGACTTGAGAGACACAGTCCAAAGTCAGAAACAATGATCGTAAATAACGATGGTCCTTCGTTCCAGGTGTTCGGGGCAGTTCGACACATGTTCTTAAACTGAGAAATATTGCTCTGTGACTGTGGCCAGGACAGTTTCATTAATTTGGATTTAGAAGTGGGTACTGGGTGACAATCCGTCTTGAACTGAGAATAGAAAACTTCCATGACCTTTGGGCATTAGAAATCATCTCACATCGTGCAAAACACAAATTAAAGCTTATTGGCATTAATTTGACCTCCGATTAGGACGTGCTTTATGCAGAAAACACAGTTCAACGAATCGAGATGCTAACTTTCGCCTCACGTGTGTGTATATTTGTGCATGACCTAGAGAAGCGTAAAATTGGGTAAAAGTTCAATCCGGAGCAAAGAAGCAAACAAACTTTGTCCCTTGAAGTTCAACTTATTGTGAAATTGAATTCATGTCGCGTTCTCGAAGCTACTCTTGGCTGGAAGTTCTATTGCTTTGATGTTGAGTTTTTATGAGAGAAAATTATAACCAGGTCAGTGGAGTTCAACCTTATGGGTACCCAGAGTTGGAGTCCTTAAACATTCTTCAACCGAATATGGCTTACTTGCAAACAATTTTGTGTTAGAGTTTCCGTTTGATACAAATTCGGATTCCATTCCATCTAGATAGGACAAGCATTCTTATCTAGATAGGACAAGAGAGCACACGGGCATCGAAATGAAAACTTTATTCTCTGATTTAAAGGTCTCGAGACCAAAGAGCAAAACCGAAAGTATTTTTCTATGATTTTCGAGTATATGCGTTACATATCCAAAAATTGTAAGTTGAATATCCAATTTAATATCTGTTATCAGAATTTTATGTTATGGATTTTGATGTTTTTTTTAATTGAATGTTGGTATATTAATTGAACTTAAAGTACCTTGCTCCTCCATCGAAATGAGTATCCAATACATTTTGCTGGAGACGCATGGTGCTTTATGTCCAATTGTAAGCTTCAACAACAAAAAATTACAAATTTGAACTGAATCGGAACCATTTTGAACTGTATCCTGCTGGTTTGACGTGTTCAAAACCGAGAAATTTTCCCCGGATTCCATAAATGGATTTTATTTGAATTGTTTTGTCAGGCTTAAACTTTTTAGGGGCCTTTACTATAATCAAAAAAGTAATTTTGTGGCAGCTTCGTAAAAAAAGTTGTTTTTTTAAAAATAATTATCTAATGGACTTGGTGCAATTAGCAAAGTAGTAGGCATTGATAAGAACTTTTTTGCAATTCCGTCGTGAAACTACTTACTTTTCTTGTCATTCTTGAACGACGAAATAGCCTACTTTTCTGTACCAAAAATAAAAGAATCGAATAGCAACACGTTTCAAAATAAATGCTGAAAAGTTCTACTTTTCAGCACTGAAATGGGTGCTGAAAAGTTGAACTTTTCAGCACTTGTTTCGAAAAGTAACACTTTTCAACATTTTTTTGATTTAAACGATTTATTGACAAAATACATGAAAATTTGATTTCACTAAATGGGTGTTTTTCGGAATTGCAAAAAATGTTGTATGGATCTCGTTGCAAAACTTGATTTTTTCAGCACTCTTCGTATCTATCCAACTCGGTGAACCTCGTTGGATAAATGTTCGACTCGTGCTGAAAAAATCCTCTTTTTGCAACTTGTTGCATAAACTACTATTAAGATACCTATTATTAGGAACGTGGATAAAATTAACCTATTTATGAATTAACCTTCGTATTTTTTGTTCAATTTTGAAATTTTATTATATGTTTTTGGGGGCAAAATCCCGCAACTTTTGAGCAATAGAGATGTACGGACAAAAATTTAAAATTAAAGTGTTTTAAAATAGAAATCTTACTCAAAACTAATGTTTAACTACACAGTAAAAAAAACATGGTAATATTACATCTAAAAAGGAGTACATCTTTTATGTCAGAAAAAAACTTTAATTTTACCTCTTATAATGTGTAAATTTACATCTGGCAGACGCTAGGCAAAAATATCTGTAATCTTAAAAAAATATCAAACCGGCGATAGTTATATCTAGCTTACTAAGTCCGTGCCCCAACCCGCACGGCTAAATCGCCGCTGTGAAAACTGGACGATCAAAGCCAATGTACCTCTATGTACCGTATATGCAGTAAATACAGTATACAATGTACGGAGCACATAGAGCTATATTGGCTTTGATCGTACAGTTTTCACAGCGGCGAGTTAGCCGTGCGGGTTGGGGCGCGGACTTAGTAAGCTAGATATAACTATCGCCGGTTTGATATTTTTTTAAGATTACAGATATTTTTGCCTAGCGTCTGCCAGATGTAAATTTACACATTATAAGAGGTAAAATTAAAGCTTTTTTCTGACATAAAAGATGTACTCCTTTTTAGATGCAATTTTACCATGTTTTTTTTTACTGTGTATGGTTTTCAATGATAAGTTTTGCAATTGAATAAATTGCAAACAAATTGTGTCCAAATTTTCATTTTCTTAAAATCATTGCGCAGTGGTCCAGATCGCAAAATTAAGTAAAAAATGTATTTTCCGAAAAATGGCGGCGTTTTGGAGCTTTGGTCTCTTCAGAAGAGTTGTTGTAAATGAAAAGGGGCAACTATTGGTTTGGTTGAAAATTAGGGTGGTTCACGGTGATTTTGAAAATCTAACTTTTCAGGAATATTTTTGGGTTTGTTTTGTCTTCTAAAAAGTTGTTTGGCTTGCCAATCCAAACAACTTTGTCGAAGACATGAAAATTTTATCTCGTAATCTACACATTCTACGACCAAATTTAGACAAAGCATCTGAGAAAACCTTCAAGATTCTGTTTTTTTTAAATTGTCTAGAATTTTCGTTTTTGGGCTGTTAATATCAGACAATTAGTTGCTGAGAAACACCTTGCAAATTTCTAAAAATAATAAAAATAGTTTTTTCTATGTGACGTCTAGAATTTATTATTAAAATATGATTACTTATCAATTATTCGTTAGATTTTAAATGTTAGAAAACAAAAAAATAGTGATATTGTCCGATCCTTTGAAAAAAATATTTTTAATATTTTAAAATGTAGCACATGTTTGAAAAGTCCCTTAAAACGGATTTAAAGACCTTTTCAAATATTAGTCAAGATTTTCAAATTCAGATAAAATTCTTAGGTCATAGGGAAGGCCTCTACAACAGTTGTTTCTAGAAAGATCAGGATCTGGAACAAAGTACTACATTTTATTGGGTATGCTGCTAGTTAATATTAGTTATTGAGCAAATTCTTTACGAAATCGGACAATTTCGTGCGTTTTAATATCTTGTATTTTTTAAATTATTATTGGCCACAAATTTCTCTAAAATCTACCAGAAATGAAATTGCACGAAATGGGTCGATTTCGTAGAGAATTGCTCAATAATCTATATTTTTAGCAAAAGGAATCCTGTTGGAGCACCGGATCGTTTTCTATCATGTTGATGCATTCATATATTCAAGGCCCCACATATTTGTTTATGAAAAATAAAAAATAAACACGCACACAATTGTGATATATGTTTGAAAAAGTGTCTTTTGCCCAAAATGACTGAAATTTCCTAATGAAGACCTCAGAGTAGCACTTTAGAATAAAACCCATCAACTTAAATCTTAATAAACTTGCAAATTGACTTACAATCAATAAAGATTAAATCTTAAACATCAAATTAAAAAAATAAGAGAAAAACAAGTTAAAAAAATGATGACACAAATCTCATACAATTTTGTTTTCAATTTAAAATTCATGGAAAACATCCAGAAAACAAAACTCAGGCCCAGTTCAAAAACAGGCAATTTTCAAGCCTATAAAACTCATCAGGGCCCTTTGCGAATTCTTGCGTTTCGTTGAAAATCCTTTTTTTAATGCTTGCTTTCCGCTTTGGTATTCCACTTTTTCAAAACTATGTTGTACTGTGTGCTCTATCTATGTGCTCATAAAAACACACACACACACACAAACATTGCTGGCCCTCGCAATACAAAACAGCCAAACACACAACCATCCTCACGAGAGAGAGAGAGGAAAAACTAATAAAACTGAGTAGATAAAAGCCTTCGAAATTTATAAGCCATGGGGGTGGCAGGACGTCGTCGTTGGGCGCTTTTCCGAGAAAAATCTCCCACCCTGGTGGCGGTAGTGGTGAAAAAGCGGAAAACTTTTCTTCAATCTAGTCCATCTAGAAAACCAACAACAGCAACTGTGTTGGATTCGTGGCGAAGGAAACGGGTTTTTGTGCAAGGAAATTTAGCGAAAATATTTTCACCCCCACGTGTCCTCATTTTGGAAGGGAATAGTGTTCTGCTGGACCAGGTCGAGGCACTTGGCACGCCATCAGCCAAGTGCCTCAATGAATGGTTTTGAGAAATTGTCTTTTTAGTGAATTTTGGTGAATTTGTTTCCCTTAGAATTGTTACTCAAAATTTACAATTTTATTTTTTTGCTGGAAATTCTCTTAAATTCCATTCTGTCAATTGGAGCGTGTTCAAGAATCCCAACCTATCATACCTTTACGAAACTGAAGCGTTTACTAGCAGTTGTGTATTTGCTATAAATTCGTCAGTCCGACCTTCCGTGTAACGCTGGAAAACCGCACTAAAATCAACGTCACTGGAGCCGCGCGCGCGTTTGCTTTATCGGATTTTCAGCTTAACCCGTGCAGGAAAACGGACACCACACAGCCCCAAACCAAAGTTGGGTTTCCTGTTTCAACCACAGCAACTCACTCTCCGTACGCCCAACCCACCACGTACGGCCGTCCGGAAATGGCAATGGCAACAGTTTCGGGGCAAAATTTGTCGGGGAATTCAAGCCGCGAAGTAATTCGAGACATTTCACTTCCTGTTTTCGTTTTTTTTTTCGTTCTGTTGCAGGCCGACGGGTTTTTCCCAGGCTTTTTCCGGGCTGGGACAAAGTTTTTCCTTTTGCGACTTGCCGCTTTTGAGCCCCGAAACTATGTTTTTGGGAAGTTGATCAACTTTTTGGCTCTATCAAGCGGGGTCGTTTTATGTGCAGCGAAATGCGAACAAGAGTGCAGCTCAGTGGCGCTGTCATGTCGGGTCAATTTGGCTGCAAATTAGCTCGGTGCGGGGGTAGGAGGAAAATTTGTCGCTGCACTTGATGGCGTTTGGCGAGTGCATTTTCGGTGTACCAAAGAAAGATTGAGCTTTATTTTGTGCTAAAGTTCAAAGTAGTTTGAAATAAATAATATTAAAATGAATTATTTCAATGGTTTTTTGCCTTCTGGTAACCCAGTCTCAAGTTATGACAACTTATATAATATTGTTGTACTTTTCTTAAGCCGGATCTCACTTATCTATATCGAAACTATGTCCGGATTAGGGTACCCAGAATATGGGAAACTTGTTTTTTCAAAACCTCGCTCCACAGCTGAATAATGTTCCTTGACCTATTTTAGGATTCTGGACCAAATATGAGCAAAATCGGTCATCATTTACCCATTGATACTCTGATGTGAAGTTTGTACGGGAAAAATCGAAAAAAATGTATGGAAAACCCAAGTTTCTTACGGCTTGGTCTGCACGGTGCGCTAATTCCAATCGAGTTTATTTTTGTTCGATAAAGGAAAAAATCCAAGATGGATTAGGGACCATTCATAAACCACGTGGACACTTTTTTGGGAATCTGTTGCAACCCCCGTGATTTTTTCATTTATTTTGATTGCTACAGATTTTTTTTTCACAAAACCACATATTTAAAAAAATACTTTATTGTTTTGCTTTAGCAATATGAGTTTAAATTATACATTAGGGTGGGTACGTTTTTCAAAAAGTTCTCCGATCAAGTTTAAATATGGTTCCCCTTGTAGGGCATGCCCAGCCCCAATGCCAAATATCAGCGCATTTGGTTGTAAACTGGTTGTAACTTGGCTGGAATTACTATGGGAAATTTGGACTTTTTGTTCAAACGCTCTGGAAAAATCACGCGCCAACTTCTGGTATGGTCAGGCCTAAGGG
This sequence comes from Culex quinquefasciatus, assembly GCF_015732765.1. Classification (NCBI taxonomy): domain Eukaryota; kingdom Metazoa; phylum Arthropoda; class Insecta; order Diptera; family Culicidae; genus Culex; species Culex quinquefasciatus. The sequence continues at coordinate 39,061,983 of NC_051862.1, forward strand.
GAATGGTCTGGAGAACACTTTTCCCGAAGAGAGCATATGGATTCGTTGTCCCTAGACCTGGCGCATCCTGGGAATCAACGGTTTTCCCTCAAAAACCATCAAATTTTCCTTAGCATGCTATGAAAGTTTGATGAACACCGCGACGCCATATGTCAGGCAGTACCACGTGGTAGAAATATTTGCAAAAAAAAAAACACACAAATTTCGTATTCAAAAATTTAGTATATGACTAAATTATATCAGGATTGCTCAAATGATCATTTTCTAGTTCAAAAAAAGTTTGAAATGAAAAAATCCAGCTGTTTCTCATCCAGGTGATACCTGCTTGACATATGGCGTCGCGGTGTTCATCAAGCTTTCATAGCACCATTTTCTAACGTCGATATCTCAGCAACTAACGATCAGATTTACAATGTTAAAATATGAAACATTCGTGAAATTTTCGAAAACAATATTTTATTTAAATCAAGACTAACATTTCAAAAGGGCGTAATATTGAATTTTTGCGACCAATATTTCGATTTTTGAAAAAATAGTATTGATTAAAAAATTCATAACTCGGTCAAAGATTTTTTGCACAACCTGGAAATTTATGAAAAGTTGGCATTTTATGTCCCTCAAAACATATCAAAAAATAAAAAAATTAAAATAGTGTTTTTCTGCAAATCAAGTTTTTAGTGACAAAAAATAAAATAAAAAAATCGCCATTTTTTTATACCGTGTATAATTCTTTTCGGTGTAGTCCTTATCCAAACCTACAACCTTGCCGAAGATACCAAATCGATCAAATAATTCCTTAAAAAGATACAGATTTTTGAATTTTCATACATCATTTTTTTTGCATACCGAAGTCACCAAAAAAGTTTCAGCCGGATTAAAAAATACAAAAATAAAAAATGAAAAAAAAGACCGATTTCGTTTGTGTATTTTTTGCAATAAAACGTAGTTTAGTGAAAATTACGAGCATGTTTAAAAATAATGCTATTCCTATCGATATCTCTCAAATATTTGTATCTTTTTATACTTCAATTGCAAAAACATGAAACCTTAGTATTTTTTTTTGTAGAAAATACGTAGTTTTGTGAATAAACGATTGTGTACAAATAAAGTATGAGTCATTCTCTGCTAACTCACAAAGGATTTTTACTAAGACACGTTTTTCAGTGTTTTTTAAGCTCTAAATCGTAAAGAGATAGAAATTTGGAGTCAGAGGGGCTTTTGTTTTACATTGGATGCCCGATTTATTGGCGTACTCAAAATCCCAAAAAATGTTTATTAAAAAAAATGTAAAATATCGCGGGAATTTACATTTTATGGGAAATTTAATGTACTTTTCGAATCTGCAATAAACAAGAGAGCGTTATTATCAGTTTGTAACAAAATCACGTGTTTTTTTCATATTTTTGCAGATTGTATATTTTTTATAGTGTGATCATGTTTTGGGACCATCCATAAACCACGTGGACTTTTTTTGATCGTGGACAGTTTCCATACAAAAAAAAAGTTTTTTGTATAGAGCGTGAACAACCGGGGATTCCCCGGGTCTACGTGGTTTATGGATGATCCCTTTACAAAATTGTGCAATAGTCATAAACAAACATTTCAAAAGTTTCTTGGAAATCGATGAGGGGTCGGGCAAACTTTTTCTGATCAGTGGGACATTTTTTTAACTTTTGTTTTTTGGATCATTTTGAAAACAAGGTTGATGAACTCTTCTTTAGTAACAATTTTAATTAAATTTTCTGAAAGAAAGTAATTTTGTCAAATTTCAACAAGCTCACCATTTTCATAAAATGTTACAACTTTATTAAATTTTCGAAAATTATTTCTGAGATCTTATTGGGTAATTCTCCGCCAACTCACACAGCAGTTGCCCCGACCCCTCTTCGATTTGCGTGAAACTTTGTTCTAAGGGGTAACTTTTGTCCCTGATCACGAATCCGAGGTCCGTTTTTTGATATCTCGTGACGGAGGGGCGGTACGACCCCTTCCATTTTTGAACATGTGAAAAAGAGGTGTTTTTCAATAATTTGCAGCCTGAAACGGTGATGAGATAGAAATTTGGTGTCAAAGGGACTTTTGTGTAAAATTAGACGCCCGATTTGATGGCGTACTCAGAATTCCGAAAAACGTATTTTTCATCGAAAAACACTAAAAAGTTTTAAAATTCTCCCATTTTCCGTTACTCGACTGTAAAAATTTTGGAACATGTCATTTTATGGGAAATTTAATGTACTTTTCGAATCTACATTGACCCAGAAGGGTCATTTTTTCATTTAGAACAAAATTTTTCATTTTAAAATTTCGTGTTTTTTCTAACTTTGCAGGGTTATTTTTAAGAGTGTAACAATGTTCTACAAAGTTGTAGAGCAGATAATTACAAAAATTTTGATATAAAGACATAAGGGGTTTGCTTATAAACATCACGAGTTATCGCGATTTTACGAAAAAAAGTTTTGAAAAAAAGTCCCATAAAATGACATGTTCCAAAAAATTTTACAGTCGAGTAACGGAAAATGGGAGAATTTTTAAAACTTTTTTAGTGTTTTTTTCGATGAAAAATACGTTTTTTCGGAATTCTGAGTACGCCATCAAATCGGGCGTCTAATTTTACATAAAGTCCCTTTGACACCAAATTTCTATCTCATCACCGTTTCAGGCTGCAAATTATTGAAAAACACCTCTTTTTTCGCATGTTCAAAAATGGAAGGGGTCGTACCGCCCCTCCGTCACGAGATATCAAAAAACGGACCTCGGATTCGTGATCAGGGACAAAAGTTACCCCTTAGGACAAAGTTTCACGCAAATCGAAGAGGGGTCGGGGCAACTTTTCCCGATTTCGTGTGAGTTGGTAGAGAATTACCCATTGAAATAAATAACATTTTGTTAATATTGTATAATAGTTTTCAATATCGATTTTTGTCATTTTAAAACGAGGTGCATAAAAATAAAAGTAAGGTTCCAAGCGAATGCATCTGTGTAGCCAAAAGTGCAATATTTAAAGTTTTTGAATCAAATAGGAAGTTTTTGCATGTTTTGAAAAAACCAGGTATTGTCAAGTTTGGCTATGACTTCTACAGATAGAAATTATCATTTCACCATACCGTCATCTGGGGCGAAACGAGACAAATCGGGCGAATCGGGACAGCAATTTTTGTTACTTTAGTTTCAATTAGAACAGAAACAGAACAACAAAAATAGTGCATGGTTTTCAAAACTTCATGCTTTTAAGTGCTTTAAAACTAATGTCCCTATTCAGACTATAGTCTCGATTCGCCACAGTTGACAGTAAATAACTTCAAATTGAAAGTGGTATTAATTTAACATAAAAATATGTTTAATTAAGTGATTTTTTTCTCATTTTCTGATTAACATTAAAAAATGAAGGTCGTTATAAAAAAAAACGCAGCTTTGCAAAATAAGTTTAAAATTGGTTCGTCATCTTAAACATATTTGAAAAATAGTATTTACTGTATTGGTTAATTTGCACAATTTCAGTTTTATTAGAAGAAGTAAGTTAGTCAAATAGTATCGATTCCACCCACTTTAACTTTGGCAATTATTATTGAATTATTGATTTTTTTTGTTACGTTTTTGTTTATTCAGCAGTGACAATTTTATCAATTGTGTTATATCAGTCAAATCACTTTTTTATGAGGTTCATAAATGTTGTTATGCTTGGATAAATTTGTCAAACAAATTTTCTTTTCAAGCACCATTCATTTATAGTTAAATTGCACTCCGCTTTCTGCCTTAAAAGCACACTTGAATGTACCTGCCAGCCCAAAACTTACATGGCAGCCAAGTTCTACGTGAACCTTTTTTAAACAGGTTATTTAAGCCATTTTTAATAGCTTTCAGTTTGCGCGATAGGGACCGCACCACCACCACCATATCGCCTAAAGTTTTTTTTCACATTTTTTAATGGGGCACAATTATTACCTCACGTTTTGCACAACCTTGCCCCAAGGGAGGAAGAAACAGAATACCTCACCCCCTCCGCCAAGAAGTACAGTGAACTCATTAGGATGGGTTACACTTTGTTGGGAGAGGGGCGGGACAGGGCACGTGGGCCATCACCCACAGCACCAAGTTGGTTATGTTAAGGAAATGCAAATTATCGCCTCGCGATACAACTTGCTCCTTCTGGGAGAAAAAAGTCAAGCGGGTTGAAGGGGGGACGAGAGGAAAAATTTCCCTCGGAATGCATGGTTCGGAATACCAAGTGGGGTTGGAAAAATCGAGCGAAACAGTCTCGGAACTATCATTTGGCCATTTGCGGGGCTGGCGCGATGTGATCGGGGGCGCAATCACGTGCCATCGGGGCAGCAGCTTCGGAATTCCGCCCGCGCAATGATATTACAACTATTGCCAGTGTCAATGGGGAGTGAAATTTTGAAGATATCGATATTTAAATAGAAATCAAAAATATATTTAAAGTTTTCTTTGAATTAATTTAAGATTACAAAAACTTGAAAAATTTACCAAATACCAAAAAAAAAATATAAAAACAACCAAATTGACCCACTATGCAGTCCATTGTGGGTTTCCAGACCCCATTGGGGAATTTACCGATGGACGTGAGCAGGAAGACAAGCGCTGCTGGTAATTCGACGAGATGACGTCTTGGTTGTGCTGCGTGTGGTGGTCATTATCGAGGCAAAGTGATGCTGGCAATGGCCTTAATAGTCCTGTCCTGGCCTGCATGATGGTGGAAAATTGAGCTGGAATATCATGGCCAGCAGATTTATTTTGATAAATAAATGCGATGCAAGGATATCGGGAAATCTTTTGATGGATTGCGCTGGAATGGACAAACGTTGAATAATGTTATTCAAACGTTATGATTAATGCATTTTTTTGTTCATTTAAATTTATTGTTGTGGTTTTGACTTCCTGAGGATAGCCTATAAAATCACTTGAAAAATGAACTTCTTAATTCGACTTTGTAGACCCACCTTCACGTATACCTATCGAATCAGAATCAAATTCTGAACAAATGTATATGCGTGTGTCTGGATGTGAGTTCGTGCACCCAAAAAATGCACTCGATTATCTCCAGTCCGGCTGAACCGAATTTGACCGTATTGGTTTCATTCGATCCGTCTTGGAGTCCCATAACACCCTAGTTAATATTAAGTTAAGTTTAGAAAAGTACAACAAAAGTTATGCTAAAAAAATCGATTTTGGCTAAACTCCGGAAGATTTAAAAAGGGTGGTTTTTGAAAAAAAAACCACCGAAGATCTGATAACCCTATCAAAAGTTATTAGCACTTAAGTATTATTTATACACTCTTTGGAGGTCGGATCTCAGATATTTCTATGAAAATGATGTTCGGGTCCATCATGCGACTTTCGTTAGTTAGATAATAAAAAGATCTATCAAATGAGCATGAGCATGAAACTCTGATAACCCTATAAAAAAATATGAGCACTTAAGTGTTATTTGTACACTTTTTGGAGTCTGTTGTAAAAAGATAGGTCGTGTAACAAGATAGTACACAAGTGACGATGTACTATATGAACGTGAGGAATTTAAATTTCCCGTATTAAGAAGGTCAATAGGGTCCTTATGCTCTATTTAAATTTTTATGTACAACGGTAAAAAAAACACGATTAAAATTAATTTCTGATCACTTTAAGTCATCTTAATGCAAAAATAAATGCATTGACAAAACAACATATTATGGTGAATCAACTATGGTTCGCTTGGAACAAATTGTCAAGTACACTGAAATAAAAAAAAGTACCAAATTCCTAAATTCTAGGAATTTTGCCTCTTTTCCTTATTTAGTAATCGGGTTTTTTGGATTACTTAATAAGGAAAGGAGCCATAATTCCTAGAATTTAGGAATTGGGTACTTTTTTTTATTTCAGTGTAGGATGTTTTCTGTCAAATAGGGCCGCGAAGTTAATCTTGAAAAATCGAATTAATCATCCATTTTTAATCTTTCGATGTCATCCATAAGGCTATTAAACTCGCAAAAATGAGCTTTATCGTTGTGAACAATAAAAACATCAATTTGAGGACCCAATTATTGAACTTTTTTTTCTTGGAAAAAGTTGAATCTGTTTATTTCATGTTTTCTTTTTGAATTTTTAATATTTTTATTTGCATTTTTCATTGGTTAACAACCTTTATAAAATGTCTTTGCTTGCTTTTCACATTTTCTATCATATCTATCATAATCTTGAGCATAATCTTTTGAGACGCAGCGAATTGTTTTGCTATAAAAATAATGTGGAATAATACAAAAAAAATGCAAACACGGAGATAAATCAGTTTCCAAATTCCCGGGATCCCGGAAATTTTTTGAAATTCTCCAAAAATCTATATTTTTATTATATATTTGTTATGTTTAAATAGCTGAAAATTATAGAATCAGCACAATAATATTGATTGGTGGTAATCTACACTTCAATCTAAACTAGAACGACAGTTTTCAAATAGCTTAAAAGAAACTAAAAATTGATCTTTTCTTGTTCTTTGTTGTGCTTAGAATTTTAAATGAACTACAATTTTTTATTCAATGTGGTTAAAATTAAATAAGGCCGTTGCAAATATTTTTCAAAGTTTTTGTCGCCCCCCCCCCCTCCCCCTTCAAAATAGGTCCAAAAAATCAGGGGGCAAAAAAATATTTTTTCAAAAAACTTCAAAATTTTAAAGGAAATAGAAGTCTAGCCAAATGAAAACCATAAGAAATGCATTTTCCTGCGTTTAAAACCATATTTAGCATGTCTGTGATCGATCGCAAAAAGTTTTTTTTTTCGACGAAAAAAACAATCTCTTCAATACTTGGATATTTTGAAAACTAATGATTGCAAAACAACTGGGCAGGTGTAAAATGCATTTTAAAACACTTTTTTAATTCAAATGTTTAGACCATGGCTTGTTATTTGAATTTTATATATTCTTTCCCCCCCCCTCGACCCCGACCACAGTCGAGGGAAATAAACTTCAAAAAATATTTGCAACGGCCTAAGTATGTTGTATATTTCTTTTATATATATTTTTTTAAAATGGCTTCTGGTCTTTAAAAACCTCTTTGAAATAAAAAAAAAAACACGAAGCGAAAACGAATAAATATCTATCAGTCAATGTTAAGTTTTGATTTGCCTCAGATTCCACTGTTTGGTGAAAAATGAAGTAATATGATTTTTTTTTCAAATTTATATCATAAATATAAATTGAATAAAACAAAATTTAACAATTTTTACTTATAAGCCAAATTAGAGTTTTTTTAAAGGTCATATAAACTAAATTTAAAATTTTTGCCTTTTTTGTGTTTTTTGTAACAAGATATTAATAAACACTCAAAAAACTAAAAAAATAATATTTTGTTTGTTTTTTTTTAAACAACTCCATACCGTATATCCTGAACAACATTTTTTTTTCATTCCGAGAATTCCCGCGATAAATCATAAAAAATCCCGTGATTCGGGAATTCCCGATTTTGGAAAAAAAATCCCAGGTATTTCGTCCCAGGAATTCCTGGGATGGACGTACTATTCACAATATTGATTTTGATTTGATTTTTTTCGGTGTAATTATGTTGATATAAAAAATATAAAACACAGATTAAGCTGACATTATCATTTTTTTCTAAGCATCCACAAAGTCACATCCAAGTTACATCAAACCATTAAAATCATCAATCCCAAGATTTTCTAAAACTTCAAAATTCTTCTCAATGCTTTTCGAAACTTGAAATTTGTTCGAAATTGGCTATTTGGTGAATTTTTATGTCGAAGCCCTTGTAGAGACGGGCTGAGTCTTAGAGGGTGAAGACATGCAAACTATTTTTTAATTCTTGATCTTCAAACATTTTGTATTGCCTTTTTCATCCCTGATTTTTTTTGTAAACTAAGGGGCCATCTGTTTAGTACATCATGGTATTTTCATTTGTTTTGGAAGTTGACAAATTGATCATGGGCAAGAAGTTATTCTTATGCGCCTAAGATAATTTAAATTATTGAACATGAGCAATTCTCTACGAAATCGGTCTTTTTTCTTCAATTTTAATTTTTGTATTTTTTAATCCGACTGAAACTTTTTTGGTGCCTTCGGTATGCCCAAAGAAGCCATTTTGCATCATTAGTTTGTCCATATAATTTTCCATACAAATTTGGCAGCTGTCCATACAAAAATGATGTATGAAAATTCAAAAATCTGTATCTTTTGAAGGAATTTTTTGATCGATTTGGTGTCTTCGGCAAAGTTGTAGGTATGGATACGGACTACACTGGAAAAAAATAATACACGGTAAAAAAAATTTGGTGATTTTTTTATTTAACTTTTTATCACTAAAACTTGATTGACAAAAAAACACTATTTTTAATTTTTTTTATTTTTTGATGTGTTTTAGAGGACATAAAATGCCAACTTTTCAGAAATTTCCAGGTTGTGCAAAAAATCATTGACCGAGTTATGAATTTTTTAATCAATACTGATTTTTTCAAAAAATCGAAATTTTGGTCGTAAAATTTTTCAACTTCATTTTTCGATGTAAAATCAAATTTGCAATCAAAAAGTACTTTAGTGAAATTTTGATAAAGTGCACCGTTTTCAAGTTATAGCCATATTTAAGTGACTTTTTGAAAATAGTCGCAGTTTTCATTTTTAAAATTAGTGCACATGTTTGCCCAGTTTTGAAAAAAATATTTTTGAAAAGCTGAGAAAATTCTCTATATTTTGCTTATTCGGACTTTGTTGATACGACCTTTAGTTGCTGAGATATTGCAATGCAAAGGTTTAAAAACAGGAAAATTGATGTTTTCTAAGTTTCACCCAAACAACCCACCATTTTCTATCGTCAATATCTTAGCAACTAATGGTCCGATTTTCAATGTTAATATATGAAACAATTGTGAAATTTTCCGATCTTTTCGAAAAAAATATTTTCAAAATTTTCAAATCAAGACTAACATTTCAAACGGGCCAAACATTCAATATTACGCCCTTTTGAAATGTTAGTCTTGATTTTAAATTTTTGAAAATATTTTTTTCGAAGAGATCGGAAAATTTTACGAATGTTTCATGTTTTAACATTGTGAATCGGATTTATAGTTGCTGAGATATCGACATTAGAAAATTGTGGGTTGTTTGGGTAAGACTTAGAAAACATCAATTTTCCTGTTTTTTAACCTTTGCATGGCAATATCTCAGCAACTATGGGTCTTATCAACAAAGTTCAATAAAGCAAAATATAGAGAATTTTCTCAGCTTTTCAAAAATATTTTTTTCAGAAGTGGGCAAACATGGGCACTAATTTAAAAAAATGAAAAACTGCGACTATTTTCAAAAAAGTTACTTAAAAATGGTTATAACTTGAAAACGGTGCATTTTATCAAAATTTCACTAGAGTACTTTTTGATTGCAAATTCGATTTTACATCGAAAAATGAAGTTGAAAAATTTTTGCGACCAATATTTCGATTTTTTTGAAAAAATCTGTATTGATTCAAAAATTCATAACTCGGTCAAAGATTTTTTGCCCATTCTGGAAATTTCTGAAAAGTTGGCATTTTATGTCCTCTAAAACATATCAAAAATTAAAAAAAATTAAAAATAGTGTTTTTTTGCAAATCAAGTTTTTGTGACAAAAAGTTAAATAAAAAATCACCAAAATTTTTTTTACGGTGTATCATTTTTTTTCAGTGTAGTCCATATCCATACCTACAACTTTGCCGAAGACACCAAATCGATCAAAAAATTCCTTCAAAAGATACAGATTTTTGAATTTTCATACATCATTTTTGTATGGACAGCTGCCAAATTTGTATGGAAACTTATATGGACAAACTAATGATGCAAAATGGCTTCTTTGGGCATACCGAAGGCACCAAAAAAGTTTCAGCCAGATTAAAAAATACAAAAAAAATCGAATGACCGAAATCTCAGAGAATTGCTCATGTAAATATTCAAACAGCTGTAAGTTTTAAGTGAATTTCTGATCAATTTGATGTGTTCGGCAAAGTTGAAGGTATTGATGAGGACTATTTATGCAAAAAATAGGTAGACGGAAAAATTAATTAACTTTTTTTTTACAAAAACTCAATTTCTCAAAATACGTATTTTTTTGATTTTCGAGATTGTTTGATATATTTAAAGGGACAAAAACTCACAATTTCTGAGTCATTGAGAGGTGTGGTCAAAATATATGCCGCCAAGTTAAGATTTTTTTTGAAAAATATTGATTTTTGAAAAAAATGAAAATTTCATACAAAATTTAGCTTGATTTTTTTAATGTAATATTGAATTTGCAACCGAAAAGAACTTTACAGATTTTTTGATAAAGGGCTCCGTTTTCAAAATACAGCCATTTATCATTTAATAAAAAAATATTTAACTCGGTGGCAGATTTTTTGATCATATTTCTCTTTGGCTCAAAAGTTGCGGGTTTTTGTCCCCTAAAACATATTAAAAAAATCTCGAAATTAAAAAAATACGGATTTTTGGAAATTGAGTTTTTAAGATAAAAGGTAATTAAAAAATCAGTAATTTTTTTCCCGTGTATTTATTTTTTCTCAATAGTCCTCAACAATATCTACAACTTTGCCGAAGACACCAAATTGATCAGAAATTCACTCAATAGTTACAGCTGTTTGAATATTTACGTCCCATTTTTGTATGGACAGCTGCCTAAATTGTATGGAGAACTGTATGGGTGAACCAATGACACAAAATAGTTTCTTTGGTCATAGGAAAGGCCCCCAAAAAGATTTTGCCAAATAAAAAAAATACAAATAAAATCCATTTCCGGTTTTGGTAGAGAATTGCTCACAAAAAACAAGTCACACTTCAAAACCTATTTTTTTTTTTAAATTTTTGGAATCTTTCCAATGCTTTCTAAAGATCCAAAATTGGTTGAAAAAAATATTATTGACGAATTTTTCGATCGAATCCTGTCTAGAGGTGGAATAAAAATTTTCTCCAAATAGTATCAACTGTATGTTTTTTCATATAATTTTAGATTTTTTGATCCCAACTCACCCCCAACTTTGACACACATTACAACCCAATTCAGTCACCCAAAGCTCTCTGTAATCATCCTCGCAGCTCCAAACTTTACAACGACCGAGTCCTTCCACTCTCTCTCGGAAAATCCTAGCTCACTCTCTCTCGCACTCACCGCGTGGTGAGTATCCTTCCGTGCCTTTTCCTCTCTGCTGCGCAGAATCGCCCCATTTTTGACAGCTGGCAGTGAGGAGGAACTTTTCTTCGCCGTCGTCGTCGAAACGTCAGTTCAGGACAGTTTTCAGGGAAAACTGGAAACGTCATTCGATTTTCGCGACCAGTTGGGGGAGGTGTATTTTCCCCTTTTTTGCTCGGGGATTTCGAGGAATGTAAAAGAATTTGCCAATTCGAACTCGGAGTGAATCTTTGGGGATAGTTTGGGGGAGGTTTTGAGTTGGGATCAGTGAGTGATTTGGTGGATTATGTTGGGGAAGATATTTTTTGGAAGATTTCGAATGTTGAAATTGGGAAAGTGAGCAGACTTTGGGAACGGGGAGTTGGGGTGAGTGGTAGAGGAGGGGTACTTGCGAAAATGGGCCATCCCGAGCAGGATTCAAGGCCTCGCGGAAAAGTCGAAGGACGATGTGTGTCCTGGACGGGACAGGAAGGGGGTGTGGGAAACGTGGAGGTCATTCGGGAGTAAATAGTGCATGTGAGTTTAATGTGTTCTGAATTCTTGATCTGAAGGTGTTTTTTTTAAAGATTGAAGAGTCTTCACTAATGTTAGGGTAGTCGAGTTCGATCTAATGAAGTCTTCTTCTCTTTTCTCACCTTGTTAAGGTCACACGCACTCGACACGGATCGGAAATTGAATCGGATCTTCCCTGTTGGCCCCGGATCCCAGCAAGATATTACAGCCCCCAGAGGACAACCCCCAAGGAATACTACCCAGTCAGTGTGTGCGTTTGTGTGTTACTTGTAGTGCTTAAAATTAGTGTCTGCTTTAGGTGTTTTCTTGTGCGACCATGTTTTAAAGTTGGTGCCACTTGACGTGAGCTAAAAGTATAATCATATCCGTTTAAGAAGTTCCATTAAAATCAACACATAAAAGGAAAAAAAATCTTCGCGAAGGAATTCGCCACGCTCTGTTTCCAAAGGTTGACGGGCAAGAAATATCGAGCAATAAAGCTGGTGTGTCTCCAAATCCGACCCCTCTCACAGAGACCATAACTCATCGACTCACCGTCTCACGGTCTGTTTTTCTCACAAACGACAAACTCTCACATCCCATCTCATCGCGAGTGAAAGTGTGCATCAACAGTGAGAACGAGAGAGGAAAACAAGTGAGAACGCAGCAGGCGGCGCGACTCACGCGAGTGAGCAACGGTGAGTGAGCTTCAGTGTTCGCGAGGGTTCAGTGTCACTGTCACTGACGACGACGATGATAATGAGCGAGTGGTGGTAAGCTTGTGTTGGTGTGTGTGCGGGAAAAGAAAAACAACAACATCCTTGAGGAGGAGCGATCGACGACGACGGGGGGTGAGAAGAAGTGTGAACGAACGGGGAGATGAGGAAGACGTACAACACAGCTGGAAGGAGCAAGAAGAGTAGTGTGAGTAGTGGCGAGAAGTAATAGAACGACAACGGTTTACTACTCTGCTGCAAGAAGAGAAAGTATCGGAAATAATAGTGAGCTGTGTTACAAGCGCTCTCACACACAACAATGAGTGAGTGAGTGGGCGAGAGAGGTGAATTGTTATCGCGACGAAAGTTATAAATAGTGAATCAATAAAAAAGAATCGTGTGTATCGTGTGCTGGAGCAAACAGAAGCATTAAAAATAGTGAAGCAGGAAAGTGTACCGGAAGAGGTCAACGGAGAATAACGACGACGACGACAACTAGTATTACTACTTCTACTGTTTTCACTGAAACGAAGACGACGATAACGACAGTGGCGCCGTCGTCCCGGCATGAGTTAGTGCACCGCGATGTGTGATGGATTTTCCGCTCGTTGAGGATAATAGTTCATATTTGGGATAACGTTAGCGGAAAAGGTGAGTTCAAGATTGCTGTTTGGGTTACTATACATTCTAAGTATATTTGTTAAAGAAGAGAACACTCAAATTAAGTATGTTACCTATACTGAAATTGAATGTACATCATTCATCATTATTCGCGCAGTTGGATAGTTTAAGAGAACGTGGCACGTTGGTAAAGGGTTTAGATTAACGCCCAAGAAGTGTTGGTTCGAATGGTGATACACGCAAACAAATGAGTTCGGGAAAACTCTTCGCTTGGTGTCGGTTAGAGGTGGGCAAAAAAAGAGCGAGCTACTCAAAAAGTCGGTTCACTGAAAAGAGTTTCTTTTTTCAACTCCGGTCTTTTGGAAGAACCGTTTCAAAATGGCATGATTTTTGTTATAATTATAATTTATTGAATTTCATTTCAACGATTTACAAAAATCTTAGTGGGTATATCAAAAAAAGTGAAAATCAGCCTTAACATTTTTGGGTTTCAAGTAATTTTAGCGTAAAAATTAATTATCTTGTCAAAATTGGTAAACATTTTCCCATAGTTTCAAAGGGATTTGATAAAACATTTTAATACGAAAATAATACAAACATGTGCTATCCTGACATAGAAAATTTTCCACAATTTCACGTCATTTCTACAATTTCAATTCATTTCTTTAGGGGGTATATCAAAAATGTTTAAAATCAAGTTTGAAATTTCCCGTTTTCAATGAAAGCATTCGCCGTGAGACATCATTTTAGCGCAAAATTAATTATTCTGTCAAAATTGGTAAAAAATTTCCCATAGTTTCAGAGGAATTTGAAAAATACTGTAATACCAAAAGAATACCAAAATGTGGTGTCCGACCATTGACAAATTCAGCAATTTTGCAATATCAAAACAATACCTTAAATTGGTATGATACCATATTTTGCTCTTGCACAATCCTTAAGACAAATTTAAAAGGGTCCAGGAATACCAAAATTTGGTATTGCTTCCAGAGAAAGGTATTATTACACATTTCCCTTGTTATTTACCCATGCTCGGGATCTTGACATGGAGTCCAACAAGACCTACGGTTTTCAAGGGCATCTCCTCGTTTTTAGTTTTAATTTTTTTATCAAATAATTTATAAAAGTCCAATGTTAAATAACTGATAAATCAGACGATTCATAAAAAAATTTGGATGAAAACCAAATTAAAAAAAAATACTACTTTGCTCATGATTCGTTTTGGGAGAGACTTCCCTCTGTCTTTAACTATGGGTGTAGTGACCCAGACTATGCCTCTATGATTTTTTTTACAATTTAAATGATAATGGTACAATTCTATAGCGGAAAATGTGAAAAACATGCAAAAAATTGAAAAAGTGACTGTAAAAAAATGAAAAAAACTAGATAGCCAAAGATAATGATAGAAGGTGGTAGAATAGACCGAATACTATCAAAAACAAACATAAACTAAACATAATAAATGCAAATTAAAATACTTAAAATGAAACAACAAAAATATAAATCAAGATGGTCTATTTTAATATTTTGTTCTAAAACCTTGAAAAATGCGTTCAAATTGCCCCATATTTCACTTTAACTCATAGGTCATATTGGTCCAGCAAGTTGTTATTTTTTATTGGCAGCATGTTTAGCATGGAAATGTGAGATTTTTTACCTGAAATTTGTACGAATTTCTCTGAAAAATCCATCTCAAATAATTTCGGCGCCAGAACCAATACCATCTTCATGTAGGTGACAATTTTCTGAACATTTTGTATTTTTTAACAATTAGTTTTAGTCACCTGTATCTTGGTGATGAAAACTAATTGTTAAAAAATACAAAATTGTTCAGAAAATTGTTTAGTAAAATAGAACTGGAAAATTTTCAAAATTCCCTATGAATACTTAATTTTAGCACTTACACGACTGTTTCAGCTACTGCTAGCATTCTATATGTTTCCAAACCTTGTGCATTATTTCATAACAGCAATTTACAAGCAAAATCTATAGTTTTCATTAATTTGACTATGGGTCGTAAACGCCATGCCGAAGAAATGTATTTTAAATCAACCGCCTATAGTACAAAAAAATGATTCTTTTTTTTCAAGATTTTGATGAAAATTCCTTGTTTATTTAAAAAAATAACATATTTATTAATGTAGTTAAAAGCAATTTTCAACAAAGTCTTAAAAATTTTAGAATGCATTGCTTTGTCATGGCGCTTACGTCTACTACTAACGCTTTATGATTTTTATGTGACAATTCCAAATATGACAGTCTGTACAGGAATATTAATACTTTAAAAAAGTTCCAGAAATCAATCTCCCAAACCGGCAAAAAATAGTTTAAATCTAACTAATAGTTTTAATTTTTTTGCCTTTTGTAATTTTCTGTTTTCCTCAAATTTGTGCCAAAGAGCAATGTTCGCAAAATACCGGTCCGGTTCGCAGATAAATGTCGTGACCTCGCTCCCAAAAAGCCATTCCAGTTCACACATTCTGTCCCATTACAATTTATTCTCATACACATAGAGTCAAACACACATATGCGCGATGTATGTGTGTGTGTGTACGAGCCGTGTATCCCTGCGGAAAGCCAGCCAAAAAAGCTTGGCGCCATCATTTGCCGCTGACATTATCATTTTTGGTTGGTGGGTGCTGCTGCTGCGACCTCGTTTCCACGGGGACATGCGAGAAAAGCGTTTCCCTTCGAGCTGGGGGAGGGTGGTCGGAGACAGGTCGTCGGTCACAAATTAGTCTCGCCGTCGACGTCGTTGTCGTTGGTTTTCGTCATCGTCCGTTTGCGACGCTTTATGGTTTCACGCTTGTATGTGTGTCTGTGTGTACGTGTGACGACACGGTCGGTGTATGAAAGTGATTCATTACCCCGGTTGTGTGTGATGTGGTATTTAAAATTTAATTAAAATTATTCAACATCAAATTTGGCAGCCAACTTGGGCCACCGTTGAGGGCACTCTCCATTTGGTACCATATGGGCTAGAATTTGTGTGTGACGGTTCAAGAGGATGAACCCGCTTGAATGTCGTATGCTACATTAGCTTTAAAATAACTTAATACGAACTTTTATGACATAATTTTTTCCAAAGATTCAAAATAGAGTCAAATATACGGGAATTGTGGCAAATCGGAACAACAACTTAAAAGATTTAAAACCTTCAAAAATCTTTAAATGTCTACTACCAAGGCAAAATTCAATAAAATTTCAAAATTTAACTGAAAGAGTCAAAAAGCAAAAATAATTGGTGAAAATTTAAAGGAAGCCATTGTTTTAGTGAAAACATAGAACAATTTTAAAACTCAAATAAAAAAATATTCAATCCAGAAATCAACTCGATTTTACCTAGGGCTAGTGAGGGACATTTGGGACTACCTTCTGAGTTTGAGAACGGTTTGGGTAAGGCAGTTTAACATATAAAATAGTCACTATTTCTTGAAGTGTATTATTTGGGTGTAAATTTTTGCTCGGGAGACCTCTCAAATCTAATTTCTGGTGATCATTTTATTAAATTCATATTTCCGAGTAAATTTTTGCTTGTTTTTTAAAAATTGATGAATGTTTTTATTGCTTTATGCTGCGATCATAAATTTAAGTTTTCTTGTTCCAGATTTTTATTTTTTGAGGATTAAAAAGTATAGATTGTGTGGCATCCAATCCCCTACCAACAAATGTTTAAATTTACATACATAATTGATGCAAAAACTCCTCCTACCGATGTTTGCTGCAGCACATCGCAGCCGGTTCTGGTGTGTCACTCCCAGTGACGTAGCTCCGACGACCGAGAACATCTGCAGTGATAATGAACCGGTGGCGGCCACAGCCAACGACCAAAACACACACCAACAGCAGCAGCCAACTCAGGCCAAACCAATTTGGGCACAGCAGAATGCGGTTCTACAACACAACCCAACAGCATGTTACCTCCGTGGGCCTGCACGAAGCACGGAGTTCAAATTACCTCGGCCCAGGTCAGACTCGTCTAGATTTACTACACGACGGCAAAGAGTTTCCAACTCTTGGACGCGCAGAACTGCTGCAGAACATGAACAAGACCGACCCCAAAACCGGAGTCTCCGAAGGGGTTTCAGAGGACACGCAAAGCTGGGTCCTTCCCTCTTAGGGGTTTGCGTGTCCAACCAATCAGATTGTCAAAGTCTCCCCCGTTTTGTTTTTGAGCTGATTAAAAAAAAAAACAAAGGAAATTCATTGTATTCATTTCAAATTAGATTACAGTAAATGTCGGTTTTTCTCCTCTCAACCTTAAATTGTACGAGTTCAGTTACCCAGTGACTTCAATTTTTCAACTCCCATCAGCGCTGGTGAAATTGCAGCCGGCCAACCTTTTCAGTGAGTTTTGTGTTTGTTCTGTACAAAAACCGCTGCCTGCTGTCGGTTGACGTTCCCCACCCCATTGGGGAGGGAGGTGGCCCAGGATTGCGTGTTTGCCGGGTGCCCGGCGTGTCTCAACGTTGGTCGTCGGACGGTGGGAAATGAAAAACGTGGAAAAACAAATGTGGAATTGTTGTGTGAACACACCTTTTCTGGCGGTGGAATCGATAGTATCGATTTGTGCGAGGTTGGTAGTGGGTTGTTTTCGGGTAGAATTGGTTAACAGTGTAACTGATAGTTTGGAACATTTTTTTTTAAATTTTAGTCAGTCAATTTAGGAATTCGAATATTTGAATGAAAATTCAGCAAAAAAAAAGGACCTAACCCGAGCAAGGGTCGATAACATGGGAATACCAAATTTTGGAATTACTTGGGCAAATAACAGGGACCAAAATGTGTCCTTGGATACCCAGTAATTGATGGTAAAATACCATGAAATCATACCAAAACCTTGTATGTGAAAGTGCACAACAATACCAAGCCATGTTATTCCAAGGGTAAAATAATACCACAAAATAAAACCATATTAATACCAAGTTGAGATCTTCTGGATTTTTGAACATTGCTTGAATACCAAGTGGTATTGCCATGGTTTAATTTTTAGGTATTCCCGCGCCCTTGGAAAATCATATGTTGGTATTCATGTGGTCTTCCACATACATGATTTTGGTATGATTTCATGGTATTTTACTATCTATTACTGGGCAACCAATGGCACATTTTGGTCGCTGGTATTTGCACAAGTAATACCCAATTTTGTATTTTCATGCAATTTTTAGTGCAGCAGTTGCAGTTAGTGAAATAACAGAAATGATCCATATGAAACAGCCAAATCTTCTCACCTAATGATTTCATGTTGTTCTTAGTGATATTCTTCACCACATCGAATACATTTGTCATTGATTAACGGCTTGTGCTTGAAGTTCTTGAAGCGTCTGAAAAATAACAAGATTGAAAAATAAGTGTAATTCACCAAAATTCAATAATCTGTCGATTGACTCGTTTTTCAAAGAAACTGGTTATCCCGACTTAGAGAAGTTTCAGCGATTTAAAAGAAATCTTAGCGGGTATATCAAAAAAAAAAAAAAAAAAAATCAGCTTTAACATTTTTAGGTTTCAAGTCATTTTAGCGCAAAATTTATTATGTTGTCAAAATTGGTTTAAAACTTTCCCATAGTTTCAGTGGAATTTGAAAAAACACTTTAATACCAAAATACGGTATCCTGACTTAAACAATTATCCACAATTCCGAATCATCAATTTCAGGGGTATATCAAAAATGATTAAGATCAAGTTTAAAATGTTTGGTTTTCAATGAAAGCATTTGCTATTTTGTCATAATTGGTCAAAATTATTCCATAGTTTCAGAGGAATTTGATAAAATACTGTAATACCAAAAGAATATTACAAAAAATTTGATATATAGACATAAGGGCTTTGCTTACAAACATCACGAGTTATCGCGATTTTACGAAAAAAAAGTTTTGAAAACGGGCGTCTAATTTTACATAAAAGTCCCTTTGACACCAAATTTCTATCTCATCACCGTTTCAGGCTGCAAATTATTGAAAAACACCTCTTTTTTCGCATGTTCAAAAATGGAAGGGGTCGTACCGCCCCTCCGTCACGAGATATCAAAAAACGGACCTCGGATTCGTGATCAGGGACAAAAGTTAACCCTTAGGACAAAGTTTCACGCAAATCGAAGAGGGGTTGGGGCAACTGCTGTGTGAGTTGGCGGAGAATTGCCCAGGGACAAAACAACGTGAAATTGTCTGAAAATTACTATCGGATGGATCATAAACATTCAAAACATGGAAGCTTTTTGATTAATTACGAGGGATTCACTCAGCATTTCACAGATGATTTTTTTAGATTTTGTGAAAAATACATTTAAAATTGTCCTACACATTCCGAATCACATACTGGTAAAATCATTCCGTTTCAATTTGTCTGTAAATAAGTTCTTCAAAAATTCCAGCAAAATTCACCCTCAACAACAAACGCTCCCAAAATAGCCCATTCAAGCGTACACTTCCGGAAACTTCCTGTTCGTTCATCGTTCCCCCGAGATCAAATCAGACCCTTCCACTGATGGGGGCGAGCAGTCCAGCCCCGAAAATGAATAGCTCCGAAGGCCAAACAAAAGGCTACGGCGTATAATCTCGAGAACAATAAATATGAATATCTCCCAAATCCTCCTCAAAATCCTCCCACTTCCCCTTCAAATTTCTACCTTCCCCGACCAAAAACTGACCGTTTTCAACTCGAGCATTCCACCCTCACCCACATGAGTGCAGGCACATGTCTGTATGTGTGCAAATACACGTATGTGTGTGCGTATTGTGCAACCAGTTAATCGTTGGTTATGTTCCCGGGAGGGATTAAAATGGATCTGCCGACGGTCTAGTCCCCCATCGTCAGAAGAGGATACGTTCCGGGACGCAAACAAGTGTCCTCTTTCAGCTGGCCTCTTTGGGAATGGGCTTTTGCGATGGTAATGACCGCCCCCCAATGACCGCCATTTTGTCTCCTTCCGCGTGATAAAGCAGGATGGTTTGTTTGCCCTCTTTATGGAAAACATATTTTGGGAACTAATAGTCGATGGAAGGTTTAGTTTGTAGATTGCTGGTTTTGCATGGTTCTGGCCAAGTTGTATTTTTATTTATTCCATCTCTCTGCAACTTAAAATATTTAATGTAAATATTTCTATCATTTTTTGATTTGAATGTTAGCTTTAATTTTTGCCTTCCATTGGATTTGCCTATGAAAAAATGATCTACGCAAAATAAGTAAGTAATTTTTTTTTCAAAACATCTGTAACGCATTTTTCATTGTACTTTGAATGAATCAAATGGAAATGAGTCGATAAAAACTGAGGAACGGAGGAATAATTTTAAACAAAACCTAGTTTTCCAAATGTTGGCATGTGAATATTCAAAAATCTGTATTTTGCGGATTTTCTAATCGATTTAGAGGCTTCGACAATGTTGTAGGTTATCATTAGGACTTTTTAGAGAAAATAGGTACATGGATAAATAAAGAATTCCTTGCCTTTTTATTAGTTTTATTACTAAAAGTTAAAGTCCCAAAATTCGTGATTTAAGGGACTAAAAGGCATCATTGGCACTAGAGTTTTGGATGGTAAATTTTTCAAAAAAATGTGATTTTTAGAAAAAAAAAAAATCTAAAACTATTGTCTTTCATAATTCCAAAAATCAGTTTCAGATGGAAATCAAATTTGCAATTGAAATTGATGTTTTCAAAAATCCCAGTAAGTTTCTTACAAATTGTCTCTAAATGCTTAAATTTGAGTTTTCCCAGTGTCAATTGAATAGCCATTTGTTTGCATCGAGATATCTCGGGAACTATTGATACGATTTTCAATTATAAACAGTGAAACTATTATTGTGATTTCTGCTTTGTTCCATAAAAATCATTCATGCTTTCTTTTAGAATCAAGGGTAAAATACTTCTTTTGGACTTTTTGAAATTTTGGGCTGATTTGTTTTTTTTAATCTCAACTAAAAAAACATTTTTTTTTAATTTTCAGCACTGAAGATCGAACTAATAGTTTGCGAAAGATAGCAAGTTGAAAAATGAGAGAAAATTACACAGAAAAAAAATCATGGTAATATTACATCTGGGAAGGGGTACATCTTTTATGTCAGAAAAAAGGTGTAATTTTACCTCTGGAAATGTGTAATTTTACCACTTTTCTGGTGTAATGTCACTTTTTCAGTCTAAATTGAGGTAAAATTACATCATAAAAGAGGTAATATTGAACCTTCCAAAATTACAGCTTCCAAATTTACACAATTTTTTACTGTGTAGATGACACTGAGAAAAACGCATTTAATTGAAAATTTAAAATTTAAGAAGCTGTACCTCAACAACCAACAAAATGAAAAAGGAAGAATTGTAAGTAATTATTTTTTCATAAAGAATTTTTAAGTTGTAAAATCTGAAGATTTTTGGAAAAATTCCACACTTAAATGTCTATAACTTAAAATAGGTGTACTTAATCAAAAAATGCAGGTGCAGATTAATCAATAATTTTTGTAAAAATGATTTTTGAAGTTTTGTTTGATTTGATTTTTGTTTTTTTCTCCGAAGAACACATTTGTTCAAAAAATCTTTTCTTCGATATCAGATTTAGCACAATCAAAAATTTTCGCGCTAGTGTGTCCATCGTGGGATTTCCCGGGACATAATTCCAGGATTTTTTTTTCCGAAACCGGGAATTCCCGAATCCCGAGAATGTTTGTATCTTGTTCCGGGAATTTCCTAAATTAAAAAAAAAATTGTATTCTGCATATATCAGCATTAATCAAGCCTTTTAGAGAAAATTTTTAATTTTTTAGTTTACAGAACAAATTAAAACAGCTGCATAAGTATTTTTTTTTGCATAATGTTTTGATATTTTTGATTAATTTCGGTTAAAACAGGACCAGAAAAAAAATATCAGATTTCCAAATTTCGAAATATAAAAAAAAGTTTGCTCTAACTTCTCCTGTGCCTATTCAGACTGTAGTTCCGATTTTCCCAAGTTGGCGGTTGTAACTTAAAGATAATTTGTAAAATTTGTGTTATATTAACATGAAATTCTAAACATATCTAAAATTTTACAATGACTGGTATTATTTTATTTGTTGTGATTTTCAGTATTTTTTAGACATTTTCAAAGCTTTTTAGAAGCTTATACAAAAATATATACAAAAAAAAACAATGTGCATAAATTAAATAAAAGTGTTAATTTATTTTCAAGAAACTTGTTTAACTTGAATCACATTGGATTAAAAATTGTGGTTAATTTCAAATCCAAAATGTACACAAAAAAACTATTTTCAGCTTATTTTAAGCCACATATCTGAAAACTGCTGTCCTTGTTAAGATTAAGTTTAGATTATCACCAATTAACAGTATTGAACTAGTTCTATGATTTTAAGCTTGAAAAACGTAACAAATATAATAAAAACATAGATTTCATGAGCGTTTTCCAAATTTCTCAAGATCCAGGAAATTCCCGGAGTTCAAAAAAAAAAATTCCCGTTTCTTTAAAAATCAAAATTCGAGCAAAATGGACGCCCTATTTCACGCATAAGATGCCTTTTTTAGTATTTAGTATATATTTTTATATAATAAAAAGTCATATATGGAACTGGGTTGTTTTTTTTCATGTGCTTATTTAAATTTTATAGTTTGAAGGCACCTAATCGTTCAGAAAATCTTTTCTTTAGAGGCTCAAAAGAAGGAGAAGGTTAAAGCTACCAGATGCTTGTATGGGAAAACTAATGATGCAAAATGGTTACTTTTGACATAGAATTCATAGAAAGAGTTTCATAAAAAATACAAATTAAAGTCGATTTGACTAAATTGCCTTGACAAAAATTTGGTATTGTTTACTAACCGGCATTTTGCTCGGAAAACAAATATGAATCTGCAAATTAGAAATCAAATACTTTATTCATATATTGTTTTGAGGTTCCTGAATTACCTTAATTTTCTCACAACTTGGCACCCTTAAACCTCAAACCCAATAACGCAAATAAACATCAAGACCAGAACCGTCAATCCTTTCGCATCCATTCAAAAGCCACCGATTATGAAAACATAATGAAAATGAGCACAACAACAACAGCAGCAGCAATAAAAACCACAACTCTAAAACCTGGCACCAGCACCAGCACGGGAGCCACAAAATGCCATAACAATTCACAAAATCCAATTTGATCCCGAGAACCTGTTAATGACAGAGCCGAGCTGGTAATCCTCACCACAAAGCCATTAGTCACACCAGCCAAGCAAACCAACTCACATTCACCAATATTTCTAGTTCCTTGCCTTCCTGATATGATGATGATCCCATCGTCTACAGACCTAGGATCCTCCTAGCAGTTCAATACAAAAAGGTGGAGGCCAGGCAGGCACCAGCTGTTATTGAATTTCCCTTCCAATTTCCACACATCATAAATTTAAATTAGTACAAACCATGGAGGCCATGGCAGTGTGCCTCACCCCCAAAACGGTCCCTGAACCTGGCCCCCTTGCGAGCACCAATCAATCGTGTGCCACTTGAAAACCTTTCCACGGGGATTCTTTCGTTTTTTCGCTGGTGGTCGAACCTTAATAAAGTTTTGAAAATTTGTTAATAAAATTTTATGATTTATACAAAATAACGAAAAAAAAAATCAAAAAAAAAAACTAGGGTGAATTAAAGACTAAACCAAATTTTTATAACAGTGCACTTTGTCCCACTTAACTCCATCATGCGAGTGAATGTGCTTTAGTGTGTACTTTGGTTGAACGCCGTAGAACACCAGGCAAAAAAAAAACGTCTTTGGCAGAGTGCGGACTCTCAGGGATAAAACGATTGGGATTGGAAAGAACTGCATCGGACAGCACCATGGTCTTGCCTTAGAGGGAGGGCATTATATTGGGAAGTTGGGGTCCTGATATTTCTTTTTTCATTCAGGTATATTGAAAACGCGGTAAAAAAAAACGGAGTGCAGTTGAGGTTTAATGATTGGATTTCGTGCAGATTAGGGTGATCCTATTCAACAGCTTGAAAAGAATTAAAAGTAATTTAGCTTTACGTTACTTTTTGGTTAAAGTAAAAATAAACTGAAAGAAAATTAGTTTTGGAAGGTTGAAAATTTCGTTGGTTCTTTCTTTTTTGAGTAATTTTGAGTAATTGAGTAAAAATGTGAAATTCAACTGACATTGATGAAAATTTCATCAGTTTCTGATGTAAAACTAAATATTGTTTTTGACACAACATTTGTCACCATTCCCAAAAACAAAAATTCAAGGAAATTTTGCAGCCACGATCAATTCAATAAACTCAAAACGATTATAAAATTGTATTTCTCATATATCTGTATCCTTCTTAGGTTCTTACCTAACCTCGCACTCCCCAAAGAAATTGTTTTTTTTTTCTACCAATGTTTACATTTTCACATATCTTCAGATTATTGGATTTCGCACTCCCACTAATATTAAAATATTTATTTGTCCGAGATTTTGTTACTGTCACAGTGTCAAACTAACCCCTTATGCTTTAATTCATAATAAGCAAATTAGAAAAGAAAAAGAACAAATTAAAAAAAAAAACAAAATATGACGGTAATAAGACAAAACTTCTTCAATCTTTTTAGTAAGATGCATACAAATTTTTAATGAAATACGTACGAGATAAAACAATACATTTTTACTATCGATCTAAACAAAAACAACGTTTACAATGAAAATTTAGAATGCTGACCTGAATTTTTTTTAAATGTTAATGCAAAAAATCACAAATTTTTTTTCTGTCGAAAATTATTTATAATTGAAAGAAAAGTCTGATTAGAATACACCCAAAACTGGCAGCGCTAGTCCGAGAGAATGATGGTCTCGAGTCGAGTGAATAGTGGTACCATTCACGGACGAAGAGAACACAGCTCGAGATGGGCGATAGAACTATTCTCTCGAGGTTCATTTGCAAAAAAAGTTCATCCGTCAAACAAAAAACCAAAAGTGTCGTCAACGGGAATCAAACCAGAGACCTTTGACAAACCAATCCAATGACTTAGCTGCCTCGGCCACCACAGCTTGATGACCAAGGAGAAGTCAGAAGTCGATGTATGACACTTGTTGGAGATTTATTGATTCAACTAACGAATGAACTCATTTGTTATGATGGTGTGAGTTGGTACCATTATTCTATCGATTTTGGCACTGAGCTCTCAATAAATTTTGAGAGAACGATTATCTCGATTCTGAATTTTGGGTGTACTATAATGTCTTAAATGTTATTTTGAATGGTCTTATTTCAGCAACCTTTCGTGTAGCACAGTTTTTAAAAGAATTTTAATGAAACTTTCAAAGCGCTACGAACATATTTTGAAGCAAACTTTCTTTTCCTTCTTGATATTTTTTTTCAAACATTGTAATTTTTTTTTATTTTAACTTTAAAGCAATGCATTTCATTAAAATAGTTATCTCTTTTATGATTGCTTGGCATGGTTTTGCATTCAAAATTTTCACTAAGAAATTATTCACATTTTTCCGGAACATTCATATCATAAATTTGCTTGATATTTATAACTTTCAAATCAAAAAAGGTAGGAACATTTTATAAATCAATCAATAAAATAAACAGTATTGTTTCGTTACACATATTTAACAACACAAAATATGATAAAGTGTCTGAAATTTAAAAAAAATTGCACTCGAATTTTATTTAGACCATTGCAAATTTTATTTCAAGTTTATTTCTTCTCCTTCGAACTTTCTTAAAAAAATTAAGGGGGAGCAGGGATAGAATAATCGCAAAAAAATCAATTTCGCTTGCGAACTTTCTTCACCCGCGAAAGAGAGAGGAGGCAAATCACGCAAAAGAAAATCGCTCCCGAAATTCTCCAAAAAAATCAGTCTGCTGATGATTTTTTGTGAATTCCCTTGTCAGCACCACTCAATAATATTTATATCACTTTGTTTACACATATTGCCCATCTACAAAATGTGACAGGTCATTTTTCGACGTGTGACGTTACACTTGCAAGTGTAGTAGTGAAAATGATATTCCACCGAATAATCAAGATGATGATTTTTTTAGATTCTTTTTACCGATCTTTCGTGCGCGAGAGAGGAGAGCCATGCTCCTTTCGGATTTTTTCTCTTGATAAACGTCCAGAGATTTTCTTTTGATGATGATTATTCCATCGCTGAGGGGGAGAAAAAAAAATCTTTCAAAATAAATTTTTATTTCCCAACAAATTCCGTTCAGCTTTTTTTTGGATTTCATACAATTAAAAGACTTTCATACTTCTTTTGTTTTTGTTTATATAGATAAACATTAACTTATTGTTAGCATTATATTATTTAAGTTTTAAGGATTTTTGTTTTTTTTATCATTTCCCCTTACTGATGTCACTATCACCTTCTATTATGTTTTTTTTCTAATTTAATTAAATATGTGAATCATTTGCTTTTCTTTTTTTCTATTTTTATAATTAGAATGCTAAATGTTAATCTTCTACTTTTATAGGTGTACAGTCCAGACTCGATTATCTGAAGGCCCCGGAAAAATTTCACTTCGGATAATCAAAACTTCGGATAGTCGAATTACAAGAAAAAAAATCTCGGTGTTTAATTTTTTATTGTTGAGCTTAAGTATGACCACTAAACTTTGCAAAAGTGCATTTTATTATTTAATCAACTACTCTTATTTGACTAAAATGGGCTCGCAGAACTCTAATTAGATGTTCAAAACAAGAAAAAAAATAAAACGAAAAAAAAATTTTTTTTTTTCATGATTCGATTATCCGAAGTCCCATACAAACCTTCGGATAATCGAACTTCGGATAATCGAACTTCGGATAATCGAATCTTCGGATAATCGAGGCTTCAGATAATCGAGTCTGGACTGTACCACGAATTTGTGATATTTTTTTTACGATTTTTGAATAAACTTTTTTTAAACAATAAGATTGGAATATTGAATATTTTTCCCTTTTGAAATGTTTGTCTTGAATCTTCCAAATATTTTTTCTATGAAAAGATCATTTTTTTATTCATTAAGTTTCGTTTTTATAAACGTTGAAAATTAGACCATAAGTTGCTGAGATATTAGTATTAGAGCAACTCTCTACGAAATCGGCCGATTTCGACCATTTTTATTTTTTGTATTTTTTTATTTGGCTCAAACTTTGTGGGGGCCTTCCCTATGACCAAATAAGCTCCATACAATTTTGGCAGCTGTCCATGCAAAAATGGTATGTAAATATTCAAACAGCTGTAACTTTTGAGTGAATTTTCTGATCAATTTGGTGTCTTCGGCAAAGTTGTAGGTATTGTTGAGGACTTTTAAGAAAAAAATAGGCACACGGAAAAAAAATTGCTGATTTTTAATCAACTTTTTTTTCACTTAAACTCAATTTCCCAAAATACGTACTTTTTGATTTTCGAGATTTTTTGATATGTTTTAGGAGACAAAAATCCGCAACTTTTGAGCCATAGAAAAACATGGTCAAAAAATCTGCCGCCGAGTTATGAATTTTTGAAAAAATAGTGATTTTTGGAAAAAAAATCGAAGTTTCATGCAAAAATAAGTTTGACATTTTTTTTAAATGTAAAATTGAATTTGCAATCGAAAAGTATTTTACAGATTTCTTAATAAAGAATAATATTTTTGTTGGAATTGCTCGAAAACTGCCCAAATGTTTGAAAATCTCCACTTCAAACATTGTAGCATGTCAATACGATTCCCTGAAACAAGAAACATTGTTGGATCACTTGTTTTTACCACATCGTTGTATTTGAGTATCATTTTAGTTTCATTTGACCCAATATCACCCCCCTAAGGGATGAGATTGAGTCAATTTTAAAACTATTGGCATTTAAGGTAGTGTTCATCAAAATCCACCATATTTTGGGAAAATGTTAGTTAACTATCTAAGAACAAATCTACGTTGAAAGATTTTCGATGTTGTTTAAATTGTTTTTGTTATTAAGAAATTATGAGAGGTGTATCGTTTTTTGACCCATAGTCACCCCCACTGACGGTACCTAAAAACTTTGCCGAAGACACCAAATCGCTCAGAAAATTTCTTAAAAAGAAACAGATTTTCAAAAATTTAGATTCACGTGCCATTTATGTATGGACAGTTGCAAAAAATTGAGACTTGTATGGGCTATGACACAAAATGTAGGCTCCTCAAAAAGTTTGAGCCAAATCGTAAAATACAATTAAAATTCATTTCCAAAATTCAGGTAGATTGCTCAAGCCTAATACAAACTACACTTTTCCATAATTTCGCTGCCGGCCAGCAAGTCTGAAACAATTTATATTATCCAGATCGGAAATGATGTAAACTCTTTGAATATTTCTTATTCTTGAATTCATTGTTTTTATGCAAATTTTGAAAATAAACATAAATGCAATAATTAAAAGAGAATTTTGTGATAATTTTAGCTCCAACATTCCCACATTAAATTTGTAGAACCACCCTAAATCTCCACTCTTCTGGATTTTCCTCCGCGGCCAAGTTAGCGCGCCCAAGAGTGCTCGGTTCGGAACGCGGAGCGAAAATTGAATCGTACACGGACCGGATCATTTGTTTTCCGGTGTTGGCTGCTCTTCCAGGGTGGCACACATACACACACCGACACACACTAACCCATTCAGGAATACAATTTCTGAGAAACAATCAAAGGCAAGCAAGCGAGCAGCAGCAGCAGCATTCCAGAGGCGGTGATGTATGCAATCAAGGGATGGCCCGGGGGATGGCGGGAGGAAGCAACAATTTGCATTTTGGACATTTTGCGGGAAGGAAACGTCAGTTTTGCGTGGGCGAAAGGATTAGAAGAAAATGAACTTCCCGGTGGCATGCGATGAGGGTGGGTTGGTTGGTCGATTGGGAGGTAGTGGTCAAGGGAATGTCCGTTTTGTGGTCAAAAGGACCTTTATTGCTGTGGGTGGCTGATGGAAGACAAACATTGAACGTCGTGTTCGATTTGAGTTTGGGGGGTGGTGGCATGTGAAACGAGCAGTGGAACAAGTGGACCAGTAAGCAGGTGGTCTGACGAGGTAGATTACCGCGCAATCGGTGAGTTCGAGCATTAGACATTTGGTCGTTTGATGTATTGGATACGGACATGGTTTCGGCATGAATTGTTTATTTTTGGATGTAGAATTGTTTTGTTGTGGGAATTGCTCTAATTTGTTATATTTCAATGAGTTTTTGAAAGCTGTATTGCTCAGTTAAATATAAATTCCAAAAATCTTAACAAATGTAATTTTACTCTTAGATTCTTATTTTATAAGGATTTCCCCAAGTGTTCACTCATCATCAAAAACAAACTTCCAGCTGATTGCACGTGATGGCACGCCACCTCCCCCTCTCTTTTCACCAGGTGACGGTCAAGTGTGGAAAGGTCTTGCGCCCTTTTTTCCTTTTGTGTTCTTTTATGTCAAACCAAGAGGAAAGTGGAGCTGGATAAAAGACAAACAACCCCTTGAAACAACCTGGTGGAGAGGGAGGAAGGGTGTTGAATGAAAACAAAAACGAACCACCCTTCGAAGCATAATTACGTGTCGTGGCATATGTGCTCACATTATGGCACCACCTTACTTGTGACTCCACTCTTATGGGGTGTCACCCCACTTCTCCCTAAACAGTTTGTGTGAGTATTTGTGTAAGTGCACCTGTGCACGTGGACGGATGAGTGCTTCGAAATTGATGGCTCGCTGTAATGGAAAAATAAAAACAATGAGCGTGGAAAAGCAAAAAGATGGGAGAGAATAAAAAAATAAAAAATCCAGTATAAAATGCAATATTTATGGAAAAATCAATATCAATTTGAGGTGGAGGCGGAGTGGCTGGGCGTCGGTATTGGCCTGTGTACATTACGCAATTTCGACACGATCGCCGAACCGCGCGCGCGGTCACGGTGATGCAATTGGAAATGATTGCTGGTTTTTGTGGGTGGGGAAGGGATTTCTTTTTTTTTCGACACGTTTTGGTTTTTTGGGACGTAACGGCTCGTGGAGCACGTAATTTAATTTATTGATTTGGGGTTGGAGAGGGAGAATCGTTTTGCTTGAAACATGTTTAGAAATAACCTTTTTGTTTTATTTCATTAACATAAATGTTTAACTTCGTTGTTACTTTAGTTATAGGCCGCAAATAAGTGAATTTTTTTTCTGAAAATATCAAATAATATGATAACTGTACTATCGATTCGCAGTTAGCAAAATAATATTTTGATTCTAGACTAAGCTACGACTACTCGAGTTATTCAAGTTTTCAATAAACAATTGAAATTCCAATCATTTGTCTTCCAAAAGCAAAGTAATCCACTTTAACGACCCCCGGGTCTTTTGTGGTCTCTGTTGCAAGTTTCTGCTCATTTCTAGGCGTCCGAAGGTTATGTGTGGAGAGTCACTCATAACCTCTTTTACGCAAATGGACCGACGTTTTACTTCCCCATCCGATAGAAGGCGTGGTCAGGCAAATCTCGTCACGAAAAATGCCACCGGGTCCGTCTGGGATTGAACCCAGGCCATACTGGGGTTTAGAGGCTACCACGCTAACCACTAAACCACCGGACCCGGCATTTGTCTTCCTGTCTCCCCTCAATTATTTCCCAAAAATAAAATCAGGAGACAAATAAAATAACTATTGCAGTTTTTGCTTCAATATTCTAAAAATAATGTTTGAAGCATGGTTGTCAATCGATAATATTATCGAAAGACGATAACAATAATGGTTATCGTTATTTCGATAATTCTATCGGCGATAATTTTATCGCCGATGATGAACAATAACTCATTTTTTAAAGATTCAAAGTATAAAAAAGTACTCAAAATTGTTCACATGAACCGTATTTTTTCGAAAACACTGCAATTTTCATGATTTGCAATATGGTAATCGAACGAAACGAAATTTTGTATGTTTTTCACTTTGTTAAAGTAGTATAAAAATACTAAAATTTTTACAAAATATCGTATTTTTTCGAAAATACTCAAATTTTCATAATTTGCAATATGGGTATCAAACGAAGCGAAATTTTTATGTTTTTTCCACTTTATTAAAGTTTTTTTGTAAGATACTAAAATTTTCACAAAATAACGTATTTTTTCGAAAGCACTACAATTTTCATAATTTGTAATATGGCAATCAAACGAAGCGAAATTTTGTATGTTTTTTTCATTTTGTTAAAGTATTTTTGAAAAATACTAAAATTTTCACAAAGTATCGTATTTTTCTAAAATACTCCAATTTTCATAATTTGCAATATGGGTATCAAACGAAGCGAAATTTTTATGTTTTTTCCACTTTATTAAAGTTTTTTTTTGTAAAATACTAAAATTTTCACAAAATACCATATTTTTTCGAAAGCACTACAATTTTCATAATTTGCAATATGTTAATCAAAAATACTCAAATTTTCAGCCGGGACCGTGGTGTAGGGGTAAGCGTGATTGCCTCTCACCCAGTCGGCCTGGGTTCGATCCCAGACGGTCCCGGTGGCATTTTTCGAGACGAGATTTGTCTGATCACGCCTTCCGTCGGACGGGAAGTAAATTTTGGCCCCGGACTAACCTAAAAAAAAAATTAGGTCGTTAGCTCAGTCCAGGTGCAGGAGTCGTCTCCCTGGGTCCTGCCTCGGTGGAGTCGCTGGTAGGCAGTTGGACTCACAATCCAAAGGTCGTCAGTTCGAATCCCGGGGTGGTTGGAAGCTAAGGTGGAAATAGAGGTTTGCAATTGCCTCAACAATCAAGCCTTCGAACACCTAGTTTCGAGTAGGAATCTCGCAATCGAGAACGCCAAGGCAATGCTGTAGAGCAGCGATTCTCAACCTTCTTCTACGCTGGTACCCCCTACCATGTAAATCAAGTAGGCCCGGTACCCCCGTTGAGAATAGCTGCTGTAGAGCGAATAATTTGATTTTTGATATTTCAAATTTTCAAAATTTGCAATATGAGTATTAAATCAAAGGTTGCATGCTTCATACATACTTCCAAATTGTGTATGCTTCATACACAATTTTGAGTCGTTTGATAACCATATTGCAAATTTAAAAAAATCAGTATTTAAAAAAAATACAGTATTTTGTGAAAATTTAAGTATTAAACCAATAAAACCTTTAATTAAGTGAAAAGGCATACAAAATTTCGCTTTGTTTGATACCCATATTGCTTATTATGAAAATTAGAGTACTTTCAAGGTAGATATTTATGCTTTGAAACTTACTAGATTTAAAAAAAAAAATCTAAGTGAAAGCATTGAAAATTTAATATGATATGGTTGAATTAAGTTGATTTAAGAAAGATTAAAAAAAATGTTATCGTCCATAATCGACGATTAGATTATCGCCAATAGAATTATCGAATTAACGATAGAACTATCTTTATTGCTATTGAAAATCATTCCAAAAAGTTTTCAAAAAGACAAATCATCAAAAAGTCCTACAACCCGATTACCTTGAGCTTGAAACAACCTTTCAGTATTAAAACTACAGTGAAAATCACAATCAGCTATAAGTGCCAACCCGGCTACCACAAATTTAGTGCAACTCATTATCGCATTTGACAGGGCATATTCAAGTTTCATTTGTGTTACGTTTCCAACGTGTTGATTTGAGCTAGACCTGTTCTCAGCTCATATCACAAATATTGCATGCCATTATCTGACATGTGTTACAATTGTCGTGCTGTTTTTAAAATGGACTTATTCTTGTCATGAACTATAGTTGAGGGAAATGTACACTGAGCATTAATTTAGTTTTTAGTTTTTTTTTTTGTTTCAACTGAATTTATGAAATTTTCGACTTAAATTATTTTTTTGTTAATTTCTGGGTTGATTACACTTAAAAGCATTAGTTTATCAAATTTATATTTTTCTCAGTGAAAACAAATCACACACATATGGCAGCATTTCTTCGGAATTGGGTGGAGTGGGAAGTTGATTCTGGTGACATGTTCATTTTATATTTATATGAGCTTTTGGCTTTTGTTTTCTTTTTTTTCGAGGGTCTGTTGACAGTTTGGCACCACGAGTTTCCTTGAACTGGGTTTGTGGGCTAATGTCCCCTTCCGAATGCGCTTTTCCTACGCTGCTCGTTGCGTCCTAGCCAATTTGTTCGACATGCAAGAAATGGATGTCACACTAGTACGAGAAAGGGTTGGCATGTGTCTCATTTTTTGGATAGCAGGTGGAAATTAGCTTTTGCAATCGATCGTTGTATGAATATTCTACAGAAATAAATACTAATTGAGGCAACTTTGTAGAAATCGACGTATCGAACCGAATTGCGAAATAAATTCGCAGACTTTGCACAGTTGGTCAACAAATTATTCATTTATTCTAAACTCAACTATTTAAGCCCGTCACCATCGATGCACTTCCCAACTGTAGTCACAACCCTAGCCATGAGGTTCCTCACTTTGTCGGTAGTAGTTATTATGGCGCTGGCTGCCATCGGCGGGGCATCTGCGGACTCCTCAACCAACCCGTACTGGCCGTTTTCGTTGCAGTGGTTCTGCTCGCAGCTTCCATCTCCGCAAGGGTCGGCCCAGCTGGCAGATTGGATCAAATCGCTCGTCCAAGGATGGCTGCCCCCGAACGTGTGCCAAACCAGCAATCCGGAACTTTATCATCCGGCGAACTCGAGTTCGGCAAGCTCGGGATGATTTAATATTTGAAAATGAGTGAATAAAGTTGTATAACATTGAACAATCTTTAATTATTGTGCTAGAATTGTATGCTGTTTAATGTTGCCATAAATCAAATGTAAAAAAATAGATTAATACTTTGTGGATATCACTAGGTTTTTTGGCAACATTTTCTAAAGTTGTTGACTAGTAATTGTTATTTCGGCAAAAAAGTGAAAAAAAATACAAAATATAAAAAAAACATACGCTTTTATAACAAATTAGAAATAATGAATTTGAATAGATAAAACTCTATTTGAAAATTATTTCAAATTAAACGCTTTGTAACCTTACTTTGCTTGTAGACTTGTTAATTAAAAGCCACGAAAAAAAAATATTTTTATCCATTGTTTTAAGTAGCATTTTCTCATCGTTCGTTGCATTTTTAGCAGAAATATGGATTCCTGCCTGTCTCATGAAATAATTTGACTTGTAGCATAATATTTCACCGAGCAGATAAATTTAGCAATGACCTAGAAATTCGATAACTCAAGAATTATAAACAATCATTTTTCAATTCTACAAAAACACTAAAATATAATTCTATAGATAAAAAAAATCTTCAAAACAGTGATGGATGGTTGTTTTTAAATTTTGTTTTACAAAAATGTGGCGGTTTAAAAATAAGATGCTTTAAAAAAAAAATACGAAAAATGCCCTCTCTGTCAGTAAAAGAGGGGTGCTTTTTTTGTAAAAAAAAAATTATTAAGAATAATCATTTTCTAGTTTTTATTAGCATCAAATTTGGTTGATACCAGCAATTTCATTAAACAAAAGAAAAACATACTCTGAGTTTCCGGCTGATATTATTTTTTTTAATTAGGCCTGTTTAAATCTAGTTCAAATTTTTGTCCTAAAAATTTTCTCTTAACGGTGCACATCAACCAGAGCTTTTGCACCCAGATTTTTGTTACAGACATTTTAGAATCTTCAAAACTACGGGTACTTTCGAAATATTTTTTTATTCATCCCCTAAAGTACTGTCCACCAAGTGATTTACAGCAAAGTTTCATTAATTTTACAATTCCGTAGTTGCAGGATTGGGTCCGTAAGTTTGACAATTTTGGTATAAGAAGACAACAACTTCCTTCGTTGCTGTGCACCCTTAAGGGTACACAGCAACGAAGGAAGTTGTTGTCTTCTTATTCCAAAATTGTCAAACTTACGGACCCAATCCTGCAACAATGGGATTGTAGAATTAGTCAAACTTTGTTTCAAATTACTTTGTGGATAGTACTTTAGGGGATGAATGAAAAAATATGTTGATAGTACCCGTAGTTTAGAAGATATCAAAATGTCTGTAACAAAAATCTGGGTGCCGAAGCTCTGGTTGATGTGCACCGTTAAATGAGTGGTCAACCAATTCTTAAATTGAAATTTTCATTTGAAAAACTCGAAAAATCGATTGTAAATAATTCAGAATACGTTATTTAATGCTTATTTGTGTATTTTAAAACAAATTTGTTCATAAATAAACATAAAGACTTTGTTATCTTTATTTAAATAAATTTTGAATTTTGGAATCAAAGATCGAAACAAATCGAAAAGTTAATGAAAATGAAAATAAATTGATAAACTCATTGTTTATTGTTTGCATATTTTCGAAAGTAGAACAACTACAATCATTTCTAATGTATTTTGTGATGCATTTTGTTTCAAAAATTTTAGAATAAGGGTTGAAACTAATTTTTTTGACCTCCTTCTATCTTGAGACAAGGAACAAAACCAATAATAAAATTTATACCAGCCTTATTTTATTCGATAAAAACTTTTGTCCATGCTATCCAAAAGCCAAAAAAAAACTATTTTGAGTTTTTTTTTTTTCATACGAACTTTCATACAATTTTGCGAGCTTAAAAAAAAGGTATATAAATTTATAGAAAAAGAAAGTAATACGCTTTAGAAAATTTTACCCTTGATAAAAATTTTACCGTTTTTCAAATAAAGGCTATAATGGTATAATAGTATAAAAGTTAATTTTCAAAAAGATGGGAAAATCCTAAAATTAAGCTTATTTCAACTTTGTTTTATCGAACAACTTATTGAGGTGTTTTATATATATATTTGGCAGATTAAAGATTCCGTGGGTTTTCCATCCAATTTGCTATTTGCTCACTTTTTAAACAAATGATTTTACTTTTTTTATGAAATTGCCTTTGATAAAAATGCGTTTATCTTAGTTTCACTTAGGTACCAATCACTTTTAACTGAACATATTTCCTCAAATTTTGGTTCGAATATCAAAGCTTTTTCTGCATTTTCTGTACTATTAACAAAAATATTTACTTTACAAATAGTCGATCTTTTCTGAAATGTTTTATTTCTCATTTTAAACTGATCGAAGAGTCGTTTTGAAAGATGCATAAAAATTTTTATATTCTGTGTTATTATTTATATTGACATTTCAATTTTTAATGATTCAAATTCAATCTAAAAATAGTTTAAAAGCTGTTTTTAGTTGTTTTTTTGAGTGGTGGTCATTGAAAGGATAAATTTTTATTTTAATATGTTTCATTATTTTTGTTTTTATTCAGCAATTCCATATGGAAAGGGGACAAACCGAAAAAAATGCGTCTTTTAAATACGAAATTTTTGGTACCTAAACAAATTTTAAAGTTATCGCAATTTTTAGTGAAAAAAGTTGATTTTTTCTCGTTTTCTTCAATTGCCTTTATTTGACGCGTGGCGCGCCGAAAACCTCGATTTTTTTTTTTCAAAAAATCATATCTCGGAATTCTGTCAATGAACACCTACAGTTTTTGAGAATTTTACGTAAAATTTTCCGAGGAATCCGATAAAAATATTTTCAGACATAGGCTCTTTGGTCCAGACACGGTCAAAATGCCATTTGTAGTTTTCATACGACTTTTTAAAATGTTTGGTCAGTGTTTTCTTTTCTCCAACTAGCCACCTTTCATTTGCATCTAAGTCAGCTAAAATCGGTTGAAATGGAGCGGAGTTATGATTTTTTGAAAAATGTGGTTTTTGCGAAAATTGACGAAAATGGCCACTTTTGGGACCACGCTAGTACGGTGTACCCTAATGACCAAACAAATAAAAAATACGGGTTTAATTATTTTGGCAAAGGAACCCCCAAAAAATGTTGAGTCTGATCGGAATTTTTTTTTTCGCTTTGGGCCCCTTTCAAATAGAATTGCTGAATTATCTTTTATTTTTGTTTCAAATAATATTTAAAGAATATTATGTAGTTCTTTTCGTGCAAACAGTTTTTCATAACACCTTGCTCTTCAACCAGGAAAAAAAGCACAGCTCACGACGGAAGTGGCTTCCTGTTTTGCGTCCCAAGGACGAACTTTTGCACGGAGTGGGGGGTGGCAAGCATACGTGAGTGGGTGCGTTATGGTGGCGCAAATAGGGTAGGACAGCACATGCGGGCAGCTTCCTCCACAAGAAGCGCTCCGAACAACTCTGTCTGGCACTTATTGATTGACGTTGAGGGAGACGGATGCTGTTTTCACGGAAGGGAGCAAAAATTCACTGGAAGTGATGGAAAAGTTTTTCTATATTTGGTTTGTTGTATGGTGGAAAGTAGGTCAATCTTTCCGAGACAGACCAGGAGATTTATTTGTAAGGGATTTTGCTTACGGTAGAAATAATAGATTTACCTCTCTCCACAATTGCCAGCCGTGAAATCACTACCAACCACTAATTTCCACCCAATTAATCATTTCCATTCAATTGCAACAAGGGTGGAAATTACTCGCGGAAACCACCAACCTCGCGCAGTTTCACAACTGCTGCTCCCAAAACGGCTCAATTTATCCTTGTTTGCGCTCCTTAACGAGAAAATGACAACACTTGAACCGGCAAACACAAACACGCACACGTTGCCACGTGGGCACAGTTTGATGGTGGTTCGTTAAAGCCAACCGAGCCAAAACGACTCACCCTCCCCCCGACTAGAGTGCCACCGAACCCTTTAGCTGGTAGATGGGGTGTTATTTTGGGAGGGAAATTGTGGGGGTGGGTGATGAAAGGGTGGTAATATTTACTTTGCCTCATAATGAGCCACTCCCCCATAGTCGTAGTCGTCAAAGTGAAACTGCAAACAGCGATTCCACCGCGGAGAGTGTTCGCTTGGAAATGTAAATTATCTCTCTATTGGAATGCTGGGAACACTGAGTTAAGATAGGTAAAAATTATTTCAAGAATATTTACAAGCTCTAAGTTGTTTTTATTGATGCTTAAATTTTCTTTTCTTTTTAACAATAATAATTCAGATTGTAATAATTCGGAAAAATATGCAAACTTCGTATAACTCTGCAAAGTTAAAAAAAACTACGTAATTTTTTTATTCAAATTTTTTTTACAAAAGTCATTTACAAACAGCAAACCTACATAGCAAGCCCCCGGTACCATTAACAAGTCGGATAGTCGACTCACTTGTTCGCTATTCACAATCAAGTGACATAAATTGACAGTAGGTGGCCTTACACATACAAACAGACAGCACAGCACACGACTTCTTGTCATCTCCTCGCAAAACGAACACATAAATGAGCACCAACTTTTTAAATGGAGTTGAAAAGCGACAAGCAAAACGCACCCCAGGCGATAAACTATACAACACACACACACACAAACATGAACCAGAAACATTTCCAACGCACACAAATACAAGCGCACACAGACAGACAGCGGAGGTTGTTCTTTTCCATCGCAGCAGCAGCAGTCTCTTGATTCTTCGTTTTTGTCCTCCCCCGGTTGGAAGAAGCTTCCTCCTCTTCTTCTTCCTCCCTCTCGAGAGGTACTTGTCACACTTGGAGGGAATCATTTTTAGTTCATTGTATCGTAACAAACAAACTTGGCGTGGGGCCTGGCACTGCCTCCTGTGTTTGTGTGTGGGTGTGTTCTGCCGATGGCAGCACTGTCAGGTTCAGATGTTTGTCACAGAGTTGAACTTTTCCTGGGAGTAGGGAAAGTGAAATTTTGGGGAAAATATTGTTCTCATACGATTTTGTTTTCATCGGAAAAATATTCATATAGTTTAATTTATGGTTTATCAATAAGAAGAGGATAGTAAAGAAAATAGTTTTTTATTGCAGTTCAATTGTCAATCAATGGAAAATAACAACAACGAAACTCCAGATTTTTTCAATAGTAATTACTTAATGATTAACCTTCACAGATCAATCAATCCTGAGATATTCAACAAAAACCGGAAAAACTCGTTCTTTGGAGTAAATCTTCATAAGAAAGAAGTTTTGATCTGATCATGCTCTTCCCTGAAAATTGCTGCAAGTGCCACAACTTGCCAAAGGGATGTTAGTCGGAACGCGTCTGACACACGTACATGCTCAACTTTTGTAAACATTTTTAATTGTAACTTGGGACTCCGGCAGTCAAATTCAACCACACTTCGGAACAATGCACAGAACGTTCAGCAAAACAAAACAAGGTCAATAATTAAAACGCGTTTTTTTTCGGAACGTCAAAAAGCGACGTGCGGCAAGATTGCACGATCACGTCGAAATGGTGCTAAATGACATAAGCAAGAAAAAAAGCTTTTTTGAATTTTAAACATTACAAAAAAAAATAAAATTCCATGTCGTAAATTTCAAAATTGATTTTCATAATATGAAATTGATTTAATTATTCCTTAAAATTTTTACAAGCAGCGTACGACGTGTTTTCTAGAACAAACTTTTTCAATCTCAAACCTGTAAAAAGATCGATTGTATCAGCTAAATTTAAGCTAAATCAGCGCAGACAGTTAATTTGTGAACACAATCATCATTATATAATAATCTATTTATTCTTGTCAAAAATATATTTGCATGCGACTTATGACTTTACTTTGTGCATAAATATTACATAAGAGCAATTTTCTACGAAATCGGTCTTTTTCCTACAATTTTAATTTTTTGTATTTTTTAATCCGGTTGAAACTTTTTTGGTACATAATTTTTCGATGTAAAATCAAATTTGCAATCAATAAGTACTTTAGTGAAATTTTGATAAAGTGCACCGCTTTCAAGTTATAGCCCAGTTGCAAAGTAACCGCCGACCATACAAGTCGCATTCTCAACGCCAGTCCGCAGTTTGTGTGCGCGTCGCCGCTTTTCAAAATGTGCACCGTAGACAAAAACAGTGTGGTTCTGGATTTTTGTCAACTCCAAAACCAACCAAGCCCAAAGCTTGTAAAAAAATTTCTCGCAGACCTTCAAGTAAACCAAGAAAACTTGCGAGCATTGCAATTATGCAATAGAAGAAAAATAGCCGTGTTGCAGTTCGCCGACTCAGCAATGGCCTCGTCCATCATCGACAAACCTCTGGTATATCAGGGTTGCAAAATCCCGATTTACTTGGACAACAACGCTACGGAAGTTCGTGTGCTTGACCTACCTCTAGGCATAAGCAATGATGACGTAGTCAAAGTGATGAGTAAATACGGCGAAGTTTTGACCATCACCAACGACCGCTGGATTAACTTCTTCCCAGGGATCTCAAATGGAGTTCGGACCCTGCGGATGTTGCTGAAACAGCCAATGCCGAAATCAATCACTGTAAACAATGCTGCTGCAACAGTGACGATTATAGGCAAAAAATCGCTTTGCAAACTCAAAGCAAAGAACAAAAAATATGCGGATTCGAGTAAAAAGGTGAACCAAAAAAGCAGTACACAACCGATTGAACCCGAGCCAAGCAGCAGCAGCAGTAAAAGCAACAACAGTAAACCAGAACAAAATGCAATGGAAACAAGTGAAATTGACGAAGAAGACAACGATGGATTCGAGACCGTGCTTTCTAAGCACACCCGCCGCCGAAAGCGCTTACAGGCATATTTGGACGCGGAAGACGAACTAACAAAAAAACGAAGAGAGATGGCTGCAGAAGAAACAGATGAAGAAGATGAAGATGTCATAAAGGCAAAATATTATAAGAAAAAATGTTGTGAGATAACTTCTAAATCCCTGGAAGAAGAGGACGAAGATAAACTTGAAGAACTTGATAATTTACTCTTTAAATATTCCGCTAAATATTTGAAACATAGACAGAAATCGTTAGAAAAAAGGCATGGTAATAATTATTGAAGTGATTTTAAACTCTGTAATCTTTCCTCTTTCACTATCCACCTTGAAGAGATGAATGCACAATGGTGTAAAGTCTCTATAATAATAATAATAAAAAAAAGTTATAGCCATTTTTAGGTGACTTTTTTGAAAATAGTCGCAGTTTTTCATTTTTTAAAATTGGTGCACAAGTTTGCCAACTTCTGAAAAAAATATTTTTGAAAGCTCAGAAAATATTTTGCTTTTTTGAACTTTGTTGATACGACCCTTAGTTGCTGAGATATTGCCATGCAAACGGTGCACTTTATCAAAATTTCACTAAAGTAGTTTTTGATTGCAAATTTGATTTTTCATCGAAAAATGAAGTTGAAAAATATTGCGACC
Organism: Culex quinquefasciatus; assembly: GCF_015732765.1. Lineage (NCBI taxonomy): Eukaryota > Metazoa > Arthropoda > Insecta > Diptera > Culicidae > Culex > Culex quinquefasciatus. The sequence continues at coordinate 39,102,972 of NC_051862.1, forward strand.
GATATTTCTATTTTTTGAAAAAATCAGTATTGATTAAAAAATTCAAAACTCGGTCAAAGATTTTTTGCACAACCTGGAAATTTCTGAAAAGTTGGCATTTGATGTCCTATAAAACATATCAAAAAATGAAAAAAAAATTAAAAATAGTGTTTTTTGCAAATCAAGTTTTAGTGGCAAAAAGTTAAATTAAAAATCACCAATTTTTTTTTACCGTGTAACATTTTTTTTCCAGTGTAGTCCTACAACTTTGCCGAAGACACCAAATCGATCAAAAATAGCTTCGAAAGATACTGATTTTTGAATTTTTATACATGATTTTTGTATGGACAGCTGCCAAATTTGTATGGAAAATTATATGGACAAACTAATGATGCAAAATAGTTATCAATAAATAATCAAGGAATTTAAAACATCAAGGTTCATAATCAAGGAATTTCAAACAAAAAAAAACTAAAAAAATAAAATCTCAGGAATTTCTCGATGAAACATTTCTCTTTAAGAAGCATTGAAATGCTGAGAAAATTTCCTGTAAGATTTATTTGATAGTAGCGATGATTATTTTTTCTTCTTAAGGTAGCCCAGAATCAAGCCGTGGGCGGAAATATTTTGAAAGCTGAATTCTATTTTTTTTTATTTGCAGAGATTAAAAAGACGTTGAAAGTTTCAATGAAAACCTTAAAGAATAAAAAACTAAATGTTTTTTTCTGAAATTTATTTTTTTATATATTTAACAAAGTTCAATAAATGTGAAATTTAAAATTATTTTCTTAATGTTTATTTTTAACATTTAAATATTCAAATTTTTTTCAAATTTGGATACAGATACATTACAAATTCTTATCTATTTTCAAAAGTTTTGAAGAATAATTTAAAAAATTTCAAATATTCACATTGAAATTATGAAAAATGCATTTAGTCTTAAAGATGTATTTCTGTAACAATCTTTAAATATTTATTTGTAAAAAATGCTTCAAATCACGCTAATTTTACATGTTTTGTTTAATTAAATACCTATAAAATATAATGTTTCAATACAAAAAAACATATTTGTAATGGCCTTAAAAAAAACTTTTATTATCGCTGTGATAATCTATGCAAATTAATGATAAATATTAATATAAAACTAATATTTTGTAAAAAAATATTATTTATACAAATAACTTATATGCTGTGAAAATACATACACAATTTCACTTTTTCTGCACCTAGATAACAATTGATGAAAATTCTAGACCACAAACAAAAATCACGCAATGTTGTTAATAAATATTTAAGTAATTTTAAAAATGCTATAATATCATGAAAATTTGTTAAACATTTGGCTTTCCCGAGCAGACGGAAATAACTTGGGAAGGTCAGTTTTTGATATTGTGAGAAGATCGAAATATGTTATTGGGATGATCGGATTAGTTGTTAAAATAACAAAAATCAATAACAAAGATTTGTTCGAAGAATAACTTAAACTGTTATTATGTTGTTATTGCAATAACAAACCAATAACACAGAAGGAATCATGAAGGAATAACAAGATTTGTTATTTTGTGCGGAGAGGTGGAGCAGCATAATAACAAAAAATGTTATTGAACTGGTATGTCTCCATAACAAAAAAAGTTATTGTTTTGGTTTATTTGTTATTTGCAAATAAACCTGCAGTTGCCATAACTCCTCTGTACTAGTCAGGGCTGCAGAGTCGGGTACCTCAAGCGACTTTAAATCCATACTTTGAAGACAACTCCGACTCTGGATGCAGGATATGACGTCAACGACGACTTTAGCTCTCCAAAAATACCCGACTTCACAGATTCCGACTCCAAGTAAAAGTTGCTGAAAATTAGATGAATCCGATGCAGTCTCCGAGGTCACACTCCAGCTCGAACTTCAACGTCAGCTCCGACTTCCTGGCTCTGTGAAAATAATAACAGTTTTTGTTATTCACACTTCAAAAATTCTCAATAAATAAATCAATTCCGTTAGGGAATATAACAAAATAAAAAAAGAACTCTCAAAAGTTAATTTATCGGATTAATTTTAGCTTGAAACTCCATTTCATGGCCAAAATAATGACCCCGATGAAATTGGTCAAAATTATTTCATAGTTCTAGCCAATTTTAGTAAAATCCCTTAGGGGGTATATCAAATAATTAAAAAATCAACTTTCAAAATTTCAACTTTTTAGAATAATTTTAGCTTAAGGACCTCATTTCATGGCCAAAATAATGACCCTGACGAAATTGGTCAAAATTATCCCATAGTTCTAACCATTTTAACTAAGTCCTTTAGGGGGTATATCAAATAATTAAAAAAATCAAATTTCAAAATTTCAACTTTTTAGAATAATTTTAGCTTAAGGACCCCATTTCATGGCCAAAATAATGACCCTGACGAAATTGGTCAAAATTATCCCATAGTTCTAACCATTTTAAACTAAGTCCTTTAGGGGGTATATCAAATAATTAAAAAAATCAAATTTCAAAATTTCAACTTTTTAGAATAATTTTAGCTTAAGGACCCCATTTCATGACCAAAATAATGATCCCGACGAAATTGGTAAAAATTATCCCATAGTTCTAGCCAATTTTAACAAAGTCCCTTAGGGGGTATATCAAATAATTAAAAAAATCAACTTTCAAAATTTCAACTTTTTAGAATAATTTTAGCTTAAGGACCCCATTTCATGGCCAAAATAATGACCCCGACGAAATTGGTAAAAATTATCCCATAGTTCTAGCCAATTTTAACAAAGTCCCTTAGGGGGTATATCAAATAATTAAAAAAATCAACTTTCAAAATTTCAACTTTTTAGAATAATTTTAGCTTAAGGACCCCATTTCATGGCCAAAATAATGACCCCGACGAAATTGGTCAAAATTATCCCATAGTTCTAGCCAATTATAGCAAAGTCCCTTAGGGGGTATATCAAATAATTTAAAAAATCAACTTCCAAAATTTCAACTTTTTAGAATAATTTTAGCTTAAGGACCCCATTTCATGGCCAAAATAATGACCCCGACGAAATTGGTCAAAATTATCCCAAAGATCTAAACATATTTAACAAAAGAAAAAATAATAACAGATTGTGTTATGGACACTTTTCCATTTGTGCGATTTGTGGTAATTTTATTTCTAAGTCAGTATACCGAACGAATAACAAATTTTGTTATTAGGAGAGTTTTTGAAATGTATAACATTTCCTCTTATTGGCGTGTTATTAAACATTTTCAATATAATATCACTTCAATACCAAATTTTGTTATTTTATCCGAAACTGTTATTATTTTTTCTTCTTGAAGTTGAACTTCAGGTTAAAATAATAACACTTTTTGTTATTTTAACAGGATTTGTTATTGAAATATTATTAATTTTGTTATTACCGTCTGCCCGGGTTGTTAGATATTCATATTGCAAATCGTGAAAAAATGATCATTTTCAACTCCTAACTTTAGTTCTTCTTAAATATTTTGCTTTGATTTTCATTTTTGATATTAATGGGTGTTGTTTTCTATTCGGTGCACATCAACCAGAGCGTTTGCACGAAGATTTTTTCAGATATTTTAGTATTTTCGAAACTAAGGGAACTATCGATATAATTTTTTATTCATCCCCTAAAGCACTGTCTACTAAGCGATTTACAACAAAATTTGCCTATTTTTACAATCTGATTGTTGCAGGATTGGGTCCGTAAGTTTGTCAATTTTGGAATAAGAAGACAACAACTTCTTTGGTTGCTGTGCACCCTAAATGGTATCAGGCATATTTCACAAACCCCGATCATTGTGTTTCACATTTGCTATTTTCTTTAATTTATTTTTTTAATATTAATTTTAACATTTACTTTTAAGTTCATATAACTTTGTTTGTTAAGCTTACATAACAAAAAATTACCGCAAACTTAATAAACGTGATTCTTCTTTCAAACAAGCACAAACAATTTTTTTTAAAGGCTTTTGAAAATATTTTCAAAAGTTTCTGTCCCTCACTTCTTAAACAATATGTCCGAAAAATAAGGGGGCAACTTGTTTTTTCAAGAAACCTTAAAATTGTTTATGGAAATTTAAGTGCAATTATCTGATAACAATTTCAAGTTCATTCCCTTGCATTTATAATCATTTTTAACATGTTTGAGTTGAGTCAATTCTTTCAATATTTTGAGCATTCTTTCAAATTTGATTGTACAGTACCGCAGAAAGTATTTTTCCTCAAAAAATATCTTCAAAATATAGTATTTATGTAAATTAATTATTGCAAACTCAAATATTTACATCGACCTAATCTAGATTTGTTTTTTTTGCGAATTTTGTGGTTGAATAATTTCAGAACTTATGTTGACAGCTTGTCACTTTCGTTCCATCAACTCAAGCACAAATAAATTTCCTAGACAGGAAAAGATAGTAAACCTTCCACATCACAATCTAATTTTCAGTACACCAGGTACTGCCCTTTCCATCACGTTCCCTTCGCATCACCTTAAATTATTGTTCCTCTTCGCTCCATTCCTATTAGAGAGGCAAAATTTTCTCCCGACAGTTTGGGCCTCTTGCCAGCCGTCGACCAAGTGACAAAATGACGTCGTCGAACGCCACTTTAGCGTCACCAGGCCTCGGAGGAAGTTGTCTTCTTCTTCTTATTTTCCAACTATGAATTGAGATGAACAGCGCTGACGTGACGTTGAGGGATATTTGCGAGACACTTGCCTCGATGGTTCGCCCTTCATGGGGGTTGAAGTTACGGCCGGGACAGTGTCTCGGGAGCTGGTAAAGAGACGCAATTAAGAATTCACTCTGCGTAGTTTAGCTGTTTCTTGAAGATAATGGATATTTGTTGAGGGAATTGTTTTTTTTTATTTTTCCTTGCTGAATAGTGAAAAGTCCATGTAATCACACTAATGGGGAAAACCAATATCGGAAAAACGAAGACCGTTCTGGTTTGCAACCAGTTTCAAACGAGCTGAATTTACTTTGCTTGAGCGGAAGTGCATTACATAACCCTTTTATCTAGTTATTGCTTCAGCAATAATATCATTTTCGTTCGTTGTGTCTCGTCCCCGTCCGAAAACGTTGAGTTGACGTTCTTGGGCTAACCTTTGAATGTAAATTTCTTGTTTGATTTCAAGTTTGAGTTTTTTAAGATTGCTATTTGCAAATGTTTAGACTATTCCTTTCTGACTCATTATTCTTCTTAAAAAAAATCAAACTTTAAAAATGAATAAAATCACAGTGGAAGCCAAGGGTCACCAAGGCCTCAGCTGAGTGCAACGTCGTCGGGGAGAGCATTTACTCATACATGAACTTCCAACTTCCTTCCAAAAGGCGGCAGATTGCCAAAAAGAGCAGCAGCAAAAAAAAAGTTAATATTATGTCCTTTCGTTTCGTTTTAGAAGCCCTTTGGCTTCCCCTTTAACTTCCCCCAACTGGTTCACCGGAAGTAACGCCGGGGTGCACAGTTTTTCTTCCCGAGTGAAGAAGATATATACAGGCATTGGTAACAGATGTTTTACAATTTAGGTTCCAGTAAAATGGAGTCGTTTTTGGGCTGCTATTTATTTTTCGTTTTCCAATACGGGAAGCAATTTATGGGCAAATAAAATCGATTTACGGGAATGTTAGACATTTGTGATGGCTTTTCTAACAGAAAAACGTATTTTTTTTGGTAAAATTTTTAAAGGGTTTTTGAAAACAGTCCTGAAGTTTTTTTTCATCGAATATTGAATATTTTAAAAATTAATTTCAATAAAGTTTATTCCTGACTAATAGGAGGATAGAATCGATTTCCAGAGTTGCTAGCACTAAAGTTTATGGAGCTTTTTAATGGGTTGTCGATGGTTTGTGGCCAACCCAAAACTGGGTTAAAGCTGTTTGAAGGCATGTTCGTTAACTGATATTTGTTAGCAATTTCGAGTTGCTGGAATTTCTAATGTAATTTTGTTCAAGAGCTTTTTAGATCATGTTTCAACCTTCTTATTCATCAAGTTGATTAGATATCCCGTTCAACCCTTACCGTCGACCAAACCCAACCACAGATGACCTGTAATTATCCCAACCAACTTCACCGCAGGATGCAGGAAGCATCCTCGGATAGTTGATAGTTGACCTCACCACATCCCGAATCTCCACGCGAGGATATTACTTATTTACACATCAATCAAACCGGCCACAATGACCGGAACATCCTTTCGGGGCACAACCTGTGGCTTTTGTGTGCCGTCCCCGATGGCCACCGCACAGGTTGACTAATGAATGGCCAGTGGCGATAGTGGGCTTCGATGATGACCGGTGATGATAATCTAAACAGAGAAGCTCATCATCGACAGCAGAGTTAGTTAATATCGCTTGATAGAATCAATTTCAAAATTGTCTAGCAAAAGCTTCAACAAACTTTGAATCATATTTTATGGTCCTCCTCGTTGGAAACCGCATGCACTGGGATTTATGTCACATCAATAAATCAGTCCTGGCCCGGAGCTGTCGTTCGAAAGTCCCCAAGGAGCATCAATGTCAATTATTGCTGATCAAGCGATACCGTCCTGTTGCTTTTTACTTCATGCATAGTTTAATTCACCGTGGGATTGGAAAATTTATTTGTGTCTATCAAGGGCATTCTATTTATAGACTAAGCTACATGAAAATCAAAAACAACAGAACAACAGAACAACAGAACAACAGAACAACAGAACAACAGAACAACATAACAACAGAACAACAGATCAACAGAACAACAGAACAACAGAACAACAGAACAACAGAACAACAGAACAACAGAACAACAGAACAACAGAACAACAGAACAACAGAACAATAGAACAACAGAACAACAGAACAATAGAACAACAGAACAATAGAACAACAGAACAACAGAACAACAGAACAACAGAACAACAGAACAACAGAACAACAGAACAACAGAACAACAACAATTTTGACAATTTTGACAATTTTGACAATTTTGACAATTTTGACAATTTTGACAATTTTGACAATTTTGACAATTTTGACAATTTTGACAATTTTGACAATTTTGACAATTTTGACAATTTTGACAATTTTGACAATTTTGACAATTTTGACAATTTTGACAATTTTGACAATTTTGACAATTTTGACAATTTTGACAATTTTGACAATTTTGACAATTTTGACAATTTTGACAATTTTGACAATTTTGACAATTTTGACAATTTTGACAATTTTGACAATTTTGACAATTTTGACAATTTTGACAATTTTGACAATTTTGACAATTTTGACAATTTTGACAATTTTGACAATTTTGACAATTTTGACAATTTTGACAATTTTGACAATTTTGACAATTTTGACAATTTTGACAATTTTGACAATTTTGACAATTTTGACAATTTTGACAATTTTGACAATTTTGACAATTTTGACAATTTTGACAATTTTGACAATTTTGACAATTTTGACAATTTTGACAATTTTGACAATTTTGACAATTTTGACAATTTTGACAATTTTGACAATTTTGACAATTTTGACAATTTTGACAATTTTGACAATTTTGACAATTTTGACAATTTTGACAATTTTGACAATTTTGACAATTTTGACAATTTTGACAATTTTGACAATTTTGACAATTTTGACAATTTTGACAATTTTGACAATTTTGACAATTTTGACAATTTTGACAATTTTGACAATTTTGACAATTTTGACAATTTTGACAATTTTGACAATTTTGACAATTTTGACAATTTTGACAATTTTGACAATTTTGACAATTTTGACAATTTTGACAATTTTGACAATTTTGACAATTTTGACAATTTTGACAATTTTGACAATTTTGACAGTTTTGACAATTTTGACAATTTTGACAATTTTGACAGTTTTGACAATTTTGACAATTTTGACAATTTTGACAATTTTGACAATTTTGACAATTTTGACAATTTTGACAATTTTGACAATTTTGACAATTTTGACAATTTTGACAATTTTGACAATTTTGACAATTTTGACAATTTTGACAATTTTGACAATTTTGACAATTTTGACAATTTTGACAATTTTGACAATTTTGACAATTTTGACAATTTTGACAATTTTGACAATTTTGACAATTTTGACAATTTTGACAATTTTGACAATTTTGACAATTTTGACAATTTTGACAATTTTGACAATTTTGACAATTTTGACAATTTTGACAATTTTGACAATTTTGACAATTTTGACAATTTTGACAATTTTGACAATTTTGACAATTTTGACAATTTTGACAATTTTGACAATTTTAACAGTTTCTGCAATGCCCGTCACTCGTTTGCTCCTCTCATGTTAAAGTAATTCAATTTACGTGGTCGATTGTTCATACAAAGCACCCTCTTTAACGTTGCATCATCCCCTTTGTTATTGATTACGATCCAAATGCCCTTTAGCTCTCCATTTAACCCAGCCCCTCCAATGCAAACCATGGTGAATAGTGAAAAGCCCTTCCCCGGAGCGGGGTTCGCGCAACCCTTGGGCGGAAGGGGGTACTTTTCTTTCATATCCGGAACTCCATTTACGAGCACAAGAGTACCGAAACTTGCAATTGAAACTGGCAAAAGAGCTTCCAGAGCGAGGAGGGAAATTGATTTTATCGCGCGGACTCCGCAAATCGGCGTAGTAAATTTACAATTCATTCAAAAGTTTTCCGGCTTTTCTTTTTGCACTTCAAGTGGGTGGGAATTTTCTATCATTTGAAATGGAAGTCAGTTCGAGTCTAGTTCTGCGGTGCCGCGACTAATGAAGTGAACTCTTTCAATTGATGGTGGGATTTCGCCCACATGCAACAGGGGGATTCCACGTGAAAAACAAAAATCGCATTTTGAAGTTTTTTTTTGTTTGTAACACAATTTCTTAAAATATTTTTTATTAAACAACAATACAGGAAAAAAAAATCTGCATGGTTTTTAAAAATAACTTTGAATCTCATTGTAAATTGAAATGGATCTTGCTTTTCGTGATTGAGAAAGCTTCTACGAAAGACATTGATACGTTTCCTATCCATTCACAGAACGATTCTCGTTTGAATGCGTCATAAGAAAGTGTTTGCTTAACGAGTCTAATGAACCAGGAAAAAGGTCAAAGTGAGCAAAAGCTATCGCTGTGATTATGATTGCAGTTCAAATTTAATGATTTTTCATTTTCATCAGCCAAACTTTTCAATGTTATTTATGCTGGCAAACATTAAATGGGCACGAATTTGCTTTGAAGACTTCCTTAGAAGTCATAAAAGAAATTTCTTTTATGTCTCATTGTCACCCTGTGGCAGCTTTTTATTAGCTCGTAAAACTAAACAAAATCATCTTTGTTTAGCATGTTCCGGTTTGCTTTAAAGAGATTTAAAAAAAATACAATTTGAACTCAGATTTAAAGCCAAACTCCCTGTCAGTCACCCCAACAAAACAGTCCGCAAGCTAATTCCGCACAAAGACCATCCTGCTTCCTTCCAAAAAATCCTCCATTAAGGATTTAAAGCCTGCGAGGCATTTCGGCCGCAACGAGAATACATTTTTCATCCCCCTATTTCCCCCTCTGCAACCTCCTTTGTACCTGCTGACAGGTGCTGCTGGATATGACGGGCCTGTCACGACCACGTGTACCAACCCCACCGAAATTCCAGTGACGTCGTCGACGGTGAGTCTGTACCGCAGCAGCTGGAGGGAAAGGTGTCCAAATCCCGGATATTAGGTGTTGAGGTCTGTCCTCGATCTGGTTCGGAGAGACACGGACAGTCAGAGTGGGGTTTGTGGTTTCAGTAGGCGAGCATTAATTATTTCCTTCGAAACATAGTAGGGAATTGGCGGGGAGTAAGTTTGATGATTTCAAAGTCGGAAGTTGAATTATTTGAAGTTTGATTTATTGTCAAAATTGTCAAAATTGTCAAAATTGTCAAAATTGTCAAAATTGTCAAAATTGTCAAAATTGTCAAAATTGTCAAAATTGTCAAAATTGTCAAAATTGTCAAAATTGTCAAAATTGTCAAAATTGTCAAAATTGTCAAAATTGTCAAAATTGTCAAAATTGTCAAAATTGTCAAAATTGTCAAAATTGTCAAAATTGTCAAAATTGTCAAAATTGTCAAAATTGTCAAAATTGTCAAAATTGACAAAATTGTCAAAATTGTCAAAATTGTCAAAATTGTCAAAATTGTCAAAATTGTCAAAATTGTCAAAATTGTCAAAATTGTCAAAATTGTCAAAATTGTCAAAATTGTCAAAATTGTCAAAATTGTCAAAATTGTCAAAATTGTCAAAATTGTCAAAATTGTCAAAATTGTCAGAATTGTCAAAATTGTCAAAATTGTCAAAATTGTCAAAATTGTCAAAATTGTCAAAATTGTCAAAATTGTCAAAATTGTCAAAATTGTCAAAATTGTCAAAATTGTCAAAATTGTCAAAATTGTCAAAATTGTCAAAATTGTCAAAATTGTCAAAATTGTCAAAATTGTCAAAATTGTCAAAATTGTCAAAATTGTCAAAATTGTCAAAATTGTCAAAATTGTCAAAATTGTCAAAATTGTCAAAATTGTCAAAATTGTCAAAATTGTCAAAATTCACCAAGTTGATCAAATTTACCAAATTGAACAGACATACCAAATTTACCAAATTTACCAAATTCTCCAAATTGGCAAAGTTGATCAAATTGACCAAATAAAAAAAAAAACTTTGTTGACGACTTGGCAAAGATGACCAAATTTACCAAATTGGCAAATTGACAAAGTTGACCAAATTGACCAAATTGACCAACTTCCCTAAATTTTTTGGATTGACATTTTCTCTTAATTCACGTTATTCACCAAATTGACCAAATTTACCGTAAATTTGGTAAATTTACCAAATTTACCAAATTTACCAAATTTACCAAATTTACCAAATTTACCAAATTTACCAAATTTACCAAATTTACCAAATTTACCAAATTTACCAAATTTACCAAATTTACCAAATTTACCAAATTTACAAATTTACAAATTTACCAAATTTACCAAATTTACAAATTTACCAAATTTACCAAATTTACCAAATTTACCAAATTTACCAAATTTACCAAATTTACCAAATTTACCAAATTTACCAAATTTACCAAATTTACCAAATTTACCAAATTTACCAAATTTACCAAATTTACCAAATTTACCAAATTTACCAAATTTACCAAATTTACCAAATTTACCAAATTTACCAAATTTACAAATTTACCAAATTTACCAAATTTACCAAATTTACCAAATTTACCAAATTTACCAAATTTACCAAATTTACCAAATTTACCAAATTTACCAAATTTACCAAATTTACCAAATTTACCAAATTTACCAAATTGGGCCAAATCGACCAAATGGGCCAAATCGACCAAATGGGCCAAATCGACCAATTGTGCCAAATCGACCAATTGGGTCAAATCGACCAATTGGGCCAAATCGACCAATTGGGCCAAATCGACCAATTGGGCCAAATCGACCAATTGGGCCAAATCGACCAATTGGGCCAAATCGACCAATTGGGCCAAATCGACCAATTGGGCCAAATCGATCAATTGGGTCAAATCGATCAATTGGGCCAAATCGACCAATTGGGCCAAATCGACCAATTGGGCCTAATCAACCAAATAGTTGATTAGTCTTTTGTTTATTTCTTAGTTAGTTTTGTTTAAACAATGAGTAAAGTAGAAGGACAAAATACATCAAACGAATCGCAAAGATCCTAGTTTTGACCTACCGTCGTCTCAACCCTTGAATTGGCTTGCAGCCAAAAACGGGGGTTTACACAGACACACACATGTTCAAAGTCGAGCAAGGAGTATGTCACACGATGAGGCTCGTTTTCGCCAATGTCTGGGGCCATTGTCGAAATGCAGGAGCCTGCCAGCAGAGGACGGAATCATCAGTTGAGTGATGATGTTCCGGAAACAATAACCTTGGCCAAACCGTTCACCGTTCGGGATCGTTTGCACCGCCGTCACATTCTGTCTGTCTATTGCGGGAAGAACTTTTTTTTGAGGATTGAAGATTCAGTGAGGTAACAAAAAAGCTTTGAGTTAGAGGAACTGAAATTTTGGAATACTATTTTATTACTTTTCTGTTCTGTTGAGTCATATCATAATTCGCAAAATTACCGTCATCCCATGCCAGTCATAACGGTCACCTGTGGAACCCAATCTCGTAATTGGATGACGCAAGGAACGCAAACTTCCAGCGGTTCCGCATGACCACAGCTGTTCGGGAAATTGACGGTGAAGTTGAGTCAGCCAGCAAAAAAAGATGGACACACCAGCTGTGCAATATTCTCCAATTTTCCTCCCCCAAGGAGATGACATTTATGTCGTAACCACACACCGTGTGTCCATCCACCGTGCGTGGGGATAAATTATGGCTTGTTGTCGTTAAAAAATTACATAATGCTCAATGGCGAAGGTGCCGGTCGTGTGGTGCATTATCATCGTGTGGTATCGTAGGTGGATGAAGGTCCCTCGAAAGCTTTGCGTGAGCAATGTTTTGTTTGTCACATTTTTAATAGAATAAGTAGTTCTAGGATAGAAGAAAACAATTTGAATAAGTATAATAAACAACAAATTTTACTTCAAAAGTAGAACACTTTTCATCATCCAGGTATGTTTCAATTTTCGGTCAATTTTTTGTCAAAAGTTTTATTTGAGACCACGTCTTGGTGGACTTTTCAGAAACCTAGATGCTGTGGGTGAAATTTTATTGGCAATTGCAACACATGCCACGGTTATTTGAGACAATTGCCATTCTGCCCCATTTCATGGACCATTTCGTCGATTACATTTCACCCACTCCGGAAATTGCTGATAAATGCATTTCCGCGCGCGAAATCCAATCTGCATACTCTCTATCTCTCTCCCTTGCTCTCTGCTGTCTCCGTCCAACGGCACTTATCGGAATTGCTTTTCGCCGTATTTATAGCTATCACCGTGGTTCGAAATGGTGCTAATTGCGTTACGTTTTTGTCTCTCTCCCTCTTTTTTGCAGGTGTGCGGAAATGCGCTTAGGGGGCGCCCCCGGTGGCGGAGACCCCCTAGCGATGGGTGCCGGGAACGACTATGCCGAGCTGTGCGACCTGGGCCCGTCCCGGTGGAGCTCCCGGAGCGGCTACCAGCAGGTCTCGTCCCCGCCGGTCAACTCGATCTACCACCACACTGGCGGTGGCGGTGGCGTCGGCGCTGGTGTCGGCGTCGGCGTTGGTGGGCCCGGAGTCGGGAGCGGCGGCGGTTCGTCCTCAATGCTCGGCGGTGGCGGCGGTGGTGGTGGTGTCCCCGGCGGAACGTCCTCGTCGGCGGCCACGATCCGGTCCAACAGCTTCGAGGCCGAGGACGTCATTGGGCCCTACGGAAGTACCCGGATCGGCAACAGCACAAGTTCCCTGCGAGGACGTTCAGGTTTATATTATTCACCACCCGGTACTTCATATACAATAGTAGAAAGAGAAAGACCACACTCTCCTCACTATTATTATAACACAGCCGGTGTCCCTTCCAAAGGAGGTTCATTGCCAAGTAGAAGTAGTTATTTAGACTCAGCTAGCTTAGGTGTTTCAACTGGTGCAGGTAAAGCCTAGTCTTCTTCTGACAACAAACATTTTTTTAAAACTTTTGTCTTCCCCCCACCAACCCCCCGTTTCAACCCCATTTGTTTACTCTATCTATTTCTCTCTCTCTCTTTGTTCTCTTACCCTGTTTAATTTCACTAGTTCCGATTTAGCTAATCCACCCCTCTTAGACCATCTAGTGACGATCTAGTAAAATCAACCCCATCGTTGAATGTTGTTGCGTTACATTCTTATTATACCTCTTTCCCCCTTTTTGCTCGAATGACAACCCCTCTCTCATCACTCTAATGCATCTTTCAACCGTCTCGTAGAAATAGTCCGTACCGTGGTTACTTGCTCGTTTTAGGTCCTGGTGTTCTGTACCTACTACTGCTCGGCATGATACTAGTTTCGTCTACTTCTTCTTCTTTTCTCTGGGACGACTGCTACTCTTGTACTAGACTAGTGTAGAGATAGTGGGTTGTACTGTTATTTGGTCTTCTGAGTAGGACGCGGTAGTGAACTCTGAGTAGACGTTTGCAGTAGCGTTAGCCTCTGTAAGATAAGGTGACTCATCTACAAGATTTATTTCCCGTTATTTATTCTTACTAAAGATTGCCATGTAAAAAATGAGAAAAAAAAAAAACATTTAGAATTATTTCAATAGATATAATATCTTTTATAAAAAAAAGCATTTCGTGATCTTTGAAATAATTATTAAGTAGAACTTGGCAATTTCTTTTTTACATTTCTGATTGTTTTTCAAAAACATGTCATTCATTTTTTAAATTATTTGACTTTCAACTCTATTATATAATTTAAACATTTAAATTAAAAAAAACATCGTGGGTTTTGCTTAACAATCAAAGTTTTTGGAAAATAAAATCAAGACAACAAAATTTTTTGAAACTTTCTTTTCTTTTTGTATCCATTTAAACAGCAAATCCTGAAATATTTTGTTAAAAGGATTGTATTTAAAATACAAATTTCATGATAGCTACAAACTTATTACGATATGATTTTTGATTAACCCAAATTAATTAAAAAATATTCATTAACTTTTTCCGGTGGTGTTTTTAATTTACCAATACAACTTGAAAAATCATTGTATGATTTTAATTAAATTTAACTAACTTGGAAATAAATAAATAAATGGAACAATAATTATTTTGTAATGACAATTTTAAACAAGCTTTTTGAAAAAAGTGCATTTTTGTAATGTTGGTTAAAAATACTCTCAATAAAATAAACAGCAATATCTTAAGAATATTATCAGCATCTAGCTTCGTTTCTTAATTATTATTTTTTATGTATATAAAAAAATAAGCCTATTTTTACTATGTTTATATTTAGATAAAGATTTTCTAAATACAATATTTGTAAGCAATTTAAGAACAACTTTGGAAAGAATACAACGTTACTAATGATACGTTTATATTTTGATTTTTGTTTTTAACTATTTGAATTTGAAATTAATATTTAGGTCTCCCCATGTCCTCCAAATTTGAAAAAAAGGAGCTTAAATTTTTACGGAAGCTAAAAATGTTCATTCAAAAACCTGCACATTTCAACAGTTGGTCATATCTGAATAAAATTGTGATAAATTTTGCCATTTTTTGAAAATAAAGCATACAAATTTAATTTTAGTTGATTTGCCTTCTTCCTCTCTAGACCTTGACCGAGGAGGAAATACGCCGTTTCATAATAAATTATTGTAAGTTCTCTAAAAAAATAAAGTTAAATAAAGTTAAAATTCTTCTAATATTTCCATTAAAAATTATTTCTCAGATTTTTTAAAAACATTATTCAAATTGGAAAGTAAGAAATTACAGACAAATTTTAGCCTTTTCTGAGATTTTTAAAACGTGAGTTATTCATTGACAGTAAAATAAAAAATATATATATTTCAGACCTGAGCAGTTTAAAGTAGTTTTTTTTTCAAACTACATATTTGACTTTTAAAAACATTGTATTTTTTGGAATAAATAAACAAAATCACTTTCGGGATCATATAAAAGGAGAATGGGCAAATTTGTATGGGAGCTGGTCCAAAGATGTAATCGAACGGGACCAACTTTTTTCGAAAGATCCCACCGAGACATGAAAAATTACAAACTGTTGAAGTTTGAGCATTTTGTGTAAAAATGTACAAAAAATCGTATTTTTGCGATTTCTAAAAACATTCATAAAATCGCAATTTTATTATGGATTTCGATCATCTTGACTTCACTCGACGCGTATCAGCAAAAACTGTGAGTTCTGATATGTCTTAGCATGATTGAAACCTGACTTCTCTTGTTTCTACCCATTTGAACCGTTTGTGCAAGAGGCTTACCATAGAAACATGAAGATTTTGAAAACAGATCCTACCAAGACTGCAATTGTTACTACCAAGACTGCATTGTTGTAACAACTTAATGAAATGTTCTGGGTCATCCAAGAACTCCTTGGAGTTAAGACCGCTGTGTTTACCGCCGAAACAAGTAAGAGATCAGTGATCAGTGAAGGCAGACTGTATTGCTATATTCATGTCTCGGCGAGATCTTTCGAAAAAAATTGGTCCCGTTCGTGTACATGCTTGGATAAATTCCGCTTATTCTAATTTGAGCTGATTTATTTTTTGAAATTTCAGTGAATTCTAATTTCGTTTAGTTTTAATTTTTTTTCATAGTTTGTTTTACTCTACAAATGTATTAGCTTAAACAGCTTTAACATGATTTTTTATGTTAATTCTGTCTGAAACAAATACTTATGCTCTACAAGGACCGCTGAATAAACTAATTGTAACATGATTATTTACCAGTTAAACTAAACTGAAATAAGCGGTTTTTTTGTGTAAAAATCATAAATGCAAAATAGAAAAAAATCTAAATAATATTTTGTAATCGTCACAGTGTTCACAGTATTAATATTTTTGATCGATGAGCTCATCACAGTTGGAACAGTAGTCCATCGTCTAAACAATAGTTCTAAGCATGTTCTGGATCTGTCTGCTCGTATCCTCTCTTTGATTTAATTAACATTTTAGTAACATAGACCAATCGCCCGGATGCTATGTTGCTGGCCTCCTGTCACAACCACTACATTCTCTATCCTCTCACACGAATAACACATAAACACATTCTCTTACAGATTTATAGAATATTAATGCTCATACAAACACTCTATGCTCTGCGCCTAGCATCGTGAAGCATAACTACTCCTCCTTCCTCAGTCTCATCAGTAAAACCTTAATTTAAAACTATACATATCTCTCTCTAGATCTCCTCTCCGTTCTCCACTAAAACCACTCACTATCGTTTTCGTTTTTTTGCTAGTTCTGCTCACTAGTAGCATTACTGAAAATTCTAGTCTAGTCACCAAGTTTGAACCCCGTAGACCCTTCCCTTCAACACAAATGTGTCTTTCTTTAACCAATCTATTACTTTTTATAGATAAAATAGTTATCTGAAAATCTGGTCCAACCACTCTGCTTGCCATTATGTCTTGAAACAATTTCCGGGAGATCGAAAGGAGAATCAAATTCGATGTTTGATATGATGAGATTAAAACGATTTTCCCTTTTACAGTACAAAACACCTTACAAAACAAACACGCCACAAAAATCCCAACTCCCAACAATTCCCCAAACTACTATCCCTATGAATCCTCTAAATCTTTGTTGTATTTGCTCGAACTGTGTTCTTTCGTAGTGTGCGCGTGGAAACCCGTTATCGCCGAATGGTCCCTTTCCAGAAAAGAGAAAAGCTCGTTGCCGTTTAGTGGAAATAATTTAAGCAGAAAGTTTGTGAGTGTTCTTAGTCGTGCTGCCTGAACCGTTTGATGGTATTCTTCTTCAGATTCCCTGAACGTGCGTATTGTTGTGTGTTTCAAATTTCGAATAGTGAGTTCAACTACTACTTCTACAAACCACTTCCCTCCAGTTTTGAGATGAACCCTGTGTGAAACCCCCCGTCCAGTTATTTTTCGGAACGTTAGAAACTAAAGTTTCTCAAAAACCACCAAAAACCTCTTTCTCTCTCTGTCTAACCCGCCTGTGAACCCAGTTAGTAGGACTTTTTCTTTGAACCAAATAAAACAACTTCAAAACACAATTCGTAACGGGAATCTCTTCCACTTTTCCGCTTTTCTATTTCTTCTTTCTCTAAAAACCCCAAAACAAAAAAAAATACAAAATGATTCCAACTTTCCCCAACAAACCCAATCCCAATCCCTGAAAAAATAAATCCCAAATCCCCGTTCCCAAAATAAAACTAAAAAAAACATTGATTCAGGTACAGTTCCAAATTCAACCAGACATAATGGTAAAAAGCGGCCTATCTCGCCAGAGCAGGTCATAAGATTGTTTAACACAACCAGTTCATCTTCTTCAGTTCCTACTAGTTATCATAGTAACGGCACGCGCGATCGGGGCCGCCGAAGTCCTGCCAGCAGTCCGCCTTCTACCACCCACCAGGTAAGTAAAGGAGGAGTGGGAAAATGTCTCACCACTCACCACAAATATCACTCTTGCTCTCACATATTGTTCATACCAAAATGCTTTCAAATTATTCAATAAATGATACCTTGAAAACAATTTTTTTGATAGATTTGGTATCTTCAGCAATGCTGTAGGTGTTGATGAGAAGATGTCAAGAAGAAAATGTTTCAGCTGAAAATTAAACCCTATTTTCTATTTTTTTTATAAAGAATGCTACAATGTTTTTTTAATCTTTTTTTTTGTTTTGAAATGTTTAAGAAGACGTTGAATGCCATCTTTTAAATCTATATATATAAAAAATTTCGACGGTTTTGTTCGAACGCGAATCAATTCAACACGGAAAGTCGGATCGAGGTGCTCTTTGTTGCGTTGGGTTCGTATAAGCCCAAGGAAGGTTCTTACGCCAAAAAGTTACAACTTTGACCACTCTGGGACCGATTCCGGAGCATCTGCAGATTGTATGGGAAAAGTTACGTAAAATCAAATTTTGATCACAGGAGGCTAAATAAGCAAAAAAGTTAAAAACGTCAACAAACGAAAAAAGGCAGAACGAAGTTTGTCGGGTAAGGCTTGTTATTTATATTTTTGACAAACATCGTAAAATAATTACGAAAAAAATGGATTCTATTTCGAAATGTTGAATACAATTTTGAATCGAAATAACGTTTTTTGAATATTTTGAAATGGAAAGTTTTTAAATTAAATGATGTAAAATAGCTTAATTGATCATACAAAAAGCAGACCCAAGTTGTATTATTAATTTGGTTTGGTTAACTGTAAAAAAATTTATCGATGTAGATCGCGGTGGATACTTTTCCACCACAGTTTTTTGTGTGATCAATGTGATAGATGCTTTGGTGGATTTTTGACAGTTCGAATTTTTTCATGAAAATCTACCGCGGTTAACCAAAATCAAATTAACTCAAATGTTTAAGCCAAATCAACAATAGATCGTTGTTTGTAATTAATTGCTCGTTGTAATCGTTGTTTGTAATTAATTGCTAATTTTCAATTTTTTAAATTTTTCTTAGACTTGAAAGTTTTGAAATAGGAACAAGATCCACAACAGAAAATGACATTTATTTTAAAATCAATGGTTTTCGAAAAGGCCAACAAATTTATTCTTAATAGTTACAATGTACATTTTTAATTTGAGAAATAATTGAAAAATCTTAAACTTTAATTTTTAATTTGGTAAGAATCAATGAAAAAATGTCAATTATTTGAAAAAGGCTGAATAAATTATTTATTTATTTTTAAAATATTATTTGAATAATAATTTTGAATAGGCTGCATGCATGATTTTTATTACATTGAACATTTCAAGTTACATTGATTTTCTATAAATTTTGATCTTTGTTACATTGATTTTCTATAAATTTTGATCTTTGACATTTCATTTGACAAAGAATGAAAAAATGAAACTTTTATTTGCTAAACATCAAATAAAAATTGTCCAATTTGATTAAAACTTTTTTGCAAACTTCTAGGCAGGAAAATAAATGCAGTTGAGAGGAGAATAATGATTGTTTAATTTGATAGGTTAATTAAAATGCGGCATTAATTAACCTTTCAAATAAATCAAAACATGTTCAAAACAAGATTCTTTCAACACTTCTTTTTTTAGTTTTGGACTTCAAAATATTTTCTTTAAAATTCTGATAAGAAACTTTTTTTTTTTCAAACCTTGCCAAACAGTATAACTATGAAGGAATAAGGTTTAAATATGGAAAAATCAATTCTTTTTAAATGTATTTATGTATCTAAACGAACTTCTGAACAAATTTTCTTGCAAATCCGTGAGCTTTTTATTTTAATCTGCTCAAGAAACGTGAAATTTCTGGTTCAATATAATGTTTTTACTATCGACAAATTCTGACATATTTTTAAATGTTGATAAAGATAAGAAAATTCTTAGACTGAGCAAAGATTTGAAAATAAGAAAAATGAGTTCTATTTCTAAATGTGATTGATTCGGTTTCTTATGTTAACAAATGAATGTATCGTAATATTTTTTTTTGTGTTCTTTTTAGAAATTTATAATAACGCCCAAACTTTCAAATTGGATAAAAAGTGTTTTTAAAATTTTTATTATATATATTTTTTTTATAGAGATGAGATATTTTCTAAAAAAAAATTTACAAAATTAAAAATTACGATTTTTTTGCAAAAATATAGAAAACTGAATATGAAAACAAGTTATATGCATAGTTTTTTTGTACCCAACGAATGTTTGAATTTTATGCATAGTTTTATTTCATGACTTTTCTCTCAAAATGTTAAAAAATAGTCTTGAGAGATATAGAAACAAAATAATACATAGGGGGCGTCTACAAACCACGTGGACAATTTTTTTAATTTCAGACGTCTAACCTTGTGGAAAAATTGAATTTTAAGCCTTTTTGAAATGATTATCGATTATTGATCTCAATTATTTTTCGAAAAAGATCAGATAATTTTTAATAAGATCAGAAAATTGAGGGTTTTTTTCCTTAAAATTGAATTAAAAGTGGCTTTAATTCGAAAATGGTACACATAAAATAACCAAGCATACAATATTAAGCCCATTTGAAATATTATGATTCCAAAATTTTCAAAATATTTTTTTCGATATGCTCTAAAAAATAAACAAATGTTGCATTTTTCAACATTGAAAACTGGACCATTAGTTGCTGAGGTATTGGCATTAGAAAATGTATTAATATTTGGATGAGACTTAGAAACTTCAATTTTCTCGATTCTTTTTCTTTCATCATTTTCTTTCATTCTTTTCTTTCAAAACAAATATTTCCAGGGATGGACTAAAAAAATCGAAAAATGGGAATTTTTCAGTTCAAACTAAACATTAAGTGGTTATATCTTGAAAACAGTGCACTTAATCTAAAAATCTATAAAGTATTGCAAATTTGATTTTACTTTAAGTACTTAAGTCATTTTTTTTTAATTTTTTTCCAAAAACACTATTGAAAATCATAAATCGGCGGCAAATTTTTTGTACATATTTCTCTATGACTCAAAAGTTGCTGTTGTTGCTGTTGTCCCCTTAAACATATCAAAATATTAAAAAAAAAATTTGGGGGATTGATTTTTTATTTTTAAAATCCGAGCACCTATATTTACTGAATAGTCCTCATCTTTACCTAAAACTTTTCTCATGACACCAAATCTATCAGCAAAATCCTTTAAAAGTTACAGATTTTCTAATATTTTAGTACCATTTTTGTATGAACAGCTGCCAAAATTGTATGTAGTCTTGTATGGGTGAACCGATACCACAAAATAGCTTCTATGGTCATAAGGAAGGACCCCACAAAGTTTGACCCAATTAAAAAATACATCAAAAATGGTTGAAATCGGCCAATTTCAGAGAGAATCGCTCGTAAGGAAAAAATGTATCACAAATTAATTTGTGGTACATTACGCTTTTTTTAATTTGGCCACTCGACTTTTACCGTATTAGAGTGACAAAAATTTTAAATCAAATTGATACCAATTAAATAAATAAAAAAAAATCCGTGTTTGTTGAACAAATATTGTGAGCAAGAGTGATCATTAGACTAAAATTGGTCCGATTCATTATCATTCAAATCTTACTCTTTTCCCCCCACAGATCTATCGAGATCGGGAACGAGATCGAAGCATACCGAACATTCAAAACCTGATGACGCGAACGGTGAACATGTCCCGTGACCAGCAGACGGATGCCAGCCACGGGTTCGGCATCTGCGTCAAGGGCGGCAAGGATTCAGGTGAGTTCAGTTAGGACAATGATGTGGGTCCTCACACACACACACACACACGCGCGTGTGGACGTATGGAAGGAGTTCATTATTTGCATAGAAAGTTTGTCTGCCTGGGAAGTGTCACAGACAAAGCGATTGGAACGTTTTGCTGAGCTACACAGTTCAAGAGATTAAAAAAATAAGTGAGTCTACTAATCTGTGGAAAAGCGTTATCCCACATGGGAAAACAGTTGGAAAATGTTCCCCTAAACAAATAAAGCACTCCGCCTGACGGCAGCGCTCTGGATGTGAGCTTTTTCGTTTTGGATTGTTGGTTTTGCTCGACAGCAGGTAGATTCTCATTTCGATTATCCCTGTGCAAATTTGTGCCCTCGGGGAACAATCGGAAGGCTGGCCCGGAAAGGGAATCCGAAATCCGAATGGGGTCAGATGACAAACTCCGTTGTTCATCTTGCTACGTGATGAATGTGTGGTGAAAAAGAAGAAGAAAATTAATTGCAATTTAAATGTTGTGCCAGGAGCAGTTTTTGGGATCAATTTAAATTTTCTTGATTAATTTTGGCAGGATTTTTAAAAATCAAGAAAGAATGATAAATCTCGAATGTAGAACAAACAATTGAAATGCTAGACATTTAATTTCTAAAACTTTATTTCAAAAATGCTATTCAAGGGTTTAAACCGTACAACGAACACACCGATGTTAATTTATCTTTCCGTTTCGCTCTGGTGCAATGTTTGATTTCGAATTTTCATCAATCAGAGTTCGACACAAAAACCTCCCTGGTTGGATGGAAGATGAGATGGAAATCGGGTTTGGAAAGGAAAAGGAAGTGGTGATGGGGAAAGCTCCGTGATGAAAGAGTACAATTTTCATTTCGGAAATTCGATTTCTCGCCAAGTTTCTGTCAGAGGTTGAAATTGGAGAAGGAGACACAAAAAAGTGGGGGAGGAATCGAACCATTTTTTGCTGCTGGTGCGAGAGCAGATCAAGACCAGGTGTGATTGATGATGGGTAATTTAGTGCCGGTGGTGATTTTTGCTCTGAGTTTTTTTTGTTTTGAGAAAGATAGTTTTGGAGTGATATCAATCTTCATCAGAATCAATCTTCATCAGAACTAAAAACTAAAAACTAAAAACTAAAAACTAAAAACTAAAAACTAAAAACTAAAAACTAAAAACTAAAAACTAAAAACTAAAAACTAAAAACTAAAAACTAAAAACTAAAAACTAAAAACTAAAAACTAAAAACTAAAAACTAAAAACTAAAAACTAAAAACTAAAAACTAAAAACTAAAAACTAAAAACTAAAAACTAAAAACTAAAAACTAAAAACTAAAAACTAAAAACTAAAAACTAAAAACTAAAAACTAAAACTAAAAACTAAAAACTAAAAACTAAAAACTAAAAACTAAAAACTAAAAACTAAAAACTAAAACCTAAAAACTAAAAACTAAAAACTAAAAACTAAAAACTAAAAACTAAAAACTAAAAACTAAAAACTAAAAACTAAAAACTAAAAACTAAAAACTAAAACCTAAAAACTAAAAACTAAAAACTAAAAACTAAAAACTAAAAACTAAAAACTAAAAACTAAAAACTAAAAACTAAAAACTAAAAACTAAAAACTAAAAACTAAAAACTAAAAACTAAAAACTAAAAACTAAAAACTAAAAACTAAAAACTAAAAACTAAAACTAAAAACTAAAACTAAAAACTAAAAACTAAAAACTAAAACTAAAAACTAAAACTAAAAACTAAAAACTAAAACTAAAAACTAAAAACTAAAAACTAAAAACTAAAAACTAAAAACTAAAACTAAAAACTAAAAACTAAAAACTAAAACTAAAAACTAAAAACTAAAAACTAAAAACTAAAAACTAAAAACTAAAAACTAAAAACTAAAAACTAAAAACTAAAAACTAAAAACTAAAAACTAAAAACTAAAAACTAAAAACTAAAAACTAAAAACTAAAAACTAAAAACTAAAAACTAAAAACTAAAAAAAAACTAAAAACTAAAACTAAAAACTAAAACTAAAAACTAAAAACTAAAACTAAAAACTAAAAACTAAAAACTAAAAACTAAAAACTAAAACTAAAAACTAAAAACTAAAAACTAAAAACTAAAAACTAAAACTAAAACTAAAAACTAAAACTAAAAACTAAAAACTAAAAACTAAAAACTAAAAACTAAAAACTAAAAACTAAAAACTAAAAACTAAAAACTAAAAACTAAAAACTAAAAACTAAAAACTAAAAACTAAAAACTAAAAACTAAAAACTAAAAACTAAAAACTAAAAACTAAAAACTAAAAACTAAAAACTAAAAACTAAAAACTAAAAACTAAAGACGAAAAGACGAAAAGACGAAAAGACGAAAAGACGAAAAGACGAAAAGACGAAAAGACGAAAAGACGAAAAGACGAAAAGACGAAAAGACGAAAAGACGAAAAGACGAAAAGACGAAAAGACGAAAAGACGAAAAGACGAAAAGACGAAAAGACGAAAAGACGAAAAGACGAAAAGACGAAAAGACGAAAAGACGAAAAGACGAAAAGACGAAAAGACGAAAAGACGAAAAGACGAAAAGACGAAAAGACGAAAAGACGAAAAGACGAAAAGACGAAAAGACGAAAAGACGAAAAGACGAAAAGACGAAAAGACGAAAAGACGAAAAGACGAAAAGACGAAAAGACGAAAAGACGAAAAGACGAAAAGACGAAAAGACGAAAAGACGAAAAGACGAAAAGACGAAAAGACGAAAAGACGAAAAGACGAAAAGACGAAAAGACGAAAAGACGAAAAGACGAAAAGACGAAAAGACGAAAAGACGAAAAGACGAAAAGACGAAAAGACGAAAAGACGAAAAGACGAAAAGACGAAAAGACGAAAAGACGAAAAGACGAAAAGACGAAAAGACGAAAAGACGAAAAGACGAAAAGACGAAAAGACGAAAAGACGAAAAGACGAAAAGACGAAAAGACGAAAAGACGAAAAGACGAAAAGACGAAAAGACGAAAAGACGAAAAGACGAAAAGACGAAAAGACGAAAAGACGAAAAGACGAAAAGACGAAAAGACGAAAAGACGAAAAGACGAAAAGACGAAAAGACGAAAAGACGAAAAGACAAAAAGACAAAAAGACGAAAAGACGAAAAGACGAAAAGACGAAAAGACGAAAAGACGAAAAGACGAAAAGACGAAAAGACGAAAAGACGAAAAGACGAAAAGACAAAAAGACGAAAAGACAAAAAGACGAAAAGACGAAAAGACGAAAAGACGAAAAGACGAAAAGACGAAAAGACGAAAAGACGAAAAGACGAAAAGACGAAAAGACGAAAAGACGAAAAGACGAAAAGACGAAAAGACGAAAAGACGAAAAGACGAAAAGGCGAAAAGACAAAAAGACGAAAAGACGAAAAGACGAAAAGACGAAAAGACGAAAAGACGAAAAGACGAAAAGACGAAAAGACGAAAAGACGAAAAGACGAAAAGACGAAAAGACGAAAAGACGAAAAGACGAAAAGACGAAAAGACGAAAAGACGAAAAGACGAAAAGACGAAAAGACGAAAAGACGAAAAGACGAAAAGACGAAAAGACGAAAAGACGAAAAGACGAAAAGACGAAAAGACGAAAAGACGAAAAGACGAAAAGACGAAAAGACGAAAAGACGAAAAGACGAAAAGACGAAAAGACGAAAAGACGAAAAGACGAAAAGACGAAAAGACGAAAAGACGAAAAGACGAAAAGACGAAAAGACGAAAAGACGAAAAGACGAAAAGACGAAAAGACGAAAAGACGAAAAGACGAAAAGACGAAAAGACGAAAAGACGAAAAGACGAAAAGACGAAAAGACGAAAAGACGAAAAGACGAAAAGACGAAAAGACGAAAAGACGAAAAGACAAAAAGACGAAAAGATGAAAAGACGAAAAGACGAAAAGACGAAAAGACGAAAAGACAAAAAGACGAAAAGACGAAAAGACGAAAAGACGAAAAGACGAAAAGACGAAAAGACGAAAAGACGAAAAGACGAAAAGACGAAAAGACGAAAAGACGAAAAGACGAAAAGACGAAAAGACGAAAAGACGAAAAGACGAAAAGACGAAAAGACGAAAAGACGAAAAGACGAAAAGACGAAAAGACGAAAAGACGAAAAGACGAAAAGACGAAAAGACGAAAAGACGAAAAGACGAAAAGACGAAAAGACGGAAAGACGAAAAGACGAAAAGACGAAAAGACGAAAAGACGAAAAGACGAAAAGACGAAAAGACGAAAAGACGAAAAGACGAAAAGACGAAAAGACGAAAAGACGAAAAGACGAAAAGACGAAAAGACGAAAAGACGAAAAGACGAAAAGACGAAAAGACGAAAAGACGAAAAGACGAAAAGACGAAAAGACGAAAAGACGAAAAGACGAAAAGACGAAAAGACGAAAAGACGAAAAGACGAAAAGACGAAAAGACGAAAAGACGAAAAGACGAAAAGACGAAAAGACGAAAAGACGAAAAGACGAAAAGACGAAAAGACGAAAAGACGAAAAGACGAAAAGACGAAAAGACGAAAAGACGAAAAGACAAAAAGACAAAAAGACGAAAAGACGAAAAGACGAAAAGACGAAAAGACGAAAAGACGAAAAGACGAAAAGACGAAAAGACGAAAAGACGAAAAGACGAAAAGACGAAAAGACAAAAAGACAAAAAGACGAAAAGACAAAAAGACGAAAAGACGAAAAGACGAAAAGACGAAAAGACGAAAAGACGAAAAGACGAAAAGACGAAAAGACGAAAAGGCGAAAAGACGAAAAGACAAAAAGACGAAAAGGCGAAAAGACAAAAAGACGAAAAGACGAAAAGACGAAAAGACGAAAAGACGAAAAGACGAAAAGACGAAAAGACGAAAAGACGAAAAGACGAAAAGACGAAAAGACGAAAAGACGAAAAGACGAAAAGACGAAAAGACGAAAAGACGAAAAGACGAAAAGACGAAAAGACGAAAAGACGAAAAGACGAAAAGACGAAAAGACGAAAAGACGAAAAGACGAAAAGACGAAAAGACGAAAAGACGAAAAGACGAAAAGACGAAAAGACGAAAAGACGAAAAGACGAAAAGACGAAAAGACGAAAAGACGAAAAGACGAAAAGACGAAAAGACGAAAAGACGAAAAGACGAAAAGACGAAAAGACGAAAAGACGAAAAGACGAAAAGACGAAAAGACGAAAAGACGAAAAGACGAAAAGACGAAAAGACGAAAAGACGAAAAGACGAAAAGACGAAAAGACGAAAAGGCGAAAAGACAAAAAGACGAAAAGACGAAAAGACGAAAAGACGTTACATTATTTAAGTATCACGATTTTTTTATTTTGATATGGTGGCAGCTCTCTTTTAATTTGGAAAAAACAGAATCAAAAAAAAACAAATTTTGCTTTGGACCAAACCTACCAAACTATCTCGTGTCAATTTTCCATTTCCATAAACTTTTCCACACCCCTCGTCAGTCTCCACGACCTCAGGCGGTCCCCACGACATGCCTTTGCCGATGAGTCGTCCTAATCCGCTTTGTCGTGGCCGCTGTCACCAGCCGACGACGAATTAGGCAGCAAGAAACAACAACCCACCTACGCCTTAGCCCCAAACCCAGAAAAAGCAAGCAAATACCAACAGACTATGGCCTAGTCCTAGTCTGTCTTCATTGCCACAACTCAAAGGTGCCACCTACTTGTCCTACTTCTCCCCCTCCCATCGTCCAGGTCGGTCTCAGCATGGACTAGAAGAAAAACTTTGGCGTGTCCTAGGCTCGACAAATGACAAAGTGACATTCAAACGAAATCGAAAATAGTCGTCACTAGTGGTGTGTGAGAGGGGGGCAGGTTTTTGAGCATGGTGACTACTCACTATTAATTTGATAAAAAAAAAATTAAATGGAAATTTGCCAATTTGTTGCAAAATTAATCATAATATTCCTAACGGTATCCAAAATGTCCGATATTCCAGTAATTTTCTAATAAAAATCTTGTTCAACATTTGAGTAGTCACCCTCAACAAGAACAAAGACCTCGCCCTCATCGTCACTAAACGACAAACCCACCAACAACAGTTTAGTAAGTTTAAGATAAGAACGAAAAAATCTCGTTTGTCTCTAACGGCACCAAGCACCACCGAGCTGAGATGAAGAAAAAGCGGCCTTTAGCCGCCCACATCCTTTGTCCCAAAACCCCCCCTTCCCCCTTCTAATGCCACCGGAAGTCCTTTCCCAATGACGACGACGACGACTTTATCCGACATGACCGACCAACCGACTACGACAGCCAGAGCACCAGCATCAGAGCCGGTACAAAAGACTCGAAAGAATCTGGGACAATCCAACGGAGGGCACGCGGCAGCCGGGTCGTTGTCACCCACATACAAAGGACTTACACACACAGAGGCAGACTCATATGAGTTTCCTCTTTGCCATTCAATAATGAGATGAGATTGAGGTCTGCTGGATGCTGAGGGTTCTTTTTTTCTGCGAAGGCTTAGGCAGTCGTTCAGCGGATCTGTTTTTTTTTTTGGGGTTTGGAGGGTGCTGTGAGATTCGACGTTCCTTCATTCCACGTGTGAGACAAAAAAGAAACGAATGGAACACGGTTAGGTAGTGGAAAAAGAGATAGTAAGAGGAAAAGTGCCTTTTTTGGTCACAAATCATACTAGATTTTGCCTTTCTCACTGAGGTAAGGCTATAATCCTGCTCTAAAAATAAACTTTGTATAAAAACGTCGTAGACACACCTTCATGTATACATATCGACTCAGAATCGAAAACTGAACAAATGTCTGTCTGTATGTGTGTGTATATGTGTGTGTATGTATGTATGTGACCAACAAACTAGCTCATGTTTCTCTGCACTGGTTGAACCGATTTGACCCGAACCTGTTGCATTCGACTTGGTTTAGGGTCCCATATATCGAGTTTTATACAGATTGAAGTTTCGATTAAAAGTTCAAAAGTTATGTATAAATATTTGTTTTCACATATAGCCGGATCTCACTTAAATGTATGTAAACTATGTCCGGGTCTACCATCCGACCCATCGTTGGTTAGGTAATCAAAAGACCTTTCCAACGAGTCTAAAACATTGAAGATCTGGCAACCCTGTCTCGAGATATGGCCACTTAAGTGATATTTATGTATTGTTTTATTCCGGATCTAAAAAATAGATGAAATTTGTGTACAACCCCATCAAATCAGTCATTGTTGGTAATGAGTGAGGAAGGCTCCAACCACATAGGTGGATTATGTTAGTTTTTTTTTCAGTTTTTAAGGGTGCAAAGTTGTTGGAAGAAAGATGTTGTCTTCCTAATCTAAAATTGTCAAAATAACGGACCCAATCCTGCAACATTTTGATTGTAATAAAAGTTAAACTTTGTTGTTAACCCTCTACTGCCCAATTTTTTTCGATTTTTTTATTTTTCCCGTGTTTAGGAAGTCATTCTGAGCAATTTTTGTTCTACGAAAAACTTAACTTCTCTTGTTTTATGTTTTTCTTGTGTTATTTTTAGTATTTTAATTTTCATTTATCTTGTTTAGTTTATGTTTGTTTTTGGTAGTATTTGGCCTACTCTAACACCTACTTTTATTACATTACAATTTTTTCATGTTTTGGCGATTTTTTAACATCGAAGCCCGTCTAAAGGCGGGGTTAGGTTGTAAAGGGTTAATAGTGTTGAAGACCAAAATTATATAGAAAGATTCCGTAATTTTGAAGATACTAAAATGTCTGTAACAAAAATCTTGGTGCAAAAGCTCTGGTCCTTGCTCCGTTAAAGATCTCATCGATGTAAAACGTATTATAGCTTGATCATTTGTAACACTCTTCTTTCTTTATTTGAAAATTCTTTGCTGACAACTCGGTGTCCATTTGCCATTTTACTTTTTTTACAAAAAAAAAAAAAATGTCCTTATAAAAATGTAATAATATTAATGTGTGATTAAAACATGCCAAATATAGGCACTCTTTGACAACGGGAAATGGGGTCGATATTTATAGTTTGTGATCTCAAAAACATCAATTATCTTAACATAATCACCCCCACATTTTGTAAGTAAGCGTAAGTGTTTCTTTATTTCTTTCTTAAACTCTTTGCAATTGAGAGAAAAATATGAAAAAATAAATATTTAAAACTATTTTTTTTTCTATTTTAGCATTTTATTTTTTAGTTTTTTCCCAGCGTGTCGGATTTTTTCCAATTTTGTTTTTGATTTACAATCAAATAGGACACAAAAACAGATCGATAGCCTTACAAAAAAAAAAAAAAATCATGAATACATTGTTATGAATTTTGGAAAAAAATATTGTAATGCAGTTATGATCTAGTAATTATGCAGTTATGTACTTCAATAAAATCATTGTCACAAATATATTCTGAATTTAAATTAATTGAATTCAGTAAATTTTTGACAGAAGCATAACTGCAATAATGCATAAAGCTTTTTGGGATAGTTTCTGTCTTTGAATTTTGAAAATTATGAAACAGCAATTCCCCATGAAAACAGCAGTGAAAAAAGTTGATTTTATCCCGTTTTCGCCATTTTGTCAATTTAGCTTATAGTGCGTTGAAAAACCCAATTTTTATTTTCAAAAAAATCATGTCATATCTGATAAAAGTTTTGTCACACATAGGCTCTTTGTTCCAGACACCGTCAAAACGCCATTTCAATGTTTCTAACGACCTTTTAAAATGATAAGCTAGATTTTTAGATCATAAATTTGTTTTTCCTCAAAAGTCTAATAACTTTTAATTTGCGTTCA
This sequence comes from Culex quinquefasciatus, assembly GCF_015732765.1. Taxonomy (NCBI): domain Eukaryota; kingdom Metazoa; phylum Arthropoda; class Insecta; order Diptera; family Culicidae; genus Culex; species Culex quinquefasciatus. The sequence goes on from NC_051862.1 coordinate 39,133,538, forward strand.
AGAGAGCTAAATTCCGTTGAAACGACGAGAAGTTAATTTTTTGAATGTGGTTTTTGCGAAAATCGATGAAAATGGCCATTCATGGACCACCCTAACATGACTTAGGTCAAACCAAAAAATAAGGGTGTAATTATTCCGGCCACGGAACCCCCAGTCCAATTAAGAATTGATCCCAGCACTTTTGTTTTAGAAGATTATTAAATAAATTTATTCTATGTTCTTATTAATTCATTTATTTCTTGTAGCTTTAACCTTCTTGGTCATTCGCGCCCTATTTATTCTATAACACTAATTGAATCATTTTATCATTAATTAATATTGTTTTAAAGATGCATAAATCCGCATATTTTTCCCATTTTTTAGTAAACCACTTTGTTTAATGTTTGCAAAAATCCCAAAATTGATTTCATTAAAAAAATCCTCATGAAATTTGATAAATTTGCTTATTATTGAATGATTACAATTTTTTTCAATAAAAGTCCTAAATAAATGGATGATTTTATGAATATCGAAACATAAAGATAAATTAATTAAAATTCATGATTTTTTTTTAAATTTTTACCAGCAATTTTATCGAATATTTTCGAACGTGGGATTTAAAATTTGAATTAATTTGAAAGAAAAAAGCCAAGCAATCTGAGGTATAACCTGTTATGTTTTTAAAAGATATGTATAATTTTTTTTAAAGATTATATTGAGTTCGAATGACTTAGTACCTATAAAGAATGTATCTTTAATATTTGCTTTACTTCAATAATCATAGCCTTTTTCCATTTGTTGAAATCTTAATTCGGTGAAACGTTTCATAAATATCTTGATATCTTGATTGAATATGACACTTTGAATAAAATCTTCAATTGATTATTGAAATAATTAACTTGAAAAAAAGTTTCATATTCCAAGGCTAATATATAATTTAAACAACAAAGAATTTGTAAAATGAAGAAATCATAAATGTGTATTTTTTGATTAATTTGCCATCAAATGATGTGTAAAATTCCCAACGAAGTTGACTTTATAGCTGTCGGCCACCATTGCTAGTACCAACCACTAGTGTCTTCCTTTTTATCTACAAGGACTTCGCCGCGTTTGAGTACGGCACGGAGCGACGGCGCCGGATACCCATATTTACACAAAGAATTTTAGAGCGCCCGCCGCGGGATTCGAACCAGCAACCTCTGGATTGTGAGTCCAGTGCGTGGTCCGATTGATCCACACGAGCGGGACATTCCCAAACAGTATCTTATATTAATACTTTTTGATGCTAAGGCTGATAAGTGAACTTTATAGCATCCTTTTGTGAGCTGAAAAGAGGAACTTTTCAGCCCTTTTTTGGAATGTAGTCGATTCGATTCTGTTATTTGTGATGAAGAAAAGTAGGCCGTTTCTTCATTCGAGAACGACATTAAAAATGAGTAGTTTTACAATGGAACTTCAACTAATAAAAAAATGACGGAGATTTTGAAAGCGTTAGCTTATGACAACCTTTTCCTCCCTTTTTAGCTACCGATATCTGGATTGTTCCCAACAGTTTTTATTTCGTGGTGTTTTAAGGGTTCAATAAACATTTTTTGATTTTGCCACTCAAAAAGCAGAATATAGAAAAATAAGATTATTGGAGCTATAGAAAAATCCAAATTCAAACTTGATAACAACTAAACAGTTCAAATATTGCACTGTTGTCCCTTCGAAAAGCAGAGATACCATCACAGAACCCAGCCATCCTGCCACTATCACTGACAGGACGGGGCTTCGGCCTCCCTGGCCTCGCCAGAACAGGGGGAAATAATCCTTTGAGGCAGGATTAACAGCAGGAAACACGGTTGCTACTATCACGTATGTTTATGTCTGTGTGGGTGTAGATCGCGTTGTAGCATTCGCTTTCGATGTTTCTGGGAAATCTGGAAAAAAAATCCCTTTCTCGCTCGGGGAAATCGAACTAGATTGCTGCTGGGGTTGGACATGCTGGGATTGATTGGCTACTTGCTCGTTTTGTGGAGATTTTTTTCTCGATTATTTGATGGGATTTTAAGTTAATTTGCATTATTTGAAACGAAAACCAGGTTTATTGTAATTTAAACATGAGTTAAACTGAACATTCAGCAAATTTTGTATCTAACCTAGAAACCACTTTCACCCAAGCTTATCGCAACCATCGCAGCAGGTCCATTTTGCTCGAAACAAGAACCTGACCTGTGTGGCCTCTGGCATTCACATATGTGTCCATTCCATCGTCCAATAGCGTCCGGCTGCACAGGAAACGGCCCCGAACAAAGGGAGCAGATACGTCCTGCCATGTGTCGTTTCAGTCTGTGCCTACCCTACCGTGTGGAATGCAAATAAAGTGTCACTTTTGTGCACACCACAATTTGCACAATCCGTGAGGCGGAATTCCAAAATGAACCTGCTTTTGTGAAATGTATTTGTTGAAACAATTGGTACGGGGATTCCAACGCAAAATTACACTGATTTTGATCGGGATTTGTGGTGGTTTTTGGGTTGAAACTATTTGACAGTGACATCTGGTGGCAATTTTGGCGAAATGCGCCCAAAAGTATGCAATAATTAATAGGGTGGGTACGGATTTTGAAAAGTTCTCAGATCAAGTTCTGGTGTGGTTCACCTTGTAGGGCATACCTATAGGGACTCTCACGCCAAATTTCAGCTCATTTGGTTGAAAACTGGCTTGTCTCAAGCGGGTTCAAGTTTACATGGGATTTACTATGGGAAATTTTGAATTTTCGTTCATTCGTTCAGGCCATGTAGAAACCTAGATGGCCAGAAATGAGCGGAATTGTCTGGAGAACGTTTCCCAGAGACAGGTCGATTCGTTCAACCTCCATCGAGCTCAACGGCACATCGGTTTCGAAACAACAGATTTTCCTTAGCATGCTATGAATGCTAGATGAACACCGCGACGCCACATGTCAAACAGCTACCACGTGATTGTGAAATTCGCACCATAACAGTTTTTATTTCTTATTTGGAGGTTTAGAATGCAACTAAATAGTATCAGGATCACCATACATGATAATTGTATTGTTCAAAAAGTAATAAAACGTATTTTTTTATGGGCGATGCTAGTCCACGTGGTAGCTGTTTGACATGTGGCGTCGCGGTGTTCATCTAGCATTCATAGCATGCTAAGGAAAATTTGATGCTTTTCTGGGGAAAACCGTTGGTTTCGAAAACCCCGGATGTATTGCCGTTGAGCTCGATGGAGGTTGAACGAATCGACCTGGTCTCTTGGGGAAACTTGTTCTCCAGACAATTCCGCTCATTTCTGGCCATCCTAGAAGTTTCTACATGTTTTCCCCAGGCCTGTAGGAGCGAATGAACGAAAATTCAAAATTTCCCATAGTAATTTCCATGTAAACTTGAACCCGCTTGAGACAAGCCAGTTTTCAACCAAATGAGCTGAAATTTGGCGTGAGAGTTCCTATGAGTATGCCCTACAAGGGGAACCACACCAGAACTTGATCTGAGAACTTTTCAAAATCCGTACCCACCCTAATAATTAACTTCTTCCGTTATCGGGCATTCGAAACAGCAATTCAACTAATCGAACCTAGGCCTTTCCCAATTTTCAGGCATCGGGGTGTACATATCGCGGATCGAGGAGGGCTCGCTGGCCGAACGGGCTGGCCTGAGGCCCGGCGACACGATCCTGGAGGTGAACGGAACGCCGTTCACGTCCATCAACCACGAGGAGGCGCTCAAGGTAAGTTCGGTGGTTTGATCTTTTTGAAAACACTTTCGATTTCATACGTTTTTCGTCATTCACACAATCATGTTTTCACTTAAAAATCACAGTTTTTTGAGATATTGATCACAATTTTTATATTTTTTACTGACACAATTGATTTTTTTAACTTTTTATTTTTTGCAAGTAACTAGGGGTGAAGAATTTTCAATTTATTTAAATTTTACAAACTTGTAAAATTGAGATGTTTTCCCTCGAGTTTTGCTGGCACTGAAGGCGCGTGCGCGTTTGAATTGGTTTTGTTTGAATATTGAACATTTGATCGCAACACACTTGCATGAATCCGAACATCAATTGCCAAGTCTTTTGCTAACATAATTAACCTTTCTTGTTCAGGGACACTACAACCTATTAATTTTGTTTGTTTTATTTGAGAGTGGGTCATTTCACCGAATATAACCCACATTAAAAATATACTAAACTTACCTTCATCTGGAAAAGGTCATTTCATCGAAAAGCCGTTTCATCGAATTAAACATTTCACCTAAAGGTTAATTCATCGAAAAAAATCATTCCTTTATCTGGTTAAGCGAAAACGGGTCATTTCACCGAAAAGTCGTTTTATAGAATGAGACATTACACCGAATGGCCGTTTCATCGAAAATTTGATAAAAGTTACTTGTAAAATAACATAAAAAAATAAAAGTTTTATTCATTTTTGGCTGAATTGCCACTTGCTGAAATGCGATTCTAGTATTCGGTGAAATGACTTAAAAATTGCATGTGGCCGTTTAATCGAATGAGTTATTTAATGAAAAAAATGCATCAATTCTCATGCTTATATTTTTGTAGAATTTGAGCTCTTCAAGAAAATTTGATGAAATGACCATTCGACGAAACTTTTTTATTCATACATTCACACAATCACACAAAGACTATCACTTCATCACTTTTGATACAGTTTACACAAAATATGATTTCGAGAAGAAGAAGAAAAAGGAAAAAGATTGGCAATAGAATGATTCTATCAACCCACCCTTTAATAAACTCTCACTGCTTCCTTTAGTAGAATTTGCACACTCTTTTCTTGTAATTAAAACTAACAGTCGGTATTTTCCTAGTGCACGATAATCATAAACTTTTTAAACCCCCCTGCCCCTCCTCCCCCTCTCACAAACACTCACTTTTTAGGCGATAATTATATTTTTCCGCTTTGGCGCGCGCATTTTAATTATTCCGTTGCATAAAACCCCAAAGTTGGCGAAACTTTGACCCCGCGGGTAATCCGCTTAAATCCACAATTCGTGTTTTTTTTTTCCTGGGCCCATCTTCAAACTGACAGAAAAGTTGCAAATTCGTCCCTTCAAGTGTGTGAGGGGTGGATCATCACCAGCAGCATGGTTTGCATATTTCTGCTTCTTTTCTTGCAACTTTTTTTTGGAGGGAGAAGTGAAAAGTGTGATGCAAGTCACTTCATTTCAGAGAGTGAAAAAGGTGCACTTTGGTTCGAGAGAGAGAAAGAGATAGTGTGGTGGAATAAAGTTGTGAAGGATAAGCCGAGGTGGCATCAGAGAAGATTAAAGGAAAACTTTTCTGCACTTTGGGTAAATCGGTTGGGACGTGATGAAAGTTGGGGATGGAGGGTAGTTCTGGATAGATGGATTGTTTTTACATTTAATTCCAAATTAAAATATTTATCAATTTCTTAGGTATCTACAAAAAATATTCATTAATCTTCAATTGTTTTTATCCTTTTTACCAAATCAAGCAAATCTTTTGAGTTCCAAGATCTCTTTAATTTAAAATTTTATAACAATCTTGGCAAACTTAAGTTATCCTTAAAATAAAAAACAAAATAATGGTTTTTGTAATCAATATTTTATTTTGAATATGGCAAACTTAAGAAATCTTAACTTTTGAAGATAATTTCAATTATTTTTAGAATTAAGAATATATTTTGAGTATTTCAAGTTTGTTTTTCAGAGTACAGTCCAGACTCGATAATTCGATGTCCTTGGAAAAATTTCGCAAAATGGATTGAATTTTACGTATTTCAAGATTCCTTATGAGAGTCTTCGTATTCATCATTAAATCATAAGAATTTTCAAAAATTATAGGTTTCCTTATCGAGAATTACATGGCTACTACAAAAATCTCAAGATTCCTTTTAAAATTTTTGACATATCCTTAGCAAATTCTAATTTTACATTAATAATCTCAGAGAGTTTAAACTTGTGAATCTCACAGTTGATTACAAAATTTTAAATTCAAGATGGCGGCAAAAATAACGGTGATGAAATATTGATCATGCATTTAGTAATATTACAAGAAATCAACCATTCAAATTTGCCTTAAAATAAATTAATACAAAACTAAAATTTGAAATTCAAAGTGAGAAAAAAATAAGATAAAAAATAAACGTCAGGAAATCTAGTTTGGTCTGCATAATTTTTTTTTTTAACTTGAAAGATTTAATTTGAAAGATTATACCTTTGACGATATTCTTTAAGATTTTATTAATTTACTTTTTTATTTAGAAAAAAGTAAAATTCATTTTCTTAATTTCAATTAGGTTACCCTAGATTTTTTTGGGATATTAAAATTTCTTCTGAAAATCTGATTATTTTCATATTCATTTGATTTCTTTCGAGACTATAGACACTTTCAGAGAATAATAAATTCACATTTGAAAAAACAAATTTTGAATCTCATGACTTTGTTTTCAAAATTCAGGACTATTCAAAGTTATTAGAATTTAACATCTTTGTAATTTATCTGAATATTTTTTTTAAATGGCAAATATTCTTTAAGATTTTTAGTTATTAAGTTTAGTTATTAAGACACTTTTGTTTCTTTCAAAAATTTAATCTTGTTTTTATTAAATTTGGAAAATCGTTCGAATTTTAATTACTTTTTACATTTTTCAGAATAACTTGTCATGATCTCAAAATTATCTGGTAATCTCAATATTGCTTCAAATAGTTTAAGAGATTTTGTGATAATTTTTTGATTCACTTTGATAATCTTGGAAATAGATTGAATTTTCAGTATTTAAAGATTCCTTTTGAGTCCTTTCGTATTCATTATAAAATTCTGAGAATTCTTTTTAAAATTATAAATTCCCTTTTCAAGAATTTCTTGGCTACTATAAAAAACTCAAGATTCCTTTATGATATTTTTGGGATCTCCTTAACATATCTTTATTTTAAATTCGAAAATCTCAGAAAGTTTAAATTTGTGAATATTTGAGAATCTTAAAATACCGTTATTTGGATTTTTTTAGATATTTTTTTTATTAAAAACATCAATATTTATTAAAGGTGATTCTTTAACTGTCATTTTTTATCAATAGTGTTATTATTATTTTAACGATTTCAGAAATTATCTTTTTGAAAATCTCAAGACTTATTACAAAGTTCTCTGGAATCAAGGGAATTTGATAGAATTTTTTAGAATTACAAGAAAACAAGAGTCCTTCTATTTTTTTTAAAGAGTTACAACCTAGGTAACTTTTGAAAATCCGATTTTTTTGCGTTGTTGATAATGATTCTTTAGATATTTTTCACAGACAGTTTATTTTTTTTTTCATTATACCGGAAACTCCATAAAATATCAGACATTTTTGAGATTTTGTCGATCCCATTTCAGAATTTTAAAAATCTGGGAAATCCGTTCGATTTTGTTTTCATATGAATTCTCAAAAGTTTCTTAACTTTTGATTGATTTTCGAAATTTGATTTTTGTTTTTTTTAAATCTTACCTTAGTAACATTTAGGTTTTAAGTAGGCCATAAAAGCCTTTTTAGGCCGTATGAGGGTTTCCAGAACCATGATAAAACCTGTAAGTTTAAAAATGTTACTAGGGCAATTCGCAAAAAAACTAAAAACTTCGTTATTTAGCCTCAAGATTTTTTTCAATATCTAATTTCCGAAATTCAAAAAAACATCATTTTTATTCATTTAAAACCAGTGTTGAAAATCTGATGACTATGATTAATTTGGCGATTAATCGCTGCCTGTTATACCTCACGAATAAGACTGCTGAGAATAATCTTTATCCTCAAATTGCCACGACTAGCTGTCATTCGTCAAGAGTGCAGACGATGATTGTAACAACCCATGACTGCGGGTGTTAAATGGGGAAAATTATAATCAGATCGCAGCAAGTTGACGACTAAACCCAATCATTCAAATTTTTATTCGTCTATGCCACAGCCAGCGATCAAGTGTCAGTCGGGAAAGAAACGATCAAAGCATACTCAGAGGGCCTTTCTTCAGGCAATCGTTATTCGCTCGAAGTGATTTTTTTCAACCTTGTTTAAAACATTTGTCTCGTCCTTTCAAAGGATTCCTAAAACTCAATGGAAAATTATTAAAGCTCAAAATATAAATTTTAATTGAATAAAATCTTGTTCAGTTTGAACGGTCTGAATTATTTAAGGTTTGTTTTGCAGATAGTTTGAATCAAATTAAGCTCTTTAAGGCTTTTTATAAGCTTTCAACCACCGATCCACCGATCCACCGATCGGAAATGGATGTAACAGTTTGTGAAAAATAATATTAACATAAAATTATTGATATTTTGAACATTTTTTAAAAACATGACTGTATCAGTTTATAAAACATTTTGGGATACTGAAAAATCAGCTTGCAATTTTAAATTAGTTTTTTTCTGCCATTTGACTCAATTAAAAAAAATTCAGTAACAAGAAAATATGTAAAAAATCATGAAAAATCTATTTTGTGTCTTAATTTTTTTATGTTATGATCAACGGTCTACCTTGTAATGTTGCTCCGATATTTACATCAGAAAACATTTAACAACTTTTTTTTTCGAAAAATGCATTTAACAAATCATCAATGTTTTTGCTTATGGGACATTTATGCGACATTGGCAGTGTAGTGGTTGAAGCCGTATAAAAAATGGTTACACATTTTTTATTCTTATTCTTATTTAAAGATTCCATATCGTAACTGGTTAATCCAGGTTGAGTTTTAAACATTTATTTTAATCTCTTCCAACAGTTTTATTCAAACATTTATGGTTTATTTTTAACTTGAAATTATTCAATTTATTTAAGGTTCCTATGATTTTATCCTAAATCTTAATATCAAGAAACTGTAACAAGACCACCCTGACATCAAGTCAACCGGAGAGGAAGAGCAAACCATAACCGCTGCAATAGTGCTAAAAGTGATGCTAACCACATCTTGAGCACCAAGGCTTAATTTTTAGAGAGCTTTTGGGAATTAGTCTTGACTTGCAAGTTAAAGTTTTTTTTAGAATGATCAAGAAGCTGAAATTTTTTATCCACATAAAAATATAGTAGAAAAAAAATTTCAAGCATAATTTCACAATTATCTCAACGACCATGAAAAGTGCACCTTTAACCCAACGGAAAATTGTGCAAAAAACATTAATTTCACACACACATACACCCGAAGAAGCCCACATTTACCACTGCTCAAGTCTCGCTGCCGGTGTAATTACCAGCAAAGCGCACTCATGTGGAAAACTACCCCTTGTTACAGTCGTGTTCTTTTCCCTGTAAGAATTACCTCGAGTCGGAAAACTGACCATGAAGAGGCTGCAGCAACAGCTAAAGCATCCCTCGAGTGGAGAGGGGACTTCAAATTGGCAAAGGGAAAAATGAAGAAGAAAAAAGTGGGGAAAATTGGCAAAAGCAACTGTATCATCTTTCCGCTCTGCTTTTTGTTTCCGGTTTGTGTAAGAACAGGACTCTCGTTTCGCTTCCAGGATTCCTTGCTGCTGGAGAGGGTTTGGGGGCTTCTTTTGTGTATCTTCTCCGGTGGTTTCTGGTTATTCTTCCCAGGAGGAGTCTGGTCCGTGGTGTGTACTTTGGAACAGTAGCTGAACCACGGTATGCTTAAAAATGAAGAGTTGATTACAATATAAGTTGATTTTTCTTACTGACTAGAAGGTCAACAAGAATAAATGTAAAAACTTCAGCAAAATTCTCAATCATAACTATAAACGAAAAACCTGCACCGCTTTAAGCTTCACCGTCCTGGAACAATGACAAACAAGCTCATTTCCGGGAACGACGGAAAAACTTGCTTTCCCGAATTCCATTGAGTGCGCCCGGAATGTCCTTGGACTTTCGACTCGAAAGTTTCGAGTAAATGAAACAAAAAGCGGTGGAAATGCAACAAATACCCGTTACCGTACTGCACCGATAACTGACTTTTTCAAGGTTTATCCTTACAATTTTATTCAAACTAAACGAAATTTGGTAAAATTACGGTAGCTTTGTTCCCTCATTCATCTGAAAGGTCCCCCCTCTCACAATTACTCGAAATAAATGGATTATTTTCATTCCGGCTGCAACTAGCGACCAACGACGGTGAAAGCGAAGCCGAGCTTTCAGCCCGGTGTGATTTATGAAAGCGCTGAGGAGCTTTCTTTTTGTCTCGTGTCCCTCCCCCTACTTCTGTTTCACTTTAGCTTTGAATGTTTTCCCCTCAAGCGAGAGAGCAGTTAGTGCATAGTTATTTTCGCCAGGATTACCACACTTCTTTGGCCACGCAAATAATTTGGTTGCTTTTTGTGTCCAACTTCCTTCTGGAGCTGCTTTGCTTCTTTCTATACATAGTTCTAGTTATGAATTCCGGATATTTTTGTTTGCTTTTTTATGCTTGTAGAAAGAAAGCTAGAGTAGTGACACTTGTTTTTTGTGCAGTTTTCGTAAATGCTCGTTAAGCTTTTGTATTTCATTGAGGTTATGTTCTGTTCATACAAAGTTATGGTAATGTATCATAGAGATGTTTTCAGTAAAACCGTAAAAGATTAAAAAAAAAGATTTAAACTGCTCATAAATTACTAATCCAGACATCTCAACAAAGCAGTGTTGTCAAAACATTGAGCTTATCAGGAATATTATGGATCTTAAAAATATTCCCGTTTTCAAAGGAAATATCAAATTCAATCGAGATAAAATCAAAATTCAAATCTTTACAGAACATCGGATTTATTCCATTTTGTTACAATGGTTTTTAACTATTTTTTCCGAAGGCACTGTTTTCCCCTCAGAAAAAGTAATTTCCTACGAGTTCAAAAATATAATAAAAAATCATCTCTATTCTGCTGTTATTTCAAATCATTTCCAATAATCGAAAACAGTTTTTTTTAGTTATGGAACACATTTTGAAATACAATTTAAATTATGGCGCTAAGAAAATATTAGGTATCCTAAGATTGATTGGAGTAGTTTGTACACCAAATAAGTTATCATAAAGATTCACAAAAAAAACATGTCAAGAGTAATCGTGAAGTATTATAATAATTAAATTTCTAATTCTTATGGTGTTATTTGAGAACCAATTTGAAATTCAGTTTTGAACTCAATGAAATCAAGAGGCTATGATTTGTGTGTTTCAGTTCTATCAAATTAGGTAAAAGGTTCTCCTTTGCAAAAAAACGAACTTAACCAAAAAAATATTGCTCAAATTACAATATTTTCTATACATATATTTTTAATGGTTGAACATAATTCTAAAAAAAATATCTAAAAATGTATAGGCCTTTTATGTTGAACAAATTTCATATAAAATGTGAAAACTTTTGATTCGTGCTTTGAATTCAGTTAAAAATGCCATATAAATTAAAAAATTTATAAACAAACTGGTTTTAACCAATTTTTTTTTTACTTTTAAACAATTTTACCTAAAATTTATATGTATTTTGTTAAAAAGTTTATAAACATAGATAACTGAATATAAACATTGATTTTTTTTTCTTAAAAACTATATCAGCAACCTTAGTGATGGTGCATTTGACGTAAAAATAAATTTTAAACACCTTCAATCTGATTTAAAGAAGGAAAACTATGACTGTCAAAGTCACACCGGAGTTTAAACAAAGAATTTTTAACGTGACTAATAATGCATTATTTTCAAAAAATTAAATTTGGGTATCAAAGAACGCAAAATATTGCAAGGATTCTCACTACATTTGAATTTTTATTGTTAAATTCTAAAATTATCCTCAAATATCTATTTTTAAAACACTCAAAAATTAAAAATTTGCAATATGGGTATCAGACGACGCGATTTTTTTTTAAATGGATTCTCACAATATCTGAACTTTAATGTAAAATACTGAAGAACTAATTTTTTTCCAAAATTTTTTTTTTAAATCTCAAATTTACAAAAAATACATGACTTTTGTATAAATTTTCAGTACCGTCATCAGGGGTGATATTGGGTCTGGAGGTGAGATTGATACAAATATCAGCATTTTTGTATGGTCCAATGTCACCCCTGTTGACGGTTCCGTAGAGTTTTTAGAGATTTTTTTTTCAACATATTTTTTTGTAAATGCTAAAATTTCCATTATTTACAATCAAGTATTTACAATAAAGTGTATACTATTGCAATTACTAAAAAAATCGTAATTTGCAATAATATACAAATAATCTATAAAACAGAGAAAGTCATAACACAATTATGAACATATTAGTATTAAGATAAAATATAGTGTTTTGTACAAAATAAGATATTTGCGAAATTCTTCAAAGAATTTTTGCAGCTGTTTATACAAAAAGGCTTTTAATATTTTTCTAAAATCCAAATCTTGAAAACGACTTTTTTAATAGATTTGGTGCCTTGAGCAATGTTGTAGATATTGGTTAGGACCTCTCGGTAAAAAATAATTAGGCTCTTCAAATGTATTCATTTTATTTTACTTTCAAACAAAATTGCGCAGAAACTATTTTTAAGTAACGTTAAAAAATTGTTTTTTTTTTTAATTTTAATTATATTTGAAAAATCAAAAAGAACCTTACTTGACTGTAGAAGTCATGGCTAAGCTTGACCAGTTCTAAAATTTTTTTTCGAAAGGTTAAGAATTTTATTACAAATTTGCTTAATTACATTGAAGATTGCACCACCAGAGCCAGATCGCTAATTTGAGGGGAAAATTCTTTTTCCAAAAATTGTGCCGTTCTGGAGCTTTGATTTCTACAGAAGAGTTTTTGCAAATAAGAAGGGACTTTTGGCTTGGTTGACAATTAAGGTGATCACCAATATGATGTTATTGAAATTCTAGCTTTGCAGGAATATTTTTGGGATTTTTTTTGTCTTCTAGGAAGATGTTGAGTTTGCCAATCCAAGCAACTTTGTCGAAGACCCCAAAAATCGCAATCTAAGCCTTCTACGACCAAATTTGGAAAAAAATATCTGTTCAAATCAAAGTTTTTTTAAACGTTGCAATTCAGGGTTAAGCTTAGAGAAAAGTGATGTTTTTTTAAAAAAAAAAAAGTTCTTATAGAGTTCTAAAAAGCAAACATTTACGATTTTTGAAAAAAAAAAAACAATTTGGACTTGAGGGTAAAAAGTTACAGCCATTTTAGGGTTGAAAAGCTGCAATATAAAAACTCAAATATCTCAATATTGAGCTCCAGGTTGCATCTGAAGAGGAAATCTAGCACTTCAAAGGTTGATAAAATCCCAGGGGTATTTTTATTAAAACTTCAACTATATGTTTTTTCAAGTAATTTTGCCCGCTGAATCTAAATCTGCCGTCCGAATTGAGCCAAAGTGTCAAAATGTCGATTTTTGGTCATATATTGGGTTTCTAAACATTTATGTGACTATTTCACATAGAAACCCAAAATAAGCCCATCAAATTTCCTGCAACTTTTTGTATTTTTGACCACTTTTCTACACGGCTTCTAGGTACAGCAATATTTGAATTACGAATTACGTAAATATTTACGACCTTTTCAATCGTCATTCTCGAGTGCAACTGGCTTCATATACACGAAAATGGCTTATGTAAGCCTAGGATAGCATGCGTCTACAAAGTCTGATTGATATCGGAGAGGGTCGAGTAGAAAAAATAAATAACAAATTTCTGTTTTGGGCTGGAATCGCTCTATATAAAATATTTTCAGGGATTATTATACGTTTTTCAAGTAATTTTTTGGATTCTTTGATAAAAAAAACACATTTTTTTAATAAGTAATCGTAGCTCAAACCCAAAACATACCGTAAATGTGTGAAGTAGCTCCTTTTTTCCTGTAGTATTTTTTCCTTAACTCGATTGTAACTTTAGAATCAATCATAAAATTACCCCTGTGTGTGACTATCTTTGTCTAACTCCCTCGAGTGTATAACTCCCCCGGCCCCTCTTCCACCCTCCCTCTTTCTCACCTTCTTCTTTGTCGCGCGCTCGTCTACGCTCCTTCCGGTTTCTATCTCGCTCTGTCTATCTACCGTTCTATTGCCACCGTTTTCTTTCTTTTTTCTCTCTCTCTTTTGGTCGCGTTGCGCGCTAAAACTCTGTAGAGATGTGTGCAGATCCTGAAATCGTCGCGCCAAATCAGCATGACCGTCCGGGCGCCTCCCTCAGCAGCCGGAGCGTCGATGATCAACTCGACGGCACCGCTGCACGGCTTCGGACCACCTCCGAGCGTGGTCGGCAGCACCAGCAGACTGGCCGCGGCCGTCACCGGCGGAGACCCCCTCGGGAGTGTCATCGTGGCGGGGCCTGCCGGCGGTGGCGGTGGCGGCGTGGGGACCGTGGTGGGTCCCGGCGGAGGATCGGCCATGTATCCGCCCCCACCGAACCGGCAAACGTGTTCCTGGATGGACCGCCAGGGGAGACCGGCCTCGCCGCCGTACGAGTACGGTGGCCGCCGGCCGGAGCGAAGGGATCGGTAAGTAGTGCAGGACGTCACGTGGAGTGGAGTTGATGGGCTTTTCGAGTTGGAAAATGGAATTGCTTTTGCCGGTAATTATGTTTGTTTTGCATTAATGGATTAATGCTGCAATGTTTGGGTGTGATTGTGTCACGGTAAAAGTTATTAACCACAATGGAATCAATCAAATGATAACACTGGCGAACAATTTTTAAGCATATTCTCAATTCATGGGGAAACAAACTCTAAAATTTCCCCATAATCAAGTGCAATTGGCCATACAATTGCCCATTTAAATTTGTTTCGTTTTTGTTGGCCTGTGTTATGGATATAAATTAATATACCTTGTTATCGCACATACAAATATTCAATCTGATTATATGCCATTGGCAAACATTTTTCATTAAAAAGCAAATAACTCTGGCGTTTATATGGCACTTGCTGGAATTAAATACGACATTAAGTTAAACAAAAAAGGTAATTTTCAATTGACCAATATTTTTGAGATTATTAATTCATATGCGTAGATTAGGCAAGATCATCTCTTAAATACATCCCTGAATTAACAGAACAAAAGGGAGATTCAGTATTAGCTTCTGTTTGGGTTTTACGAATGCAAAATATATAAATAAATAAAATTTTCGGAAATTTATTGAAACTGATCAAACAACACCTTAATTTTCACAAGGTGAAGGACCGAAAATATTTATAAAACATTTAAAATCTTAGAAATTGAATGAATAAATAACTACCGTCAGTGGGGGTGACATTGGGTCTGGGGGTGAGATTGGGTCAAAGTGATTTTTTTACAGATTTTACCATTTCACAGATTCTTCTCAATGAAACTAAATTCTGTTAAAAGGGTTGTGTAGGGGACATCTTAAGATGACTTCGCTGAAAAAATCTCGTTCCTTGAACAAATCCTGTTTTTTTTGGCAGCTGTCTAAAGTTGAGGTACGTTTTTGGCCAAAAATGACCTCTCGAAAAATCATTTTTCTAATATTTTTGTTGGAAACATTGTAGCATGTCAATACGATTCCCTCGAACAAGAAACACTGTTGGATGACTTGTTTTTACAATATCGTTGTATTTGAGTATCATTTTAGTTTCATTTGACCCAATGTCACCCCCTCTAAGGGGTTAGATTAGGTCAGTTTTCAAACTATTGGCATTTAAGGTAGTGTTCAGGCCTGCAAAATGTTTCCAACCCAGCGTACACATGAAGCAAACCAAAATGTCAGTTCACTGCTAGCATCTGACTGTAAGCCTACTGTGTCCGTTCAACCACTGCCGCCTGACTCGTGCCGGTCGGCTGCTGGAGAATGAGAGACGTGAAAAAATGAGCTACACTCACTCAATTCGTGTCGTATGACTGACTCGTAAAATCCTCTCTAAACACTATTTTGACTATTTTTAAACAATTGAATGGTTCTAGACTGTGCAAAACACTTAAAACAACCATAACTTGTATTCAAAATTACATTTCCACGCATAAATACCAACTTTTTGTGTAAAAACTTGTTTCTTTATGTGTGTGCGTGCAACGTCGAATGAGCGTTGGTCGACTAGTTACTGCCTCGCATTGCAGCTGCTCAGTGAGCTAGGGCACTCACGACTGAGTCGGGTTTGTTTATGTCACGGTTTTGCGGTTCTGTGAATGGATCTCAAAAATTCGTGTATGCGTCGCCGATTTTCGAGTCAGGACCCCTGACATTTTCAGCTCTGGTAGTGTTCATCAAAATCCTCCATATTTTGGGAAAATGTTAGTAAACTATCTAAGAACAAATCTACGTTGAAAGATTTTCGATGTTATTTAAATTGTTTTTTCGTTCAGTATTGGGACTGATTGTTTATTTACCCAAATTGTTTTTGCTATTAAGAAATTACGAGAGGTGTATCGTTTTTGACGCGTAGTCATCCCCACCGACGGTATTTGAAAATTTACATTTCCTTTTTATAACACATATTCTGAATATGGTTCAGTTAAAACATCGTTTATAGCCAACATATATGTATTATGCAAAAAAAATAAATTATTCAAAATTGTCAAACAGACTGTAAAATAATTTAAGACAGGATGGTTTTGAAACTTTGCTTCACTCTCTGATCTGATGTATATGATTTGTCAAATGACACTTGACATAAAACTTCTTATAAATCTTGAGTTTAGAAATGATAAATTACAGATTTTGAGCCACATTTTTCGAGTAAGCATTTTTATTTTATGCGGTTTCAAAAATACTTTAAAAGCAAACATTGGAAAATTGGTTTATTGGACCAATAAAAAAACAAAACTTTAGAATTGTCAGATAAAAAACAATAATAAATATACAGTCGACTCTCTGGCTGTCGATCTTCTCGATATCAATAATTCTCCATCTATCGATGAATTCTTCAGTCCCTTCAATCTGCATACTTTAATTATCTTCATTCCCCGATATTTTCCCTTGCTTGAAGGATCTCTTCCTCGACGGTCCCTTGGATTCTGCTTGCCTTAGAAATCTCTTCCGGTTGTCAATAATTTTACTTTCTCATGGCTTGCATAGACATTTTTCTTGGTGAAACGAAGCTTTGAAGGGTGTTTGACGTTAGTTTGTTTTTGTTTGATGGACGTTGCCATGATTCTCTTCCATAGCTGGGTATCAAGAAAAAAATATTTTCAATCGAGTCTTCATTTTGCATCGTTCTGTAAACTGATGATTCTCTTCCTCGACGGTCCCCAAAGCTGTTCTATTTCAAACATAAATCTCGTTTAGCATTTTTTTTTTTGCGAATTAAAGCAAAATCTGTATAGTTTACAATATTTTTATGAACAATGATTTTTATGTCTGAAATAAAAAAAAATACCTAAGAATCATAGTGTAAACATGTTGTTTTGAAAACAAATTTAGAAATATCACTCAAAAAATCAGCACAATGGTTCAAGCTAAACAGTAAATTAAATCCAAATATGTTTTAAAGATAAAAAGTGGATTACATGCGAAACAAATATAAAATATAAAATGTTTAATTAAAAAAAATGAAATTAAATAAAACATAAAACTTGCACAAAAAATGTGGATTGTAGAACATGTTTTCTATTAGCTTGTGGAAGTTAATTTGGTTACAATTTTGAAGTTTGAAAATAATTAATTCGAGAGTTCTTTTTAAAAACAAACCAATGTGCCATTGCAATTGGTATGCATAGGATACCAATGCAAATAGGATGTTTTGAGATAGAAACCAGGATAATTTGCAAATATATATACAGCAATTCCATTTGAAAAGGGCACAAGCTGAAAAAAAAAGTTCTCCGATCGGGCTCAAAATTTTTGTGGAGGTTCCTTTGAAAAGAGTACATTAGGGTGACCTACACCATGTTGCCATTTTTGGGACCACCCGAGCACGGTGTAGGTCACCCTAATGGCAAAAACAAAAAATAAAAAAAAACCCCACTAAAATTTTGATTTCAATCGGAGAACTTTTTTATTGGCTTGTACCCTTTTCAAATGGAATTGCTGTATATATTTGATAGAAGGATACTCAATAATTTATTAATTCAACGGCAAAAAGAAGGATCCACATCAATAGTGCTCCAATTTGGCTCAAATTTAGCATGGGAGCTCCTTGGCCGACATAATCAAACTCGTATTTTTTATTTGGCGATTAGGGTGTTCCTATCCGATATAAGGTGTTCCGAAAAATGACGTGTTTCTTCGATTTTCGCTAAAACCACATTTTTCGAAAAATCGTGTCTTCGTTGGTCTTTTAAGGTCCAAAAAAACTAGCTAGATATTTGAAAAGGTCATATAAAAATGTAATTTTGACAACTTTTTTCACTAAAACTGCGATAACCTGAAAATTTAATTTATTTTTGAGTGCAAAACTGATTTTTTCGCTATTTTGATAGTAAATTTCATGTTTCAAATACAAGGTTGACAATACCTAAGATTAACCAAATAAAAAAAACTGGTATGCAGCTTGATAACAGAGGTAATTACTAGTAAAATCGTGTAAAGATATTCACTGAATTGTTTCTTTAAATTGTACTACGACAATTTCAAAAATGAGAAGGTGTACGGGGCATTTGTGCGCCTTTAAATTTCCCATTCAAATTTATATGAAGAAAATATAAAGTTGTTCAAACGGATTGATTTATAACAAAAATATGTTAAAACGATGAAAAAATAACATTTGTGCCTAAAATATCAAAGCTTTTAACAAATATCTTTAAATATGACTGTTTGCAAATTATAAAATTATCGAAACTTTAAACTACTTGTCACTAATACCTTTCTTATAATTTCTTTTTGACTTATCGTCGAATTTGTTGTATTTTGACTGAAAAACAACCCCCAAAACTAAAATAGGTGAAATAATTCATTGAAAAATTATAATATCCAATGCGCACTCTTGCCCCGTACAGGCCCCCAAGGCCGGGCAAGAGTGCGCATTTGTGATTTTTCTGAATTTTGCCTATATCTCGAACAACATTTTTTTTTTTTAAAAAAAAGTCTAGTAATACGTTTTGAAGGCAATTGATATGCTGAATCGTTCATTTTCAGTAGAAACAAGAACGATGTTTGCTAGGTGCGCACACTTGCCCCTAGCTACTCTATACGACAAAGGTAAGTGGGGTAGATTAGTCAGTGAAATTGGAATTAATAATTTTGTTGAAATTCTAACAACTTTTGAAGCAAATCTAAATTACCATGAAGATCCTGGATTTGTTTTACTTCAGGTTTTGCAAATAATTATAATAATAATAAAACATATTTTCTATAGCAACTAACAAAAAAAAAGCATTCAAAACATGTCGTAAAAAGCGAGTTTTTGATTGCATCGCCATTCAAATCAGTATTAAAAATCAAACACAACCAACTAATCCACTTTACGTGACTGAAATTTAACAAGACCATTTTCTATACGCCTTTAGATGGCCAAAATTCCACAAAACATCCTAGCACCAATTCCTTCACAATATCTCGTCCAGAAATCAGACCAACATAATGCAGCGCTGCAATAAGTAACATCTTTCCCAACATCTGTTCCCTTTTCTGCTGGGCTGTGGCTGGGAAAACTCACCAGCTGCTGCTCCTTCTGCTGCATTGCTGGAGCCCCTCCACTGAAACCACAAGCACACAACACAATGTTTATAACCAATTCAATGGTCGGTGGTGGTGGTGAAAAAATAATGCAAAGTTGGCCCAAATTTAAGCACCCCGAAACGAAACACTTAATTTTGCATTCAGGTCAGACACCTGCAGCATCAACCAGGCGGAGGCTTTTCCGAAGAAACCAAACGAGAAAAGCCCATCAATTTTCCTATAAGGGTGCAAATGCAGCCAATGAATGTAAATTTATGATTTTTGTTTTGCCTCCTCTTAGGGTACGAAGGGTTGATCTGCTGATAGAGCCCGGTCAATCCCTGGGACTGATGATCCGGGGTGGCGTAGAGTACGGATTAGGAATTTTTATTACCGGCGTCGACAAGGACAGCGTTGCGGACCGGGCTGGACTGATGGTGAGTTGCATCTTGATGCAATTTTTTCTGGATTACACAATTTAAAAAAAATGCATTCTTATCTCAAAACTAAATAACAGGTCGGCGATCAAATCCTAGAAGTGAATAGTCAATCATTCATGGAGGTGACCCATGACGAGGCTGTTAGTCAATTCAAGTTCCACAAGCGGATGTCGCTGCTGGTGCGGGACGTCGGGAAAGTGCCACACTCGTGTACCACCGTTGAGCCAGAACCGTGGGACGCCTACAGTCCGACCGGAGTGAGGTTAGTTGATTTGTTCAGTAGTCTCTAAAGTATAAACAGTTACCTATATTTTGCTTGAAATCATATTTTAAATTGTTTTGGAAAAATTGTTTTATTATTGATTGGAATTATAATAAAAAAATTGAAGTTATGATGTTGACATGCATGAAAAAAATTTGAACTCTTCATTCAAAACTTTTTTCTACAAGATGGGAGGAAAAATTAATATTAAATTAATTCAATTCAATTATTTCCAGCCTTTGTTAACAATCCCTTTATTTTTGCCTCTTGAACTCTTGATTTTCAATTATTACAATGTCCCCAAAGTTATACTGAAAAAGTATATTCCAGATTCAACAATATTGAAAAGGTACCATCTATCGGGATCGATTTCGTTATTTTGACCAATCTATAGGCGATAACGGACTATAATTAATTTTTGATATATTTCTAAAATTGATTTAGTTTTACCTAATTATGTTAAATTTTGAAAGTTTTTTTGCTAAGATTTTTTTGATAATAAAGTAAGTTTCAAAGCATAAACACTCGAAATAAAACTAAATTCCTGTTTTTTTTTTCTAAAATACTAAAAAAATCATAATTTGCCATATGAAAACGCATCAAATGAAGGGAAATTTTGCATTCCTTTTTAATTTATTTAAAAAAAATAATTAAAAATATTTAAATTTTCACATAATATCGCATTTTTTTGAATATATTAAATTTTTTGTAATTTAAAAAATGCGTTTCAAACAAAGCGAAATTCTGTAAGCAATTTTACTAAATTAGAGCATTTTTGTAAAATACTTAAATTTTAACAAAGTACCGTATTTTTTGAAAATACTCTAATTTTCATAAAAAGCAATATGAGTATCAACGAAGTAAAATTTTTATAGAATTTTAACTTTATAAAAGTTTTGTTTGTAAAATACTAACATTTTCACAAAATTCCATATTTTTTAAAAATACTAAAATTTTAATGAAAAATATATTTTTTTTTTGAAAATTTTGTATTGTATTAATAATAATCAAACAGTAATTTTGAATAGTTTTAACTTTAATCGTGTTTTTTAAAGAATACTAAAATTTCTATAAAATACCATATTTTTTCGAAAATACTCTAAATTTCATTGTTTGCAAAATGAGTATCAATTAAAGTAAAATTTTGTATTAAAAAAAAAAACTCTAATTTCAGAAATATTAAAAACATGTGTTTTTTGGAAATTTTAGTGTTTTACAAAAAACAAAAATCCAAACCTTAACACTTTAAAAAATACGCTAATCTGTAAAAAAAAATTATTTCATAACACACTTGAATGAATTTAAAATGCATTTATAACTTCGCTTCATTTGATATCAATTTTGCGAATTGTGAAATTTTAATATTTTGGTAAAAATACGGTTTTTTATGAAAATTTAGTATTTTACTAAAAAACATCTAATAAAGTAAAAATGCATTCAGAATATTGCTTCGTAGTGAGTACGTTTGCAAAAATACGGTATTTAAAGAAAATGCTTACAAAATTTCTCTTCTTTGAAACCCATATTATGAATAATGATAATTTGAATATTTAAAAAAACAAATTTCGGTATTTCGTGAAACTTTGAGTATTCTACAAAAAAAAACTTGTTGTAAAGTGAAAATGCATACATAATTTCGCTATGCTTGATATCAATATCGCATTTTGTTAAATTGTATTTAAAAAACTCGAAGTTTTTATTTTATTTTATTTTACAATAAAGTCTAATAAAGCGAAAATGCATTTAATAAATATGCATCCCTTGAAAAAAAATACTAAAACTATGAAAATTTCAAATTGTAGTGTTTTTGACAAAATCGATTACTAGTGAAAGTTTGAGAATTTTACAAAAAAAAACTCTAATAAAAGTAAAAAAGCCTACAGGATTTTGCTTGTTTGTTACCGATATTGCGATTTATTAACATTTGAGTTTTTTTTTTCAAAATATTCTGAATTTGATGTACTTTTCTTATAAAAAAATGATTAAATTATCAAAAAATATATTCTTAGTTATTTCATTATTTGCAATTGCGATCAAATTTAATAATTTTATTTTAAATTGTTTGTTTCTCGATTGTCCTCAAAGTATTTTTTAAATTAATTCATGATTATGTCAACCAACGGTCATAAATAATATATGTTGAACAATATTTAAGGTCAAATTTTAATTCAAATTGCACAATTATAAGATAGTTTTTTTTATTTGCCTTTTTTAAGTTCCAAAAATCCTGCAGAACTTAATATTTTTTTAAGTTTGTTTATTCATTCATATAACGTAAGATTTTAAAGTAAATTTATGACAGCTCCTAAAACATTTGAACGGAAGTTCAGCACGAAACTTACTGTAAATTTCACTAAAACAGTTAGCGGTAACTTTAACTAAAAAAAAAATCAAGATATTTAAATTGAAAAAAAAATGCTATTAAAAAGATCTTGAAGAGTGAATTTCATTTTGTTTCGACATTTCCTATATTGCAACAAAAATAAGATTCCAATCAAATCATCCTGAACATTATTTGAAGCCAAACAAATTGAAATTGGTTCAAGAATACTCCTCCCCGGATCTTTTGCTCCATCTTTAATTTAATAACATCGCTAAAGGTAACACAATTTCCGCTTCAAGTGTCCTCATCTTCATCACCCACTCGACTCCGTCCAGAACTGCAAAAAAAGTTAACAAAAAAAAATGGTCACTCGTCTCCGGCACGTTTCCGGCCTATTTTTTACTACTTCTGACTGACCTTTCTTCTTCTTATCGAGAGTTTTACGAGTTGCTGAGGGAGACATTCCGTCGTCGTCGTCGTCCACTCGTCGTCGGTTACAATTTACGAACTAAAATATTTTCTTATTTTTATTCTTTTTCTTCTTTACAGGACCCGCAGGAAATGTCCGGTGTCAGCGATGGTGGAAGAAAAAGCCAGATCCTTATTACCTCGTCATCATTTTGCTAACTTATCATATTATATAGCGGAATATGGTGCTAGAGGAATGACCATAGAGGCCTTCGTATCTGTTTTATTAGAAATGTTAGATACACCCGAAAAGGTACAGTTTTCATTCTTTTCACGTCTATTTGTGTTGCCACCTGAAAGTTTGTCCATTAAAACTAATTCCTGTTTTGTTTCTTCTTCCCACAGCATACTTTAGTAACAGAAATAAGAGAATTAATTTTTCCTGAGGATAGGACGCGATATGACGAACTTGTATATAGGAGAGGGAGAGACGTGTACGGTGATCCACTAGATAGGCATAGGGTAAGTACCGTGATAAGACACACTTCAGTTCTATCTATTTCCCCCAGTCAATGGTGTCACTTTGCTGTTACCCTCAACCTCAACGTTTTCGACTGATTTGGGCCGATCTAATCTAATATATCTTATTTACGACGCCGTGAAGACGCCGGCCCGGGCTAGACTACCGGGCGTCTCCATATTTTGGCGAGTTTTATTGCTGTTTGTGTTTGACTTGCTGCAAGCACAAATATAGCCTAACCCCTCCCACGCGCCACACCTTCTCAGTTAGTATGCTAGTGTGACCTTGGCACTGTTCGACTGGAGCAAGGTGTTTTGAAGATTTTGGGTAGGATGGTTTTAATCTTTGTTTATAATTGTTTGTTGAATTGTTTATTGTATTTGTGATATTTTAAATAATTATTTTTTGCTACTTTTCGTGAGGATTCGCTTAAAATTTCATCAATTTTGGCAGAACTAAGCAGACCTAGAGAAAAAATCATCAAAAAAGTCGACCCTAACTGGGACAAAACGCAGTAAACAGGAGCCGCCTATCACCGTTCTATGGTGCTGGGTCAACCTGATTTTGCTATAAAAAAATGAGTCAAACCACAATATTCCTATAATTGGTCGCAGTGGTTTTAAGGCTCTACAAAAAAAAAGCAGACCCAAAAGAGCGTTGGAAGAAAAAAGAACTAAGCTGAAAATAGGAAAATGGGCGTGGTCCAATGCATTCTCGACTGATTAGAATACATTTGGGAAATATTTGTTTTAAATACTTGTAAAAGGAATCGAATAACTTATAGTAAAAGTGAAAATAAACAGTAATGTTCACAAAAAGTTCAAGGAACACTCCAGAAAACCAGCATCATTCAAACAAGACCGCTTATTAGGCTTAAAATGGGTATATTTACCCTAGATTAGATTGGCTAACATAAAAAAAATCAAGATAAGATGGTAATATTGAAATTTTTTGATAACATTCATAACAACCCTGACTCAAGATCTATAAAATCTTTAAAATGCTATGTCCATTTGAAATGATGAAAAATCTAGAAACTGTTATAGCATGGAAAAAAAAATAAAAGTGCTTGGATCGGGCTCAAAATTGGACTGGAGGTTCTCTGGCTGAAATAATAAGACCCATATTTTTTTTTGATTTGCTATTAGGGTGACCTACGCCGTGTTAGGGTGGTTCAAAAAATGGCAAATTTCGTAAATTTTTGCAAAAACCTCATTTTTCAAAAAATCATAATTCCGCGCCATTTCAATTGATTTTAGCTGTCTTGGACACAAATGAAAGGTGATTTGCAGGCCTTTAAAAAAAAAAAAAGTCAGAAGTTCCAAAAATATAGAATCGGTGATTTCGTTTTTCAATTACGAAAATTTTCAAATGGAATTGCTGTATTAAAAAAAATATAATTACAAAAGCTGACTTTTTCTGCTCTTTTCTTAAAAAAATAATATTGAAATTTGAAATTCTAGTCCAACACTTAAAATGTCCAAAATAAGTGTTTTAGCCGTTTGAAAAAGTTCTTGATTAAAATTTATTTTAAGTATTTTTAGAAAAAAGTAGAAAATATAAAAAAAAAATCATTTTGTAATATTGAAAATTGAACCAAATATTTTCCGAAGTGTCGCGAGTTTAAAAAAATTAGGGACTTATTTTCACTGAATTAAAATATAAAGAGACTGTACTCTAGCAACCGGCAGTCTGATAAACAAATTCAAAACAGAAAATGATAGGAAAATTTGACAGCTTTTCAAACATAAACTAACTCTGTAGAACATTGTTACACACTATAAATTGATCCTCTACAACCCAACTAGACCTCTAGACGGGCTTCGATCTTAAAAATCGCCAAAACTCAATTTTTCAACCAATTTTTAAACTTTCAAAAGTATTCGAAAGAAGAACTCTTAAAATTTTAGAACATTTTAGGGTTGGAAGTATGACTTGTTTTATGAGACTTTGCCAATGTTTTAAAAAATGCAATTTTTCTGAGGTAAACTTTGGCTGTATTTTTCACTAACATTTTGTTTATTTTATGTAAAACGAAGTATGCAGTACTTTTTTAGTGTTCCAGACTATGCCTCTACCCATTTTTTTACAATTTAAATGATAATGGTGCCATTCTAGAGCAGAAAATGTTAAAAACAAGCAAACAATTGAAAAAGTTACTGTAAAAACATGAAAAAATAGAGAGGCAAATGTAATGATAGGAGGCGAAAGAATTGGCCAAATACTATCAAAAACATAAATCAACTAAACAAGATAAATGCAATTTAAAATACTATAAAAAAAAGAAAAACATAAAACAAGAGAAGAAAAGCTTTCGTAGAACAAAAGTTGCTCAAAATGACCTCTTGAACACGAAAAAAAAATATTGGAAAAGCAAGAAATTTTTGTTCTAAATGAAAAAAAAAAATGCAGATTCAAAAAGTACATTAATTTCCCCATAAAATGATAATACACTCATAGAAACGAAAAATCCTAGAATTTTTAAAACTGTTTTCATATTTATTTTCTATGAAAAATACGTGTTTTTTTAAGAATACTGAGTCGGTCATCCAATTTTATTTCAATGTCCTTTTGACACCAAATTTCGTGATCAGGGGCAAAAGTTACCCCATAGGACAAAGTTTCACGCAAATCGAAGAGGGGTCAGGGCAACTTTTTCCGATTTCGTGTGGAGAATTACCCATTTTAGATTTTTTCCAGAACACACAATTCCTTCAAAAATTTATATCTTTTGTGCCAGTTTTTTAATTATTCTAAACTTGTGCGTCAAGGATGGCATAAAAACATACAACATACAAAAAAAAAACCAAAATTTTAAACAATTGTTGGGAGTTTGCTTTTAAGTTACAAACTGTCAAGTAAAAAATCGGGATTTTTTTATGTGAGTACCTATTGTTTTCTAAAAAGTCCTAATCATCAACCTAAAAAAAACATTCTAGAAATGTAGGTTTGTATGATCATACTAAAAATGCAAAATTATTTCTTTGGAAATCAAAAGAGCTTTTACTAAGTTTCAATTATATAAAATATTACTTTTTTCAGTCTCAGCAAATTAAAACATTTTTTTTAATAAAAGAAAACTATCGATTGATTCATGTCAGAAGACGAGCTCAAAACTTGATGAAAATAATTATCTACCAAAAGCCAAATCACATCAGCCTTACCTAAAAAACTATAATCTCTCTGGTAAACCTAGTCAAGCTAGTCAATAACTAAGAAAGCCAAATCGTCCTAATTTAGTCACGCAATTCTCGTGGAAGGGTTTCATTCAAGGAAGAGAAGTTGGGAAAAGTTTTCCACCTCTTTCCATTTTTTTTTCTTTTTTTTGACTCTGGAATTGGAAAACTTCGCGTCCTGAAACTGAATGAAAACGTTACACAAAAATTGATAGGTCTTTGGAAATTAATTGCTGTCTAATGGGATGATTTGTTGCTGGGCTGGTGGCGAAAATCTTGCAAAGGAGGAGAAAGAGTTTCTGCCTGATCGCAGTCGATTTTGCGTCGAAACGACACAATAATCGCTGCCAATACGACGGGTATAAATTAGAAATACGTGACGTGAAAGATAATATTTGATGTGGCTTTTGTTTGAGGGGCAACGTGTTGATACATAGAGTGGAGCATGGACTGAGGGAACAGTCAACACAGTTAAGTAAGTCATCTTTAATATTGAATTCTTGTTTTTTTTTTGTTTTTGTTCTTCCAGAGAAAAGATCATTTACCTCATTCGCATGATTTGCCGGTAAGTCAATTTTCAAATTTCCATTTCCGAAAAAAATATACCAAGAAAGAACAAAAACTTACTCAAACTTCGACTTGATGCGATATTTTTAAAACACACACTCAAACACCAAATCACACATTGTTTAAATATTTGTTTAAATCACGTACAATCACACGTTCACAAACCAGAATCGCCTCACATTTACTGTTTCATTGAACTTGTCCAAATTAGAACTTCTAGCGTTGATTAGCGTACACCAACCATTAGTTAGGCTAGCAAGTTGACATTGGCGTTAGCGCAAATTTAGACTAGATTTAAACTGTTTACCAAATTGGCTGCCCTCAAATCAATTCGATCGGCAAACACGACGATTTGAAGCAGTAACTGTACATCATTGCCAGTGCAAATATATTTTAACAATTCAAATCTGCTTTCAACCAACAAACTTTGCTTTCACGTTCACCAGTTTTACGCTCGTTTACCATTTTCAATTCACTTTTATCGTGTTTAGTTGGTCACAAATTTTCACGATGACATCAACGAGAAAGAAAACTTCAACTTTTAATTCGCTTACTAACTTACCTTTAGCCGGACTAACGTTTCGATTCGCATGAAGTTTTGTTTAACGGTTTTTTATCTCATACAATTTTGCTAATTTTCTTCACTCTAATAAACACGCCTTTATCACAACTAAGACATAAATATCGCGGCTGGGGATTAAACAATTTGATCACACACAATTTGCACACAATCACAATCACAACGTACTACACGGTGTTCAAGCAAGCAATACTTGACTTTAATCCAGGTCACTTGGCCTCGTGGGACACTTGAGGCAAGAGCGGAATACTTTGTCAGAAAAGAAGAAGAGCTTTATTGTTTTAGTGGCGTCGTTTTACAAGTCGATTCTTTGTCGAACACTTTGGAGTGATTAGGGAATGAATCAAACGAGTGAACAAATTGTTTCCTGGATTATTTCTACCCTTAAATAGGGACACTGCAGAAATCAATTGATGGCTTTCAAATCGCATTTGTTGATTTTGGGAACGTTCTCATTTCTTTCAGGACTACAATGCGTTGACAATGACTTCTTATTAACTATGTTAACTAATACAAATTAGGCAATACAATTCTGAATTCGGTAGGATTTGAATATTTAAACTTGATCTGACAACATTTTCGCGTCACATTTTTCTTCACGAAAGACTTATTTGTCGCCATATTTTTTTGCGTTGTTTTGAAATTACAAGTATTTTTTTTAATCTTATCTCAAAATCCAATAAAGGCCTTTTTGGATTTTTTCCTATGTATCAAAATGACTATCTCCAGACCTATATCTCATGCTTACTTAGATTCACATTCCATAAACTATATTTTTTAGGCGCCTCAAATGGACAATTTTTTGTGACAGAAAAGCAAATATCGGAAAAACAATTCCAGAAAAAAATCTCGTGAAAATCTTTCGCAAGAAATTTGGAGCAATTTTGAGCCAAGTAATTCAATTTAAAAAAAAAAATTTTAATCCATTATTAGGTGGTTGGTTCCTCATATTTACAAAGTGATAATAAAAATTATAAAAAAGTTTATGAAAAAAATATATACCTAATACAGACTTTTCCAGAAAACATGCAGACTCTCATTTGAAGCAATGTGGCAACCGGGCATTTCGCATCTGGCACGACTTTCGCACCTAAACAAAAAGTCCCGACCTTTTGAGGTTATGCAAAAAATCACCCTTTTTTGTAGATACAAAAATCTTTTTCTTAGCATAACTTTTTAAATACTTTACTAACCAAAATGAATTTTAATAGAGTCTTATGGGACCCCAAAACGAATCGAATAAGGCTGACCCGGCAAAAATCGTGTGAAAAAAACATGTCTACACTCATCCTCATAGACATTTGCTCAGAATTTGATTCTGAGTCGATATGTATACGTGAAGGTATATCTAGAAGGTTTATTTAAGAAGTTCAATTTTCGAGTGATTGTATAGCCTTGCCTCAGTGAGGTGAGGAAGGCAAAAACTTTGTCTTTCATGAACTGTTTGTTCTTGAAGAAAATAAATTGAAATTGCACACAAACTACTTTATATTGCCAAAAAGTATAAAAATAAAAGTTTAGCTTTTGTAAAAGTCCATTTTTATTTATAGAGCAATTATCTGAGATTTCGGGCAGTGATTAATTTTTGCATTTGCAACTTAACATTTGAAAAGGCACAAAAACACTTGTTTTCGACATTTATAATTGTAAATGCTTGAACAATACACAAAAATTTATTTTTGTAACATTAAAATCGGACGCAATTTTGTTGAGTTATCGTCCTTTATAAATTTGATGCTGTTTAGGTGATTCAAAGACACTCAAATTTGTCTAGGTTGCTTTTTTTCAGCATCCATTGGTTCAAACTTCAAGTTTTTGGAGCAATCTTTGATCTTTTCGAAACAAATACTTTCAGAAGGTCAAACTTAGTCATGACTCGCAAGTGCATGTGCTTTATGACTTTTTTTTAACCTTTTTTTCAAAATTTTTTTTTTAAGTCGGCAACACTGCCAAATAACTTTGACCAATTTGTGTCCTATCTCAAAAGATGACATGTTTTTTTTTTCATCTAAAACAAATCCAATAACGAGAAAATTGTTATTTCGAGCTATTCAAGTTTTTGTGTATAACTCTTTAACAAAAATGGGTACTTTTAAGAGTGTAACCATTTTTCTGAAAAGTTTAAGCATTCAACATTACGCCCTTTTGAAATGTTAGTCTTGATTAAAAAAATACTCTCGAAAAGGTCGGAAAATTTAACCAATGTTTCATCTATTAAAATTGAAAATTGGACCATTAGTTGCTGAGATATCGACATTCGAAAATGGAGGGTTGTTTGGGTGAGACTTCAAAACAATAATTTTCCTGTTTCTTTTTCTTTTATTCGCTGTATCTCAGCAACCTGGGATCCAAAAAAATATTTTCAGGAATGGACAATCATGGACGTTATTTTAAAACTATTTTAAAACTTAATCAAAAAAATTTAAAAGTATTTTTCGATTGCAAATTCGATTTTATATTTAAAATGAGGTGAAATATTTTAAGTCCGAGATTTTACAAAAATCACTATTTAAAAAAAATCATAGCTCATCGGCAAAATTTTTGTCCAAACTTTTGAATGGCTTAAAAGATGCGGGGTTTTGTCCCCTAAAACATATAAAAAAATCAAAAACTCAAAAATATTGATTTTGGAAAATTTTGTGGAAAAAAGTTAATTATTTTTTTCCGTGTACCTATTTTTTCTGAATAGTCCTCATCGATACCTACAACTTTGCTGAAGGCACCAAATCAATCAAAAATTTTGTTGGATTTCCCTTGGCTATAATTAGCTCAAATTTGGAATTAAGCCTAGTTATGGGTCAATCTTTGATTTCAGGGCGCAGCCCCGAGAATGCCCGGATTGGACCACCCTAACGTTGGGTAATCTGAATCAATTTCATATATTTGGAATAGAATGGTTCTCATAAAATCTAGTTTATTTCACATGATATCATTCCACTTCACCATGTGCAAAACTTTCAATGACAATTGATTACATCACCCGTAACGTGAAGGACTCAAGAATCCCCGAACACGCGATAAGCTCCTCCACTCTCTGTCAATATAACCAATATTGCCAAACTGCTTCACGTTTTACCCACTCTCTTATCAAAGCCCAATAAAGGTGCACCAGTTTGCACCAGCTCCACGGAAATTGCTGCTCGAAACCTTCCAGCTTATCATCGCCACTTGAAATCCTTTACCTTCGTTGGGACAACATCTCACAATTTGTACTCCGCCGATGCACTGCTGCTGAGACATTCACAAGAACTTGCAGCAGAGTCAATATTTAAACCCGATAAAGTTTCGCCCCGACTATAACATCCGAAACAGAACTACTTGCACCGCTGCTGTTGCTTCGAGGAAGTCATAAAGATTCAAACAATATAATCAAATTACACACCTTGCGCACCTGAGAGCTGCAAGTTCAGATCGTAGAGGTCCCCCAACCCCCCTCGGGGGGAAAACTTCCGGAACATAAGTTCTGGCGCGCTCAACTCGGTCAACAACTATTCCAATTACCGCGGGAGAAAACAGTTACCAAAGTATTGTGCTGCCTGGTTTCCCCAAACGCCCCCACAGCATCCCGAAAGTTTGGCATTGGAATAGATTTTCCCGCGGAAGAATAGAGCCAGGGAATGAATTCCTTGTTAGGAACGAGTTTCGAGTTCGAGGGGGAAAGTTGGCATCCTTGAAAAAATGACGATGCATTAGGTTGGAATTTCTATTGAGGAAGTTTGCGTTAAAGTTTGCTTCGAAACTGTGACGGACCTTTGCTGAGGCAATGAATAATTAATTTCATTTCACCTTATATCAAAACGATTTTTTGATAAAAAAGTTGTGATTTATAGAATAAAAACCTCCACAAAATCAAAAAAGCTCATGCACTCCGCTGTTGTTGTTTTGAACCGAAAAGCTTTCATTCAACAACCTGTTGATTTTTCCATTTTCCTTTATTGAATGAATTTCCACGTGCTCGCTCGGCATCGTTGACGAGGAAGAAAATTGGAAATATTCCAACAGCAAGCTTTCTTGTTCCCATGCATTTCGGCTACTCACCACCAGGGGATAATGACGAAATCTTTCATGAAATGTTGCAATGAAAAATCCGATTGAAATGTTTTGGGGAGTGGGAAAACCTTTGTTGGAAAAAAACCTAATAAGATCAATTGAATCCTGCAATTCATTCAATCAGATTATTTATGATTGTATTGATGTTGCTTTTCAATTTTTTTTTATTTATAACATCTATTTCAAAAGCCTGATTCCCACTTTATACCAAACAGACAATATTTCGAAAGTTGTCGGCATACCTTTTTAAAATTTCTCATCTTTCTACCAAAAATATTTTCAAATTTTTTAAATAACCTTAAAATAAAATTGAAAAACCTGTGATTTTTTTTGGGACATTTCATTTACTTTTCTTATTTGAAATTCCCTTGAGAAATGATTTCTAGCGTTTTTTTAAGATCCTACAAGCTATGATGTTTCTATCCCATAAAAAAAAACTCAAGATTTTTTTCCATCAGCAACCAAAATAACATTTTGGTATGTCATGTGTTTTGGAACATTGCAAGGTTATTTATTTAACTACATTGACAATTTTCTACAAAGAAAAGCAGATAAAAACAAATAGAAAATGTGCTGTTTTTGTTTATTTTATTAACGTGACTTTAACCTAAAATGGTCATTTGTCATTTGATAATTTTGTCAGTTTTATCCGTTTTTCAAGGTTCTTACTTCAAACACTCTGTTTAGGCTTAAGATATTAATTAGAATTAGAACCCCTGGATTGTGGATCACGTTTGTGATATAGGTCGTCTCCCTTTAACAAGTGCGCTTTCTTATCTTTCTATTGTACCCTGATAAAAGGCACGATCGATGGCGATCGGTCAGTTGCCACGCACACTACCTTTAGCTTGACCCGTGATATCGCGAGAATACCAGAGCAGCTTTAGAAGTGTACCGACCACGCGCGCAAGAACATCTACGCGATCCTCGATCAGTGTCGTTCGACACCAAATAAAATTAGTGGCTTGCCCCAATAAAACGTGTTTTGCGCAATAAAGTGTAGTTTATTGTAATCGCCGCGTGTGTTGGATTTTTTGGCCCGAAAAGGGTGAAACTGGGGCTGAAAACCCCCCGAAGACCGTCTTCACCGTGAGCACGTGCGTGTGCTGAGAAACGAACGTCTTCGCCGATCCGAACGACGTCGTCCGCCTGCGTCCTCCCCAGCTGGTCCGCGGTAAGAACTGTACATTTTCTGGTCCTTCGAACCGGATGTCGAAGGGCATCCGGGGACCAAAGACCGCTGGACAGGAGTGACGCCGCGGGAGAAGCGCGTCGCGAACAATAGGCTCGCATCGGACAAAAGTGACCCGCGAATGGGACAAAGTGCGAGTGGGAACAATAGTGGTGCGCGAACAAAGTGTGTGAACACGAGGAAGGCGCTGAAGAAGAATTCGCGGTGGCAAGGCCGCGCCGCGAGAATACCGCCATTGCTGTTGGCGGCCACGCGTTCCAGTGGGAATCGTCGATCGCCGCGTCGCTGACGCCGGCTCGAAGCTGGTGTGGAGCAGGAACGAGATCAGCGAGGGAGTAGCAGTTTAACAGAAACAGGACTAGATTAAGAGCATGAACTTTGGTTGGTTTTGGTGTAGGGAGGTTTTGCATGCGACCTGTGGCACGTCAAGCATGAGACGTACGCTGGAGAATTAGATGGATTGAAAGGTGGATCGTGTACAATTTTGCGAATAAATAAACGACAACTTCAATTGAAACTCCGTTTGCTTGCACATTTCTTGGAAAGCTACTAGTCCTTGAGTTGGGTTCTCCAGATTGATGGTCTTGGGTTCTGCTGGCAATTTTTGGCTTGATGTTCGCTGGGTCGGTTCCCCTTCGCTGCAGTCTGATTATCTGTTGTTCTGTCACTCTGTCAATCGTGGGACGTTGAGTAGAATCGCGGTCGTGTTCCGGTCGTGCTGTTTCCGGTCGGAGCGTTCCAGTCGGAGATTTGCGGTAGAAAGTGTAGCAGAAAAGTGGACTTTAAAATCAATCAATCAGTGCTCAAAGTGCCAATAAGAACACAAATTGTTATTTCGTAGACTACAGTGAAGTTTTCTTTGGCTTTGTGTTAAATGTTCAGTGTCTAGTCAGAACACAATTTGTTATTTTACGTACCAGACGAAAAGTGTGCAAAAATGAGTGAGCTTAGAGATTTGAGGAAGCAAGAACAGCAGCTGCGGAATACTCTCGAGTCCGTAAGCCAGTTCAAGAACAACTACAAACCGGAAGTGCATGCTGGTGAACTTGTGACTAGGATCGAGATGTTGGATGCAGCGATGAAGAAATTTTACGTTGTTCGGAGGAAAATTGAGCTGATTCTTGAGGAGACTGATGAAGAGGAAGTGGTGGCTGTGAAGGAGACTCCGGAGGAAAAGAAGGCTCGCCTGTCTGTACGCACTGACGAACGTAATGCTGAGAATGCGCACATATCCAAGGAGGTTGAAGACATGTACTGTAACTTGAAGTCTTCCCTAAAAGCTCTGCTGCCGAAGCCAGTGGAGTCAAAAGTGGCCGAAACTCAGCAGAGCGTCCCCGTACAGCAGCACACCAACGCACTGTCTCACGTGAAGCTACCAGAAATTAAGCTGCCCAGCTTCGGAGGTGAACTTTGCGAATGGGTCACATTTCGTGACATGTTCCTGAGTTTGATTCACAACAACGATCAGCTCACAGAAATGGACAAATTTAGCTATCTTCGTTCTTCGCTGTTCGACAAGGCGTTGCTGGAGATTGAGACGGTCAAGATGTCCTCCGAAAACTACTGTATTGCGTGGGATTTGCTGCAGAAAAAATACGAGCACAAAAAGCTCATCGTGAAGGCTCATCTTGACGCGTTGGTTGCTTTAGAACCGATGAAAAAGGAGAGTTACAATGCGTTGAATCACCTCATCAGCGAGTTTGACCGAAACCTTCAAATGCTGGACAAAATCGGGAGAACACTGCACAGTGGAGTACCGTTTTGGTGCACATGGTGTGTTCCAGATTAGATCCTGCCACTATCCGTCACTGGGAAAATCATCACAAGTCCAAAGAGGTGCCCAAATACACGGATTTGGTCGAGTTCTTAA
This sequence comes from Culex quinquefasciatus, assembly GCF_015732765.1. Lineage (NCBI taxonomy): Eukaryota > Metazoa > Arthropoda > Insecta > Diptera > Culicidae > Culex > Culex quinquefasciatus. Next base: position 39,168,355 of record NC_051862.1, read on the forward strand.
GAAGCCAGTGCTCGATTCTCCAGGCGGTCAAATCCAACAACCCTGAGGTGAAGAAGCAGAAGTTTACAACAGGTCACGCGTTTGTGCAGGCGAAGCAACAACATCAACAGCAACAGCGTAGGTGTCCGTTCTGTAAGGAGTATCCTCATTCAGCTTTTAGGTGCCAGAAGTTTCAGCAAATGACTGTCCAAGAACGTTACGAAGCAGTCAAGCGAAACGGGCTGTGCTTGAATTGTTTGTCGCCGTTGCATCTGATTCGGAACTGTACAAGTGGGAGCTGTAGGCATTGTAGGCAGAAACATCATACTATGCTGCACATCGGATCAACGAATAGTGGAGCAGCATCAGCGGTGCAGCATAACGGTTCCTCCGTCCCACCCTCACAGAATCGAACACAGAACAACACACAGACACAGCCAACTGGCCAAACCCAACACAACCAACCCACTCAGAACAACCGACCATCACAATCACTTTCCATAGCAAGCACAAATTCGCAAACACAACCACCTAACACCACAGGTCGCCCCTCCCCCTCGAACGCAATTGCATTATCAACTACAACCGAACAACCATACCGCCAAGTTCTGCTCTCAACGGCCGTAGTGCGTCTTACTGATCGCTACGGAAACACTCAATACGCGAGAGCCCTGCTGGACTCTTGCTCGGAATACTGTTTCATCACGACGAACCTTGCCCAAAAGTTGAAGCTGGTCGAAGCTGCCAGCTGCCTGTCTGTCGCAGGCATCGGAGGTTCGGTGGTACAGTCAACGAAGGTCGTAGAAGCAACAGTATTTCCGCGATCTCTGCGTATCTCGCCGTACTCGGACAACATTCAGCTGCACGTGCTGCCGAAGCTCACGTCTAGACTTCCAACTGAGAAGATCAACGTGCAACAGCTGAACATTCCAGATGATCTCATGCTCGCGGACCCCGAGTTTTACAAGCCTGGTCCGATTGACATCATCTTAGGCGCAGAGTTCTACTACGATCTACTGGCAGATGGAAGATTGAAGCTCTCAGACGAAGGACCCACACTTCAGCATACCGTGCTAGGTTGGGTAGTTTCCGGCAGGATTCCCAGCAGCTACAGCAACATTCCGAAAACGCTTGCGTATTCCTGTCACAACGTCGACCTACGAGAGCTAGTCAGCAGATTTTGGGATTTGGAGTCTTGCAACACCCGGAGCGCACACTCCGTAGAGGAGTCGATGTGCGAGGAGATTTTTGCGAAAACAACAGTTCGAGATGCAGAAGGCAGATTTGTAGTTCAGCTGCCGAAGAAGGATTACGTGATGGAAAGATTAGGGGACTCCAAGGACATCGCTCTGAAACGGTTGGAAGGCATGGAACGTCGGTTCGCAGTGAACAGCACGCTAAAAACACTGTACACCGAGTTCATTCAGGAATATCTAGCCATGGGACACATGGTGGAAGTGCCAGAAGATGATACCGCTCAGCGCACGTACTTTTTACCTCACCACGCCGTTTTAAGACCGGAGAGCACAACAACAAAACTCAGAGTCGTCTTTGACGCCTCTTGCCGCACAACTACGGGTGTTTCGCTGAACGACGGACTGATGGTTGGACCAGTCGTCCAGGACGATCTGTTGCCGATCATTCTACGGTTCCGTTGCTGGAAGTACGCGCTGGTTGCGGATGTAGCGAAAATGTATCGTATGGTGCGGATGGACGAAGCAGATCAACCTCTTCAACGTATTTGGTGGCGTGACAACCCTAGCGATCCAGCCAAGGCCTACCAGTTGACCACAGTAACCTATGGCACTGCGTCGGCGCCTTACTTGGCCACCAAATGTCTCCAGCAGCTATCCGTAATCGGACAAGAAAGCCATCCCTTGGCGGCGAAAGTCGTAGGGAGAGATTTTTATGTTGATGATCTTCTGTCGGGAGCAGCAACCATCGACAATGGAATAGCGCTCGTCGAGGAACTTGTGGATCTTCTGGACACGGTGGGTTTTACCCTACGAAAGTGGACTTCGAACAGTTCAGAGATTTTGGAAACAATTCCGCCAGAGCTTAGGGATGAACGGAATATTTTGGAGTTGGATTCATCTTCGTCGTTCGTCAAAACGCTAGGATTGATTTGGGAGCCCAGCACGGACAGCTTCCGATTCAAGGCACCGAAGTGGAAATCGGAATCGCCAATCACCAAGAAGGTTGTTCTCTCGGACACCGCGAGCATTTTTGATCCAGTTGGACTAATCGGACCTGTTGTCGTGCAGGCTAAAATATTCATCCAGAAGCTTTGGCAGGAGAAGTACGGTTGGGATCAAACCCTGGCAGAGGACCATCGAAACTACTGGTTGGAATATCGTCGGAATCTGATGGCGTTGGATACACTCCGTATTCCCCGTTGGATTGGTTTTAGTGGATGCTTGGCAAGCGTACAGTTTCACGGTTTCTGTGATGCTTCACAACAAGCTTACGGAGCTTGTCTGTACCTGCGAGCAGTTCAGGTCGACGGACTGATCACGCTGCACTTGATCACGTCGAAGTCCAGAGTTGCGCCTCTTGAAGACTTAGCTCGAAAGAAGAAGAAGCGTGACATCACTCTACTCGAACTATCAGCAGCACTACTGCTCTGTCATCTCTATGACCTGGTCCGTCGTAGCATTCAGCAGGAGATTCAAGCATTTTTCTGGACGGACTCGATGATAGTGCTATGTTGGTTAGCTTCACTTCCGTCCCGCTGGAAACCGTTTGTCGCTAACAGGGTCTCGGAGATCCAACACGTCACCGTAGACGGCGTGTGGTCTCACATCGCCGGAGTAGACAATCCCGCTGATATCATTTCACGTGGTTGTACCCCGGCCGAGTTGCTGTACAAGCCAGAATGGTACGGTCGTCTGCAATATCTACTTTTGGAACAAGAACAGTGGCCAAAGCTCGGCAATCGCGCACCAGAATCAGAACTCGCTTTGAAGGAGGAGAGATCTACAGTTTCGTTGCCCGCTCGAGCTCGTCCACCGAACGAACTCTTTTCTCTGCGTTCCAACTACCACGAGCTCATCCGTCTGGTCGCGTGGGTTCGTCGCTTTGCGCATAACGCCAAACGTACAAATCGAGATTGCCGGAGAACTGGAGAATTGTCGCACGTGGAGCTACGAGAAGCATTGACGTTTTTGATTCGGGTGGCACAAACAGAAAGTTTTCCCGAAGAAGTAGCGGATTTGACCAAGAAGAAGCCGATTCAATCCTCATCGAAGCTGCTTGCGCTCAACCCTCGGCTGATAGATGGAGTAATGCGCGTCGGCGGCCGGCTGATGAACGCACCAGTTCCTGAGAGTCGAAAGCACCCGATCATCCTGCATCATCAGCACCCATTCACCAAGATCGTGATGTCGTACTACCATTGGATGCTATATCACGCCGGTCAGCAGCTGCTGATCGCCGCAGTACGAGGGAAGTATTGGCCAACGAACATTCGAAGTCTGGCTCGCCAGACGATCCATCGGTGCGTAGACTGCTTCAAGACCAAGCCACGTGTGCACGAGCAGCTCATGGCTGACTTGCCGTCGGTACGCGTCTGTCCTGCAGCAGCTTTTCAGAAGGTCGGAGTAGACTTTTGCGGACCGTTCTACATCCGATACCCAATTCGGCGCAGTGTACCGGTCAAGTGCTTTGTGGCAATTTTTGTCTGTTTGGTCACGAAGGCGGTTCACATGGAAGTAGTGGCAGATTTATCAACCCAGGCGTTCCTGGCCGCGTTCAAGCGGTTCGTGGCCATCCGAGGAAAACCACAGCTTGTCATGTGTGACAACGCTACCAACTTCGTAGGAGCAAATCGAGAACTGCAGAAGCTACTTCAACAGTTGCTCGATCAGCTTGCACAGCACACGATAGTACGCACCGCAGAGGAAGATGGTATAGAATTCAAGTTCATACCGCCTCGCTCCCCCAACTTTGGTGGGTTGTGGGAGGCGGCAGTAAAATCATTCAAGGCACATTTCCGCAAGACGATAGGCAGCAGAACGTTGACGTACGACGAGTTGCACACCGTAGTCCAGCAAATAGCAGCAATTCTCAACTCGCGTCCGTTAACTCCGCTGAGTAACGATCCGGACGATTTCGACGCTTTAACGCCCGGACACTTTTTGACTGGACGGCCGCTCGCTGCTGTTCCAGAGCCCGATCTTCAAGAGATCCCAGAGAATCGTCTAGCGCTGTGGCAGAGAACTCAAGCGTTCGTACAGCAGATTTGGAGAAAGTGGAAGACTGAGTACCTGTCGAACCTGCAGAACAGAACCAGATGGACGAAACAGCGAGATAACATCAAGATCGGAACCATGGTCCTACTCAAGGAGGACAATCTGCCCCCGCTCAAGTGGAAATTAGCACGCGTAGTAGCAGTCTACAAGGGCTCGGACGACAACATTCGAGTAGTAACCGTCCGCACCCAGGATGGCAAATTCGACAGAAGCATCTCCAAGATCTGTGTCCTCCCGATTCAGGACAATATCGACGAAGCAGCTGACGAGAACTAGAAGTGGTAAATCCCACGAACGTGACTGTGCGGCGCGCAAGTCATGACGGTCGGCGCTACCTTATCGGCCACGTTTCGTTGGGTACAAGCGTGTCGGAGTGGTAATTCCCACTAGTTGTGGCTGTGCGGAGCGCAAGTCATGACAGCCGGCGCTACCTTATCGGTCACTCTATGTAGGGTTCACCCACACAATTTGCAACCTTTTTGATGTCCAACCCGATCACGCCCGTGATACGGTGAACCAATTTTGAACAAACTCGCCCAACCCCAAGTCCAAGCTTTCCACATCAATCGAATTGGTTATGGTTGCCCTAGTCTCGTATCGTCAAGCATGTTTTATCTCTGGTTTCGGTGCATGGTAACAAACGCAAATGATAAGCCCTCAATCGCCTCACAATCAAGCAGCAAGACAACCCAGAACACTCAGCCCGGCAGCGGACGCGTTGCTTGGCCAGCTGATTCTGTACTCGACCGACAAACGGAAGGATTGATCACCCGGACGTCCACGGTCATCGCAGCATCAGCGCAGTAGAACCTTTGGACAGCACATCAGCGGCGTACCAGTCGTCGTTAACGGTGCTGGAGGCGGCTGCGGAGGCCTCCACGGCCTCCGCTCCAGGCAAGTTGTTTCCTTTTTTAATTTCGTGGTAAAAGCGGTTTTCTCATCCGCAGCAATCGTCACCATCGACACCACCTGGCACCCAGCGTTGCTGGCGTGTGCATCGTCGTAGAACTCCAGTGCATCGGCTAGTGCACTTAAGCGTAGCAGAGCATCGTAGAAGACACCTGCAACACCTAGAACCAGTTCAGCAAGCAGAATCAACCGTAGAAGTACCGTCGCAGTACTGTAGCAGTCGCAGCACTCGTAACAACCTTGGTGGGTTGCATCGCAGCAGGCTTTGCCTCAAGATCGGTGCAAAAGAACAAAAGAAGAAAAGCCTTAGGCATTGTGTAGAGCTCGCACAGTGATAACAAACAAATTTTTTTATATAACACTCACACTAGATACTAGAAACCAAAACAAAATGATAACAGTGCCGTATGAAATTTGTGTATAGCTTTAGGTTTGAAAAGCATGGCCTTTCAAGGCGGCCGGCATGTTTAGGCTTAAGATATTAATTAGAATTAGAACCCCTGGATTGTGGATCACGTTTGTGATATAGGTCGTCTCCCTTTAACAAGTGCGCTTTCTTATCTTTCTATTGTACCCTGATAAAAGGCACGATCGATGGCGATCGGTCAGTTGCCACGCACACTACCTTTAGCTTGACCCGTGATATCGCGAGAATACCAGAGCAGCTTTAGAAGTGTACCGACCACGCGCGCAAGAACATCTACGCGATCCTCGATCAGTGTCGTTCGACACCAAATAAAATTAGTGGCTTGCCCCAATAAAACGTGTTTTGCGCAATAAAGTGTAGTTTATTGTAATCGCCGCGTGTGTTGGATTTTTGGCCCGAAAGGGTGAAACTGGGGCTGAAAACCCCCCGAAGACCGTCTTCACCGTGAGCACGTGCGTGTGCTGAGAAACGAACGTCTTCGCCGATCCGAACGACGTCGTCCGCCTGCGTCCTCCCCAGCTGGTCCGCGGTAAGAACTGTACACACTCAGTCGTGTGCTTTTGATTTTTTTTTCAAGTTTAGCAAGTTGCATCTTGTGCATTGAATGCAATTTGTAGATTAAAAAAAATAATTACTTTGTAAAGAACGAAAACATTGTGTGTGTGTGTGTGTGTGTGTGTGTGTGTGTGTGTGTGTGTGTGTGTGTGATTTTGTGCGAACTCCTTCCTCCTCTTTATTTATTTTGATACCACATTTACAGTTCTACTTAGTGTTAAATTTTGTGATCCAGTATTACATTTCTTCTGATACCGGATTCATGATTTATTGTAATTTGGGATTACGTAATTTTGCATTACATGTTCCCAGCAAATTTGCTTTTACATTTTGGTAATTTTTAATTACAACAATTTTAATGGTTTAACTATGTAATTTGTGATAACTTGTCCACAAAATTTTAAATCGCCATTTTATGCCATACAGTTTTTCACGCTCAACTTGTTTGACAATTTTGATATTTATCATTTTGAATAAGATATTTTTCAGACGCAGACGCACTCAAACTTCGGATTATGAGAAGAAAGAATTTAATAATTTCGAATTTTATTTACTATATTCTTTAACAACGTTGCTCACGCTAATTTATTTAAATGTTTCAAACATGTTGTAACACACTTACTAAACTTATAACATCTTGAATCGAATTCTGGATTTTAGAATTTGATTACATTCAATTTTGATATTTGATTTCAATCCGGGTAACATGACTGTCTTGGATAACACACGATTGAGTTTAGAGGTGAAATCTCGAAAAAGAGAAAGAAATTGTAAAAAATGAATAACATTCCAATGAAAATTGAAAAATGTAAAAAATCAGGAGGCAAAAACCAATTGCCGACAGTTGAATCTTTCATTCAAAAATCTTGTGCAATTGGCTGAAATCTTTTTTAAATACATTTCAGAACATTTGATATTGTATTTTTCATCAAAAAGGAGACTTTTAGCAAATTTTGATTTTCGGGACCACCGAATTTGTAATTTGTAAAATTTGTACCAGCTTTATTAAAACATAAAATTATAAAAAGGTTTATTTCTTCAATTTTGAATTTATAAACAAAAATAGATCATTTTTTATAAATTAAAAAAAAATGACGGCATTTTTTGGTCCATTTAAAATAATATTTGGAAAAATAATGCTAATAATTTGTTTATTTTTTACGATAACTGGGCAATTCCATTGCTTGCTATTATTTATGCAAAAAGTGGAAAAGATATTCAAAAAAAAAAATTAAATCACGCATACAAATTATGCTAAAATTGTTAATGTTTTATTTTGTGTCTGATTTTATAAATAAAAAGTCATGACCATTTGCCTAAAACTATATTTTCACTATTTTCAGGCAATAAATGGCAGTTATTAGAAACATGCTGAAAGCCAGCAATAATGTCAAACCCAATTGCATTTTGACCGTTAAAGAATCCTTCTTTTGTGAACCACACCACCTGGACCCTTTCGCGCCAAAAGGTCACCATAATCGCTCGTCGCCCGGTTGCAAAATTTATTTAAATGATCCATTTATTTGACCAGATTTCCAGCCCCCGAGGTCCGCTCGCATTGTCTAGACGCCCCGTCCGGGTCAAGCGATTACTCGCCATTGAATAAGTTGCAATAAATTTTAATTGACAGCTTTTCACACCGTTTTCCGATTGTGACCGATTTGACCCCTCGGAGATTTTCGGGTGAAACAAATAAAAAAAAAACGTCATTTTTCAATCCGACCATCGCTCTGAATCTGTTGTAATTACGAAATCGAAAACTGCTCACGGATATTAGAGCGAGCGGATTTTTGGAAACGTAAACTTTGCAAAACTGGACCCCGCAAGGGGTGTGTGATGGCGTCCCCGATGTGGTGGGAAAAAGAAGCAGCAGTTGACAAAAGGTCACACTTTAAAAAGTTTTTCTCACCCCCCGGGGTCGAGCGGTCACAACCCCTGGTCATCGGGCGCGGGATGGGATTTCTGATTGGAACAGTGGGATCGAATTTTGGTAAATGGTGTTCAAAATTTGTGAATTAATTTTAATTCCAAAGTTTTTGTTTACATAAGAGAATCTACGAAATCGGTCTTTTTTCTTCAATTTTAATTTTTGTATTTTTTAATCCGACTGAAACTTTTTTGGTGCCTTCGGTATGCCCAAAGAAGCCATTTTGCATCATTAGTTTGTCCATATAATTTTCCATACAAATTTGGCAGCTGTCCATACAAAAATGATATGTGAAAATTCAAAAATCTGTATCTTTTGAAGGAATTTTTTGATCGATTTGGTGTCTTCGGCAAAGTTGTATGGATACGGACTACACTGGAAAAATGATACACGGTAAAATTTGGTGATTTTTTATTTAACTTTATCACTAAAACTTGATTTGCAAAAAACACTATTTTAATTTTTTTTTTTTGATATGTTTTAGAGGACATAAAATGCCAACTTTTCAGAAATTTTCAGGTTGTGCAAAATCTTTGAGCGAGTTATGAATTTTTAATCAATACTGATTTTTCAAAAATCGAAATATTGGTCGCAAAAATTTTTCAACTTCATTTTTCGATGTATAATCAAATTTGCAATCAAAAAGTACTTTAGTGAATTTTTGATAAAGTGCACCGTTTTCAAGTTAAATCCATTTTTAGGTGACTTTTTTGAAAATAGTCGCAGTTTTTCATTTTTCAAAATTAGTGCACATGTTTGCACACTTTTGAAAAAAATATTTTTGAAAAGCTGAGAAAATTCTCTACATTTTGCTTCTTCAGACTTTGTTGATACGATCTTTAGTTGCTGAGATATTGCAATGCAAAGGTTTAAAAACAGGAAAATTGATGTTTTCTAAGTCTCACCCAAACAACCCACCATTTTCTAATGTCGATATCTCAGCAACTAATGGTCTGATTTTCAATGTTAATATATGAAACATTTGTGAAATTTTCCGATCTTTTCGAAAACAATACTTTCAAAAATTTCAAATCAAGACTAACATTTCAAAAGGGCCAAACATTCAATATTACGCCCTTTTAAAATGTTAGTCTTGATTTGAAAATTTTGAAAATATTGTTTTCGAAAAGATCGGAAAATTTTACAAATGTTTCATATATTAACATTGAAAATCGGACCATTAGTTGCTGAGATATCGACATTGAAAAATGGTGGGCTGTTTGGGTGAGACTTAGAAAACATCAATTTTCCTGTTTTTAAACCTTTGCATTGCAATATCTCAGCAACTAAAGATCGTATCAACAAAGTCCGAATAAGCAAAATATAGAGAATTTTCTCAGCTTTTCAAAAATATTTTTTTCAAAAGTGTGCAAACATGTGCACTAATTTTAAAAAATGAAAAACTGCGACTATTTTCAAAAAAGTCACCTAAATATGGATTTATCTTGATAACGGTGCACTTTATCAAAATTTTACTAAAGTACTTTTCGATTGCAAATTTGATTTTACATCGAAAAATGAAGTTGAAAAATTTTTGCGACCAATATTTCGATTTTTTCAAAAAATCAGTATTGATTAAAAAATTCATAACTCGCTCAAAGATTTTTTGCACAACCTGAAAATTTCTGAAAAGTTGGCATTTTATGTCCTCTAAAACATATCAAAAAAAAAAAAATAAAAATAGTGTTTTTTTGCAAATCAAGTTTTAGTGATAAAGTTAAATAAAAAATCACCAAATTTTACCGTGTATCATTTTTTCCAGTGTAGTCCGTATCCATACCTACAACTTTGCCGAAGACACCAAATCGATCAAAAATTTCCTTCAAAAGATACAGATTTTTGAATTTTCATACATCATTTTGTATGGACAGCTGCCAAATTTGTATGGAAAATTATATGGACAAACTAATGATGCAAAATGGCTTCTTTGGGCATACCGAAGGCACCAAAAAAGTTTCAGTCGGATTAAAAAATACTAAAAAAATCGAATGACCGAAATCCTAGAGAACTGCTCATAAACTAATTTAAAAAAAATGGAATTTGAATTTCAAAGTTGAAATGCAAATGTTTAAATAAATTACTTAGCTGAAATTTTCTAACTTATTGGAAATATTGCAAATACGGTTTTTTTTTAAATTTATACCAAGTGCTTTTTCAGCTTGATGAGCATGATAGCGATGGAAAAAAAATCAATTAGAAAAGAATATCTCCCACTCCCACTGTGCCCGCAGATGCCAAAGGGCAAGACAAAAGCCGCAACCCGACGACGCAACTGACCCGAGGGGTCGAAGTTCGTGTGTCCGACGCTGGAAAAACATAACAAAACGGGCAAAAATGCAAAATAAATCCATTCACGGTGGTATAAATAACACTTCGCTGACAGCCCGTCCACATATCCTGAATTTGGGACGACGTTTTTCTTTGAAATTTTCGTAAAATTTACGTTAAAATGGGACAATTGCCCAAGAGTCCATTCTTCGTGACCGACCCCGGACAAAAGCGGCCGGGGTTCAAATCCCGAGCTTGCCATTTATCAAAACGTCCGAGAGCGGGAAAAATCTTTTAATTTTGATTCCATTTTTATTGGCCGGCGCAATTGAAATGGTTTCACCTCGGAAGAGTGATGGGATTACGACGCGTCCCAAAATTCTGCTCTCTGGGAAAGTGACCGGAAATGGTGAGTGATTGACCATCAACGGTGCGTAACGGATAAAAATTCTCTATAGGGGCGATTCGCCACCAAAAATGTGGCGGCTTTTTGGACGTGGCCGGCTCGGACTAAGAAATTGTTGTAATCCTGGTGCTTTGGACCGTGTGGTAATCTGATTTGATACCCCTCCCGCAGGAACAACGGTGGGGAGATTTGGCCGCTGGACAATCGAACGCAATTAGGAGTGTATTTTCGATGTAATCGCGTTTTAAAATGTTTGAGAGGTCGATCTGGCTTCAATTTTTCCAATGAGTTCCAAATTTTATACATGATACATACCATACCATTTTCGTTGTTGCCAGATTAATAAATAACATATTTTGCCAAAATGAATATTTTAAATTCACTTTTTGTGCTAAATCAGAAATATGAGACATACTACCGAAGCTAAATTTTGAAATGGTTTCAACATTACTTTATAAGAAAAGAAACGGTAAAAGTAGTTAATGCAACAAGTTGCAAAATGGTGATCTTTAGTTTGGAATCTTTGTGAATGGTCAACCTGAAAATCAAAAACAATGACGAAAAAGTATTATTCCTCGAAACATGTGCTAAAAAGTTGACCTTTTCAAATCAATTGCTAAAAAGTTGATTTTTTCTAAACTAGTTCTGAAAAGTTCAACTTTTATGCACTCAAAATAAGGTGTTTTAAAGAACTTTTCAGCAATGTTATTTCTGGTAATGATTACGACGTGAACAGAATTATAAACAGTCCTTTTTCACTTCTTGTCTTAACTAATAAAATAAATTAGTAGTTTATCCAACTTGCAAAATAATAATTTATGCAACAAGTTGCAAAAAGATGATTTTTTCAGCACGAGTCGTACAACGAGTTATGGCAAAATCAAGTTTTGCAACGAATTCCATACACTGTTTTTTGTTCCGAAAAACACCCTTTGAACAGATTTATAGGACAAACGTCCATGCATTGAGTCAATGAATAGTTTAAATCAAAAAAATGTTGAAAAGTATAACTTTTCCAAGTGCTGTCAAGTTCAACATCAATTTCAGTGCTGAAAAAAGAACTTTTCAGCTGTTTCGTCGTTCAAGAATGACAGTAAAAGTAAGTAGTTTCACGACGGAATTGCAAAAAGATATTTTTTTAGCACGACATTTTTTGCAATTCCTTTGAATTGGATTTGTTCAGAGAAACGTTTGTTTTTACGTTTGAATAAAATTTACCGTCAAGCTAAGTGTCAAACTTGATAACAGAATCGGAGCATATAGCTTTTGGATACAAGTGCTCGAAAGTTGAACTTTTCAGCACTCAAATGGATGTTTTCATCACTTCGAATGCATGGTGAAAGAATGAAGCGAATTGGAACGATTTTGATAATGGTAGACATAGAAAATTAAAAAATTAATCAGAAGTTGCAAATAAAAACAATATACAACAAAAAATACATTTTTCAAGACTTGTTAATTATGACAACTTACTAAATATTTTTAATGACATTTTTGAAAATCAGCATTTTTAAACTGTTTTTCACCAAATGTGCAAACTTGGATTTTTTTCACCGAATTTTCAACTGCTGAACAGTTCGGTAAACTGAAAATTACCTAATTTGGTAAAAACTTACCGAAATTTGGTAATGAAGTTCATTATTGCTCATCGTACAACCGAAATTCGGTAAATTTTTGTTCATTTTGACAGATGGTTTACCGATCCAAACTTTTCCGAATTTTCAACTACCGAATTCGGTAAATAAAATCTAAGTGTGTGACCTTTAATTACAAAAAAAAGATTTTTGTTTCAAAAATGATTTTGAACATGCTCTTGAGCACTAACTCTGTCACTAACTAAAATTAACCCTTTTTAAGAGGAGAAGACAACAGATTGTAACAATTAATATTGTTTTGGTAAGCTTCTTACTCGGGAGTACTTCGGAAAATGAAAAATGGTTGCAATTAATGTGGATTTTTTCTTCAGTTGAATTTAATACCAGCGATTTATTTCTTCAAATTTATTCTTCTTTAACTGCTATTTATTTTTATTTTATCATCACTTTAAAGAGTATTTTTTAAGCATTACAAAATAGTTTATTGAAAGTAGTTAACATATTTTCTAATTATTTAACACTGGAACACTAAATTTAAGTCCGACTTAGACGAACGCCCAAGGCTCCCAATTAGCTGGAACGGTAGCTTCAATCCTCTGGTTCTCTTTCATAAGTAACTCAATCAATCTGAGCGTTTCTATTTTGTACTGATTGGTACGGACTACACACTTAGATATCTTTACCGAATTCAGTTGGTCAAAAATCGGTAAAGTTTAGATCGGTAAACCCTCTGTCAAAACGAACAAAAAATTACCGAAATTCGGTAGTGAGATGGACAATAATGAAATTCATTACCGAATTTCGGTAATATTTTACCAAATTCGGTAGTTCTTAATTTACCGAACTGTTCAGCAGTTCTAGAGTCGGTAAAATTTGCTTGCTCGGTTTTTTTAAGCTATTTTTAACTTTGGAACAGTCAAAAACCTATCAAAAACACTTTATGAAAGCTGTAAATCATGATCAAAGTGCTGATAGGCCGATAATAGAAAAAGGCTGAAAAGGGTATAGTTCCCTAAGTAGAAAAACTCGATTTGGTGAATTTCTTAATTTTTTGACTAAACATCGTTTTAACTGTTTAGAGTTATTCCAAATTCTAGACCTAACTCGTCAACATTACATATTTCTTTAAAAAAAAACCATTGTTCAAATTGGTTAAAATATAGTCGAGAACGAGAAAATTTGAATCACTGTTCCAACTGATTCCTGGAGGTTGGGTTTTGGAGTGTTAATATATGAAATAGACAAGATTTAAAGTACTTTAGAGTTTTCTCTGCAGATCTTCAGCCAACACGTTTATAAAATTTATTCCTTACGCGAAAAGACTCACTCCTTTTGTCCCACTTTTGCCAACAAAACCTTCTCCGGTGCTTCGTCCTTGTTCTTCACCTGCACCACCGTCTTCTGGTTGCGCCAGAGCACCACAGGTCTAACCAAACAAAAGTACAACAGTTCCACCAAACTCAGCAGACTAACGCCCATGCAGAGTCCCAACAGTCCACCACAATTAGCCAAGAAATCCGTCAATCCGTACAGCTCACTCCTGCGAGACGTAATGAACTGGGACTCCTTGTAGTAGACACCCAGGCGGGCCATCTGAGTTCTGCAACAAAACAATATTGATATCAATGATTTCGACAAACCAACCATACCCCTTACCCCTCCAGTTTGCTCAAATCCTCCGCGAACGTCTCCCAGTACCGGTACCACTCCAGCTCCGTCTGAGTCACCTCCAGGTCGTACTGCACCGAGGTGCACGCCGGCAGGCAGTTGCACTTTGCCCGGAAATTGGGCTCCGAGTTGCCCTGCGTCACCACGTCCATCTCCAGCAGCGACTCCTCGGCCTTCAGCATGCACATGATCTGGTTGGTCTCGCAGACCGCCGTGCGTGGAGTCCGCAGCATGGAGAAGCGAACGCAGCCGCAGTAGTGCAGCGTGAAGTTCGTGAGGCATTCGAGCTCGCAGTTGTTCTGGGTGTACTCGCGGAAGAACTGCAGGTAGCGCTCGTGGTTGAAGAAGCACTGGCGACCTTCGGGGGTGTAGTCTCGCAGTCCGGCGGAGGTCGTGATGATTTGGGGCTTGACGGCGATTGCAACCTCGCGGTTGCGGGAGATGCGGACGAACTTGTTGGAGATGTGGGGGTAGTCGACGGGGGAGTGTAGGAGGATCTTGTAGCCGGGGTTGGGACCGCTGCAGAGGTACTCGAGCAGGAAGTCGTGGTTTTGGAGGGTGACGGAGATGCCGGCGGATATTCCGGATCCTAGCGAGCGATACGGGTAGGTGCGGACGGTTGCCTGCTGGGAGTATCCGTCTTCCTGGGTCCAGAAGGTTGACTTGTTGATGCTGGTCAGGTACGAATCTTCGGTTTGGATGTTCTCGGTCCGTAGCAGTTCGTTAGCGGACAGTCCGTTGAACGTAACGCAGACTCCTTCTTCGGTCAAGGAGTACGAGAAGAGGTTCGCACAGCTGGTCAACTCACTTCGGATGCTACAGTCGCCAAGGTTCTCCTGCGTCAAAATTGGCATGTCCTTGATCAGACTGGCGTAACTCTGGTTCGTTGCCTTGTCCGGAAACACACCCGGATCGAAGAACACCTGGTGAAAGTTCCGGTCACAAAGCTGCAGTGTTGCCAGCAGAGTGTCCATCTTCTCCCCTGATATGTCATGATTGTGCATGAACTCACCAACATCGTTCGAAAAGTTCAGCTTCGTAGCCAGGGCCTTCGTCTGCGGACAGATGGTCACCGCCGGAAGTGGAATCTGCCACACCGGAGTAGCTCGCTCGTTGAAGCTCACGATGACCGGCGTTTGGTCCCACTTCAAGTACGTCTTCTCAATCAACAGCGCACAACTCCCCAGCGACAGAAGAAACACCGCAAACCACCAGAACTTTTCACACCCGGAACGCTCCCGACAGCCAAAGTACTGTACGCCGTGGACGGAACTGTTGGAGCAGTAGTCCAGGACGAGGCCCTTGGCCGCATCGCGGCAAGCCACGGTTCTCCGCGAGGACGAGCGCTTCATTCTGGTCGGTTGAACGGTCTCGAAAGGACTGAACTTGCCTTCCAACCGTGAACTTCACGCAGCGTTATGAAACGTTTATGAATATTCAACAGGTTTAGGCCCTTTGGGAGTTACAGGCCATGCCCGCGTCGTAATTCATAACGAGTAAAAAAGGTGAAAGTTGTGACCGGAAGTTTAGAGCAAAAAATCCTGGACGTTTCCCGGTCTCGTACAATTGTCGTGCAACATGCACTTCCGGGACGCGGAGATTTGCTCCAAGTAACACTCGTAGTAGAGACCAGGGACGACTGTCAGGTGCAATCAAGCCGCGAAGGGGGACTTTATTTTTAAATCAATAATTGCGTCGAAGGGAACTGTGAGGAGGCAGGATCCTGCAATTATTTTACAATTGTTGGGGCGAAGAAATATGACTCTATGGCGTAATTACCGATAATTTTTTGTTGAGTTGAACAAGTTGGAAGCAACACCTTGAAAAGAGAAGCCGTTATTGGTGCTACTGTAGTTATTGGACATTTTCTAGAACTAGTTGCTAATATTACAATTTGTTTAAAGCTTAAACATTACCTTAAGATTACTTTAAAAATGCTATATTTTTTCAAACTGTATAACCCTAGTCGTCATTATCCCTAGCCACCATCGAAATCCCCTGCGACTGCTCTTCCTCGTTGACCTGCTCTCTCCTCTGCCTCCACAGTGTGACCGGCCTCACCACACAAAAGTACACCAGCTCCACCAAACTCAACAAGCTAACCCCCATACAGAGTCCCAGCAACCCTCCACAATTGGCCAAAAAGTCCGTCAACCCGTACAGCTCACTCCGCTTAGACGTCATAAACTGTGCCTCCTTGTAGTACACCTCAAACAACGCCAACTCAATCCCCTCATCGGCACTCCTGGTGTTCCGATTCAGGTTCTGCAGCCACCCCTTCCAGTCAAAGTCCGTCTGCGTAATCTCCAGGTCGTACTGCACCGACGCACACCCCGGCAGGCAGTTACAGTCATCGTGGTAGTTGATCGGTTCGTCCCCCCTACGACTCCGGAAGTCCATCTCCAGGTAGCGCTGCTCGGCACCCACCATGCACTCCATCTGGTTGGTTTCACACTCCGGCGTCGTCCCGTTGCGGGGCATCGAAAAGCGAACGCAGCCGCAGTGGGACAGCGTGAAGTTGGTCAGGCATTCCAGCTCGCAGTTGTCCTGGGTGTACTCGCGAAAGAACTGCAGGTAGCGCTCGTGGTTGAAGAAGCACTGGCGCCGTTCCGGGCTGTAGTGGTGCAGGCCGGGGGTTGTGGTGATGATTTGGGGCTTGACGGCGATGTTCACGTCCTGGTTCATGGGGATTCGGACGAACTGGCTAGTTAGCTGGGGGTACTCGTTGTTGGGGTGGAGGAGCGCTTTGAAACCGCGCAGTGCTCCGCGGCAAAGGAAGTCGTGGTTGCGACGGTCGGACCTGAGGAATACCTTGAGTCCGGCTAGTTGGCCTGGACGGAGTGCGCGATACGGGTACGAATCGAGGTCGGATTGGGCCGTGTAGCCTCCGTCCTGGGTCCAGTGCTCGCTGGGTTTGTTTTCAGAGAGGTATGGTTCCAGTGGAGTTAGGTTCTCCTTGCGTAGCATGTCCGATGCTGACAAGGCGTTGAAAGTTACGCAAACTCCTTCGTCGGTCATGGTGTACGAAAACAGCTGTTCACAAGGAATCCAATTATTTTGAAACGAACAGTACAGCACGATGTCTTTCAGTGGGATCTTCATCCGACGAATGATGGAACCGTAGCTTTCGCCTGAGATCTTGTCTGGAAAGGGTTGTGATTGGTTCAGCAACCGGTCGTAGATGGATCGTTCGCAGAGTTGCATAATCGCCAGCAAGGAGTCGGTTCTGTAGGGCAGATAAAAGGTTGTTAACGATATCTTTGTCGTGGAAATACGATAATTTTAACGACGATAACTTTTTAAAATGAAACTCTTTTAACAAAATCTTCTCAGGCTTAGACACATTTTACTTCAATCTTTTTTTGAGGAAAATATAGAAAGTTTTGAGGCTTAAACGCTCAAAACAATCACAATGACGGTTCTGAAATAAAACCATAAACATTTTATTTCAACTCTTTTGAAAAAATCTCAACAATAATAAAACAAATATTGCCAAATATTCAACTTCTTTAAAAAATTGAAAATCGTTAGGGTTGGTACACGTTTTATTTAAATTTTTTGTCTCCCTCCCCCTTCAAAGTCGAGCCAAAAAATCAGGGGGCAAAAACATTTGTTTTTCAGCAAACTTCAAAATTTCCATGGAAATTTAAGGCAATCAATTTAAAAAGCATGCGTTTCGAATCATTTTTAAAATGTTTGGGTTAATTAAAAACCATTTGATTTTTTTTAAGTTTTCGATGTTTACATTTTTTGAAAACTGATGATTGCAAAACAAATGCCACCCTACCCCCATCGATGCCGCCCATAGCCGAGGGACAAAAATTTTGAATAATATTTGCATCAGCCTTGTCAACTATTTATAATACATTATATAACGTTTATTTTTTGTTATTTTTGAATCCAATATGGGCTTTTAAATCTTTCTTAAACTATTGGTATTCGGAAAATTTGAGGATTTACAATATTTTCATTGATTCATTTATAATTAGCAAATTTGTGACAGAAGCATAACTGTAATTCGCGATCAAAAGCTCAAAAATTCCGACAGATTGCGCAAAGCATCGAAGAATGACGATTCAGATTTTCGCTGTTCGGTTACATAGGAATGCAAACTTAAAATTGAATTTACAGCTTATAGAACAACTTTTGAGAAAAAAATCAAGTAGTATGATTGTTAACTCTTTGCCCTCTAAAAATTAACGCAATAAAAAATAATTTAAAAAAAAAATATTTGAAAAAATTATATTGTTTAAAATGATAGAGCATCAAAAGTTAACAATGTATCAGCTCAAATTTTTGCTCAAAAGTTGTTTTGAACGCAATTGCCGTTCAAGAGCCAAACGACATGCGACACCTAGTGTTGAGTAGCAGAACAGAGCGAAGAATGTCGATTGAAATTTCCGCCCTTTGAGGTTATGTATGGGAATTCTGATTTGTTAAATTCCAGCGTTCAAAACAACTTTTGAGCAAAAATTCGAGCTGATACTTTGTTAACTTTTGATGCTCTATCATTTCAAACAATATTATTTTTTCAAAATTATGTTTTTTCAAAATTATTTTTATTGCGTTAATTGATAGAGCGCAAAAAGTTTACACTCGTACTGCTTGAATTTTTTCTCAAAAGTTGTTCTAAGAGCTGTAAAATCAATTTTAAGTTTGCATTCTTATGTAACCGAACAGCGAAAATTTGAATCGTCATTCTTCGATGCTTTGCGCCATCTGTCGGAATTTTTGAGCTTTTAATCGCGAATAAGAATAAAGTTTGTTTTTTGATACTTTTTGCATCATAGTTTTTTTGGCAAAGTCTTGAATTAAATGTCTACCAGCTTTACTAAAATTTTGATTAGTTGCAACAATCAAAACTATATTTTGTAATGATTTTTACAAAATTATTGTGAACTTCTCTCGTTTTCACAAAATATTGTTTTTTTTTTCGAAAATATTCAAATTTTTACAATTTATAAGTAGCGAACGAGGTGATATTTTGCAAAAATCTGCAATATAAGTAGATTTAAAAAAATACAATTTATTTTTATTGTCACAAAACACAGTTTTTATTATTCTTAAATGTCCATGGTTTTTAATATGGCAACGCAAGTTGTGTATGAATTTTCACTACATTAGAATTTTAATGTAGAAAACCTACTACAATTTCCACGAAAATCCGTATATTGTTGAAAATACCAAAATAGTCATAATTTGCAGTATGAGTATCAAACGACGTATTTTTGATAGTTCTTCACTGCATTGCTGGTTTATCACTGGAATACCAAAATTTTAACAATATAATTTCCTATTATAGGGGTATACAAAAATGCAAATTTTCAGTACATCTGAAATTTTTGATTCTTATACTAAAATTTTTAAAATTAATTAATAATAATAATTTTTACAATTTGCATAAATGTTCTTCACATTATTAGTTTTAGAGTGAAATTGCTTTTACAAAATACCTTTTTCGAAAATACTTTAATTTTCATGATTTGAGATTTTGCAAGAATGTTCACTGCATTAGAGTCTTAATAACTGAATTTTCCCAATATATTATTATTTTGTATTATTTTAAAAGTTCTTAAATTAGAAAAAAAATGTTTTGAATAGATTTTCAATGCATTAGTGTTTTAAGTAAATAAATATCAAAATTTTCACAAAGCAGTATTTTTTTTGAAAATGATGAAATTTTCAAATCTTTTAATTTCAAATTTATACTGTTTTTTTATAAAATACGGAATTTTGTTGAAATTTGGGTTTTGAAACTAAAAACTCTAATCTTTAGAAAAAAAATTCAAAGTTTTGCGAAAGTGCTAGCCATTTTACAATAAAAAAATTGTGTACATCGTATTAAATTGAAAATTATGCTAAATAAACTCAATTTTTCAAATATGTTTTTTTATGTTGTGAAAATGTTTGAGTAATTAAGCTCTCAAACTTGCTATTTTATCAAAAAATATGTTTTTCTCAACAGATTCCTTAATCTGTGGGAATTTTGTTTAAATAAGTTTATTTTAAGAAGTTGATCGTGGGTTACACAACCCGACATTTTTGAAGATGATGTCAGTTAATCTCTCAGTTTTGTCAAGGTATGATAGATTTGTGCTCCAAAAAATAAATTTGTATATTTTGGATATTAATGATATGGAATCATGTTAGAGGATTGTCATATGGTTAGCGTTTCCAGTTTTTATACTCAAATTTTCACAAAATTCCGTAATATTTTGTAAAAAAAATAATTGAAATTAAAAGGCTTAACAATTTCATTATTTTTAAAAGATATAATTTTTGTGAAAATTTTGGTAATAATTCACTTAAAGTATTGATGATTGAAAATCTTTACAAAACTCATCTCGTCGTTTGATATCCATATTTTTTTTTACTTTCAAAATAATACAAAATAATACATTTTTGAGAAATTTGTCACATTTTAAACAATTTAATTTTAAGCTAAAAACTCTAAAGCAGTGAAAATCTTTGCAAAATTGCAAATCATACAAATTAGAGTATTTTCGAAAAAAATCACTAGAATTAGATTCTGATTCTATAGTGTATTCACTGTTTAGGGAACCCAAATCTATCATACCTTGACAAAACTGAGGGGTTAATTGACATCAACTTTGAAAATGTCGAGTTGTGTTATTGCCGATGAATATATCGTTATTCGATAAGGATAACGATACCTTTATCATTATCGTCGGACTATGAAACGTTGTAAATTTAGTTCAATGTTTTGGAAAATCTTGTTTCAACTTACCCATTATCCTGCCGTTGCTCACCGGCCCTCTTCCCAACATAGTTCAGATACTGCCGCGTAAAGTTCATCTCCCCGTACGAGGTCTTCACCTCCGGACAGATCGTGATCGCCGGAAACGGTATCTGCCACACCGGTGTGGACTTTTCGGCAAAGCTCACAATAACCGGCGTATCGCTCCACTTGTGGTACACCTCGTGAATCAACCAGAAGCAACTGCCCACCGACAGGGCAAACACCAGTATCCACACCAGCTTCTCGTACCAGGTGCGCTCGGAGCCGCGAAAGTAGTGCACTCCGTGCACCGAACTCTCCGAGCAGTACTCCACGACCAGACTCTTCAGCCCGGCACGGAACGTTCCGTGCTTCCGACGGATCTGCATCCTGTCCGGTCAACCGATTGCAATCGACTGGTGCGGTGCAAGCCTCTTCTGCGAAGCCTATTATCACGTTATTCAAATAGACACAATATCTACCAGATTAATCATACAAAGTGAAGTACTAGCGTTGCACCTACTAGTATCGCTTTTATCACTGGCGGCGGGGGTCATTATGCAAGTCACACTCACTTCCAGGGGAACGCTCCGTGAACGTGCCCCCCTTTTTCTGATAAGGTAGTGGTGATGCAATCGCCATTTACTGACCCAGACATGCGTTATGTACCAGCTTGCAGTACACCTCAGGAAGTGGACAACATTATCCTCGTGGGAAATGGCGTGTCACGTGACAATTACCGGGTTCGCCTACTTGGGTTGGTACGATGAGGACGCGTCACGTCACAATGGAAAGTGTCACAGGTGGGCTAATCAGACCTGTTGAATATTCAGCAGGGCGGTGGTGGGTTCGTTTGGGGGTTGTTGAAGGCTTTACAACTTTAACTGAATTAATTAATTTTAAAATTTGTTGAATATTTTGACTGATCTTGTCATTTGTTGCTTGTAAAAGTTCTGGTTAGATCTGGATTGCTTTTGCAGACCATTATTCGTTTCTGTTTGTATTGATCCTTGCACTGTAACTTGGATTTGGCCCGCACTTTTCTCTCGCACTTTTGACAACAAAATTTCCAAAAACTAGGCAACCAGCAGTTGTTTATTTACATTTCCAGTCGCAGTTTCCACCAAACTGGACATTCGCATTTTGAAATTGCGATTGACAGGTGAGCAACATCGGCTCGCTTTGATCATTTTTTGAGAAAATTAAAATTTCCCAAGCCAGTTTGACAAGTCGCAATAGTGCGATCGATAGCAATAATTTAGTGCGAAGTCCAGGTTAGTGAGAATTGCGCAATAGTTTATCTAGAAATAAATAAGTTGCGCTACTCTACTATCAACAAACATTGAGATATTTATTTGTAAAGATAGACCGCTACGCAAACAAATCACAATCTTTTGACATCACAAACTATGTCCATTTCAATTGCTGATAAACGAAGTTCAATGACTAAGCTGTTCAAACTAGATCAGTTAGTTTCTCTGACTTTTTCACAGGCTTATAGCACATCAAAGCGTTTCATAAGAATGAGATTCAATCACTCTTCACCACCACCTCCTGCAAGCAAACCTCCGCACACTCTTCATTCTTCAGCTTCCTGGACTTCCTCTTGCGCTTCCTGTTTCCACGATACAGCATGGCTGGTCTAACAGAGCAAAAGTACACCAACTCCACTAAACTGAGCAGACTGATGCCCATACAAAGTCCCATGATGCCGCCACAGTTGGCCAAAAAGTCCGTCATTCCGTACAGCTCGCTCCGCTTGGAGGTCATAAACTGGGGCTCCTTGTAGTAGATCCCAAGGTAGGAGAGTTGCATGCTGTAAACCATAAGTTTCTTTGAAAAGCTGTGTCTCACATTTGAACTCAGTTACCTCTCAATCTTCTCCGCCTTCCCCTTCATCGACCGCACCCAGTTCATCCACTCAAAGTCGGTTTGCGTTATCTCCGCGTCGTACTGCATCGAGGTACAGCCGGGCAGGCAGTTGCAGTTTGCCCGGAAGTTCCCTTCAGCCGTCTTCTCCCGGTGCTGCGTCAGGTCCATCTCCATGAGAAAACTTTCGGCCTCAAACATGCAATCGATCTCGGCCGGATCACAAATCCGGGTCTGGTTCGTACGGGGCATTGAGAACTTGACGCAACCACAGTGGTGAAGAGTGTAGTTTGTGAGGCATTCCAGCTCGCAGTTGTCTTGGGAGTATACGCGGAAAAACTGCAGGTAGCGTTCGTGGTTGAAGAAGCAGTGACGGAGTTCTGGGGTGTAAGCTCGAAGTCGGGCGTTCGTGGTGATCATTTGCGGCTTGATGGCCATGTTGACGGCTGCATCCATCGGGATGTGGAAGAACTTCTTCGAGATCTGGGGGTAGTCCGCTGGGGAGTGAAACAGAACTTTAAACCCCTGGACGGGTCCTCGACAGAGGTAGTCAATATCTGCGTCTATGGTTCTTAGGAGCAGAAATAGACCTGCTCCGGCTCCAGATCCAAGCGTTCGATACGGTTTGGCTGAAAGATTCGCTTGTGTCGAGTATCCACTATCTTGAGTCCAATGTGGAGAAGGCTCAGTTGCAGAGATGTAGGACACTTCCGATTGAACAACTTCAGTGCGTAGCAAATCATTAGCCGATATTCCATTGAAAGTTGCACATATTCCATCTTCGGTCATTGTTTCTGTGAATAGTTCAGGACAGGGCATGATTTCACCGACCAACCGACACTCCACCAAAAAGTCAAAAATGCTCAACGACATGTTACGTATGATACCTCCATAATTCAGTGACGTTGTTGTGTTTGGGAAATTGGATTGAGTCAGAAATACTTGGAAAAAGTTACGTTCGCAAAGCTGCATCATTGCGAGGATTTCTTCCGACCTGAATAAAATACACATTTCTCATTAAACTACTCTCAAATTTTGCATAAACACACAAACCTATTATGCAACAGTCGATCCTCCAACGCCAGCTGCTTAAACACTTCAAACTCCTTCGTAAAGTTGAACAGATTGATGTCGACCTTCGTCTGCGGACAGATGGTAACCGCCGGAAAGGGAATCTGCCACACCGGAGTCGATTTCTCCGCAAAGCTCACAATCACCGGAGTTTGGTCCCACTTGTCGTACGTCTGGTGGATCAAGAAGGCACAACTCCCAACGGACATTGCGAACACCACCATCCACCAGAATCGCTCGCACCAGGACCGGTTCTGACTTCCCATGTACTGAACGCCATGGATAGAACTGCCGGAACAGTATTCAAGCAGGAGGTCCTTGAGACCGGAACGAAGGGGTTTGAGCTTGGAGCGTTTCATGTCCGGCTTGGTGGATGGTTGTTAACCAACTAGAATGTGGTAAACTGTGTAGCGTAGTTGTAGCAATCTTAATTACTGCCCGTGGGCTGTTGAACAGTAGATTAATTTATTTGTATGGGAGAAGTTTTCAAAAGGGTTTATTGAAATAAATAAACAAAAATATTATATTTAGACAATACCGGCTCCGTGGCTTAATGGTTGCGGCTTCTGCCTCGAATGCAGAAGGTTCAGGGATCAAATCCCGGTCGGTTCCCTTGAAAATTTGGAATCAATAATTGAACTTAGAATATGAACAAAAAACCTTTAAGAATCAGGTGGGATTCGAACTCACACCTTTGGATTGATGGTCTGGGACGCTAAACAGTCGGCCATCATGGAGTTAATGCTCTAGAACTGAATTGATCCGTAGTGGCGAAATAATGTCACAAGGTATAATAAATCAAACCATTATATAACTACTAACACCGTCTCAAAACAGCCCAGGGCCATCTCATATACTCATGAACTGGACGAGGGAGTCGTGGATTGCCTGGCCCGAGTCATCTGCATTACCGACCTATGGCTGTACAATTTCAGAAGAAATCGTTAGCCAGATAAAGGTATTCGCTTCAAAGGTTCTTGAGATATATGGTGGTTACTAACCGAACCGTCTCAGTTGAAATATACTGTGGTCATGGCCAAGTCCTGCCAAGACGGGGGTTCAAATACATACATACAATACATACAAAAATATTATATTTAGACAATAACTCCAATCGAATTATTTAAATAGCTGATTTCAAACTCAAAGTAAAGGGTCCTGAATTTCGGTTCAAAGATCAGAAATCACTCACTCATCGCCTAGCGAATCTTTGCCGACTGCGGCGCGCAACCATTCGTGAGCGAACGCGATTCGCTGGCTGCCAGCGACTCGATCTTTCGCTTTGCTTCTCTACCACAGTCACAAACGAGTATGTTCAGAGAGGAGAGAAAGTAACAAAACATCAGCGTGGCGCTCATTTGGCCTGCACTAACGTCATGATTCGAAATCCGGACGCTTAGTAGCATATCATTTTTGTTATAGCTGGCAAAAAATCATGTAATAATTTAGAAATGTAGAAAAATCATCAGGATGTAGTATAAACAGTCAGTTTCAAGAAAATGCATGCAAAATTTGTCTTTTCTAACAATTTTTCATAGGAATTTTAAAATTAAAATGACTTGTTGTGCTTCGAATCCCGGACACCGATAAAAGCTGATTCGAAATCCGGACACTTTCGCTTCGAATTCCGGACACTCGATTTTACTTATTAATCGCACAAATTTGGACTGAAATGTTAGTGAATGGCATTCTTTAGGTCTCAAATAAGCTGTTAACATCAAAACAATCGATAGCTTCTATAAAAATTTGCTAGAATTTAAGGAAATCGAAACCATAAATTTCTGCTTTGCCTTCCCGGTGCTTCGGACACCTATGAAATATTTCAAGTGAAATGTTTTGCATTACCACAGTTTGCGGTAATTTTGTATTTGGCATGTTGGAAATTGCTATCGAATGTGTTCTCAACAAAATTGCAAAATATTAATTTTAAGCAATTTAATGATTGATTAAAACAAAGCCAATCTCAGACTTTTTTGAGTCAGCTTTGAGCAACATAGCGCAATCAGCCTCTCTGAGCCATTCGCTGTACTAGCCGATTCAAGTGAGAGGGAGAGAAAAGAGAAGGTATTCAGAAGCGATTGGTTTGGAAGTGACATTCGGTCGGAACCGGTCAGAGCAGTTTTGCGTCGCGTGCGATTTATACTCGCTAGGGAATGAGTCTTTTTGGAGTAATCAGATCTCTTGCTTAATGTACTAGTATTTAATTTATTTAAATATTTTTTCGAGCAAATGTTTTATTTTTATCATTGAAAGCTGGACCATCAGGTGCTGAAATATTGGCATTCAATATGTGGGGCTGTTTAGGTAAGACTTCGAAAACTTAAATTTTCCAGTTTGTTTATCTTTTATCCGCTCAGCAATCAGAGGTCCAATCTTCAATCACAGACAAATTTTCTTTGCCATATTTCAGGATTATTTTAAATAAAAAAAAATATTCATATGCACAACTATGAAAAAATCTAAATACTGAAAATTTCAGTTATAATCAAACTTAAAGCGGCCATATTACGAAAATGGAGATCATTATTAAATTTTCTGTGAAGTACTTTTCGATTGAAAATTCTTTTCAAATTCGGTAACATTTACATGTTTTCAAAAACACCAATTTTTTTACCCTGTGGCAAAATTTGGCTGAACTTCTCTATGGATCTAAAGTTGAGGGATTTGTCCCTTAAACAATTTTACAAATTTTGTTAGTAAAAATTTGGGATTTAGGGACATTTCTTTTTGTGAAAAAAAGTTAATTGAAAATTCAGCAGTTTTTCCGTATACATAGTCCTCAACAATACATACAACTTGGACGAAGAACCTAAAAAAAGATCGATCAGAAATTTCGAATGTTTACATACCATTCTTGTATGAACAGTAGGGTGCCCAGAAAAAATGACCCTCTGCTCCACAAGTGGAAAACGGGTTTTTGGGTTATTTTAAGCATCTATGTAAATTTTGAGCGAAATTGGATGAGATTAACCCATTGATACCCGAGCCTAAAGATGGCGAAAAAGTGTTTTTCATACAAAAATGACTCTTTTAAATCGCTAATAACTTTTCAGGATCGAGTTTTACAGCTTTGGTATGTTCTACAAAGTTGTAGAGCATTAAATTTTCAATAAGAATCTCGAACAAAAAAACGAAGTTGACTTTATAGCTGTCGGCCACCATTGCTAGTACCAACCACTAGTGTCTTCCTTTTAATCTACAAGGACTTCGCCGCCCTGGGCTCCTAAGTGTATGAAAGTATGGCACGGAGCGACGGCGCCGAATACCCATATTTACACAAAGAATTTTAGAGCGCCCGCCGCGGGATTCGAACCGGCGACCTCTGGATTGTGAGTCCAGTGCGCGGTCCGATTGATCCACACGAGCGGGACAAATAAGAATCTCACTTTTGGGAATATTTGTATGGAAGTAGCGCACCATCCAGACCAAACCGTAAGAAACTTGGGTTTTCCATACATTTTTTTGATTTTTTCCATACAAACTTCACCTCCGAGTATCAATGGGAAAATGTTGACCGAGTTTTTGGATAGTTTAATACAAATTAAAAAAAAAGTTCTTTGATGTGCTTTGGGATACAAATAATCCATAATTTTTAATATCTTTCGCTGTTTATTTAATTTTATAACATGACTATAAAAACCTAAACAATTTCATTCAAACTGTCTAAAAAACAAGAAACTTAACAAATAAAAATTATACCAGACAATGTAACACTTTGCATAAGCTTAAAATTTTTTGGTTTATATTTAAAACATATATTAAAAAATATCTTCAAGTCACTCCCGCCATCTGGGGATAATCGGGACTGCATTTCTGAATAGGTACAGGAGATTTTTTAGCAATAAATTTGGAAATCAATCAAAACAATCAGAAGATCATTAAAAAAAATAGGTTAAACAGCTGTTTTAATTCCCTATGCTTCAGATGCTGGTTTTTGAAGAAAATTAAATAATTTTTTAAAATATATTATTTTTTTCAAGTTTAAAGTCATAAATATGCATGAATATAATAGAAAGTTTTTTTTTCAATAAATAAGATAATTATTTAAAAAAAAACAAGTCAAGATAAATTCTTTACCAACATTTGATTTGTTTTCAATTTCGGGAATTCCCGGGCAAAATATAAGAAATCCCGGGATTCTGGAATTCCCACTTTTGGAATAATCCCGGAATTTTTGTCCCGGGAATTTCCGGGATGGATGCACTAGTTAGGACTTGATGAATGATTTTTAAAACCTGGCATCGAAATCATATTCAATAAAACAAATCAACTTAATGGTGTTTAGTTTGTTAATTGGAATTCCGTGGATCTAGAAAAAAGTAGTTGGGATTACGTAAATTTAAACGTTTTTTTGGATTGGATTGTTTTAGAGGAGTTTATTGATGTCAGAAAAGATAAAACGAATATTTGAGGAGTGTTGATTAAACATTTTTATTCTTTAAATGGATCTATTTTTACTTAATGGAGGAACGAACTAGTTGTGCTGTTCTGCTATCATAGAACGGTTGGATTTTGGCTTCAATAATAAGAAAAAATTGCGATCATAAAATTACGCTAAGGTGGTTTAGCACATCTTGAGGTTGATTTCGATTTTTCACGTGCTTATTAAATTTCAAATAGTTCATTTGGTAATAAATTTTTGATGGTTAGAATTTAAATGATGTATATTTTTAATTAGTAAATTGCTTGCTTAAGCTATTCATACTTGATTTAATATGAAAACGTTTTTAATAAGTAGTGATCGAAATTTAAAGTGCTATTGTGTCAATATTATGTCCCCGTTGGAAATACATGCTTTTTCTCTAATATCTCAGTTATAAAAACTATGTTTTAATCACTCTTTACCACCATCGCCTCTAGGCACACGTCCGCACACTCTTCCATCTTCTGCTTCCTTGACTTCCTCTTGCGTTTCCTATTCCCTCGCCACAACATGGTCGGTCGGACCGAGCAAAAGTACACCAACTCTACCAAACTAAGCAGACTGATGCCCATACAAAGTCCCATAATCCCACCACAGTTGGCCAAAAAGTCCGTCATTCCGTAAAGCTCGCTCCGCTTGGAGGTCATGAACTGGGGCTCCTTGTAGTAGATCCCGAGGTAGGAGAGTTGCATGCTGAAAATTACGATGTTTTGTTAGGAGAGTTGATCTTAAGGACGGTATATCACATTACCCTTCAATCATTTTCGTTGACACCTTCATCGACCGCACCCAGTTGATCCACTCAAAGTCGGTCGTGGTAATCTCCGCGTCGTACTGCATCGATGTACACCCCGGCAAGCAGTTACAGTTTGCTCGGAAATTTTCCTCTGCCGAGCTCTCCCGATGTTGCACCAGATCCATCTCCATGAGTGTACTTTCGGCGTCAATCATACAACGAATTTCGTCAGGATCACACATCCGGGTTTTATTTGTACGAGGCATCGAGAACTTGACACAACCACAGTGGCGAAGGGTATAGTTGGTGAGGCATTCTAGTTCGCAATTGTCCTGGGAGTACACACGGAAGAACTGCAGATACCGTTCGTGGTTGAAGAAGCAGTGACGAACTTCGGGGGTGTAATCCCGAAGTCGTGGGTTCGTGGTGATCATTTGCGGTTTTATTGCGATACTGACGGCCGCTTCCATCGGGATGTGGAAGAACTTCTTCGAGATCTGGGGGTAGTCCGCTGGGGAGTGGAACAGAACTTTGAATCCCTGAACTGGTCCACGACAGATGTAGTCAATATCTTCGTCATCGGTTCTTAGGAGTAGAAATAGACCTGCTCCAATTCCGGATCCAAGCGTTCGAAACGGATAAGCTGAGAGATTAGCTTGCGCAGAGTAACCGCTCTCTTGTGTCCAGTGGGGAGAAGGGTCAGTTGCAGAGATGTAGGACACTTCCGATTGAAGAACTTCAGTTCGTAGCAAATCATTGGCGGATAGACCGTTGAAAGTCGCACAAACTCCGTCTTCGGTCATGGTCTCTTTGAAGATTAAAGGACAGGGCAAATTTTCACCGACTATCGAACAATCCGCCAAGTAGTCATACATATCCAACGACATGTTCTGTATGATACCTCCGTAATTCCGTGGACTTGTAAAGTTTGGGAATTTAAAACGGGTCATGAACATCCGATAGAAATTACGTTCACATAAATGCATTATTGCTAGGATTTCATCTGACCTGCGTAAAAACTACTTGTTTGAATTCACTTATCTCTGATGATTAGTATAA
Source organism: Culex quinquefasciatus (assembly GCF_015732765.1). Taxonomy (NCBI): domain Eukaryota; kingdom Metazoa; phylum Arthropoda; class Insecta; order Diptera; family Culicidae; genus Culex; species Culex quinquefasciatus. The sequence continues at coordinate 39,198,236 of NC_051862.1, forward strand.
GAACTCACCTATTATGTGATAGTCGTTCCTCCAAAGGCATCTCCAAGAATCCGTCAAACTCCTCGGTGAAGTTGAAATTCTTACTTTGGACCTTTGTCTGCGGACAGATGGTAACCGCCGGAAAGGGAATCTGCCACACCGGAGTCGATTTCTCCGCAAAGCTAACAATTACCGGAGTTTGAACCCACTTCACGTACGTTTCGCGAATCAAAAAGGCACAACTTCCAACGGACATCGCGAACACCACCATCCACCAGAACCGTTCGCACCAGGACCGGTTCCGGCAGCCCATGTACTGAACGCCATGGATCGAACTTCCGGAGCAGTACTCCAGCAGGAGGTCCTTTAGACCGGAACGGAACGGGGCCAGCTTGGAGCGTTTCATGTCCTGCTCGGTGGGTGGTCGTTGAAGGACTGGCTGTGAAGGTGGTAACACCGAAGTGGTTGTTACAATTTTAATTACTGTTGTGGGATGTTGAGCTACAGGCCAATTATTTTAGAGTGGGTATAGTTTTGAAAAGGGTCTAACGTTGCTATGTGACAGCAAATAATGATGCTTCTTTATAATTCTTATTAAAATTGTTTTAATATCAATAGCTGAATGAATTTTTTTTTTTTTTTAGCTGAATGAATTCAAAAAAATATTTTTTTTCGCTTGGCTAAATTTTCTAAACATATCCATACAGTCGGAGGTAGATTTGATGATAAGAGCTGAAACACGCACTTTGTATATCCCCTGGGAATGTCCCGGTAACAACGATAAACGCATATGTGTCCAAAAACCCTTTATTTAATTGGTTTTATGCTTTCAATGTTGTGAAAATACTAGAAGTACCATGAGTAACTATCACAGTAGTTTAAAGTGGATTTTTGAAAGGGGTGGATTCGTTAATTTTGCTACTACATCATTATCGGTGAACATGCCATACCCATGTTGCAGGATTTGATATCAACGAATCCTTGCATAAATTAGAACGATGTTAAAGGGAATGTGCGTTGAATCACGTATAAAAAGCATATGGATTTTATGTACTAGAAATTTTGAAATTTGATTGTGTTTAAGCTAGGTTGATACTGGTTACGCTCCTCCACTTTATTAAAATTAGTATCATCCGACCATAAAATGTGTCTCGATTTAAAGTTAGGTACCGTAAACTGGGGTTAATCGGGACATATGGGGCGAATTGGGACATCAGTTTTAACCATGTTGGAGCACAATATTTTGATTTTTCTGGTTGGTTTCGGTTAGAACAGACTCAGGCCAACAAAATGTGTGCATCCATTTCCAAATTTAAAAGCTTTTAGTGCTCTAAAAACTGCTGTCCCTATTCAGACTGTAGTCCCGATTCACCCCAGATTACGGTACTCAATACTGCCAGATCTTCAATTTGTTGCTAATCGGAGTGTTCTTTCAATTCCCTATCCAACGTTGGGTCGGGTGATGAATTCAGACATAATTTCTAAAAAAAAAAAGAAAAAGAAACACATTATTTGCAAAACAATATTTAAGGGGTTACATACACGTAGAAAATCACAAAATATTATATTACAGATTATTTGACAAATCCACTCAAAAGATGATTATTAATCACTCCTGAAAGTTTCATGAAGATATTTCATTATTAAACTGAGTAAGAGACGATTTAAATTCAAAATTTTGCCATGCGCAAAGCGGGCTGTCAAACTTTGTTGGCGTTTGGCGTTGGCGAGTTGATTTACGGGTGCCACGATATCTCGAGATGAGATGGACCAAATTGGCTGAAATTTGAGGTGAAGACTCTCAAGATGTATCCCGTGTGCATGACGAAGCCCAATTTTTAAAATCTCGATTAAATTTTCAAAAGGCCCTATCTGCATAGGAAACCCATGAGGGATAGGTTGTTTTGAAAATTTAATCTAGAAATAAGCTTTTAAAAAATACAAAAATCAAAAACTAATGATTTTTTATATGAAAAACACAAAAATATGTTTATCTTTTTTTTTAAAATATTTTTTTTGAAAATCGGGCTTCGTCATGCACACGGAATCGGTTTAACGAGTCTTCACCAAAATTTTGAGCCGATTTGGTCAAGACAGTGTTGAGACTAACTTCTGATTTTTTTGCAGATATACATGTACCGTAAAACGGGGTGACTTTGATAGCCGGGGTGACTTTGATAGGTTTGCGATTTTTCCGCAAAATGAAGAGTACATTTAAAATACGTAAGGAATGGTTTAGAAACATACTGACCGTGGTAGAGAAGTGTTCAAAGTACCTCAAGAAGAACTTTTCATAAAAATTTGACAAGTTTAAAAAGTTAGTTAACTATTGTTAAGAAAATGTTGATGAAAGTCATTATTTTAAACTTCTCAAAGTGTCATGATTTTCTCAATGAACATGATTTTTAATCGGAAAACGGAATGAATTTTCGGATTCTTTGGACAATTTTCCACTAGGAGAAGGTTAAAAAAGTTTGTAAAAAAATAAATAATATGTGTTTTTGAAACACAATTATAAAAACTCTCTAAATTTATAGGCAATTTCAGTTGAACAAATTTCATGTAAAATGTGAAAACTTGTGATTCGTGCTTCGAATTCAGTATAAAATGCAATATAAATCGATAATTTTATAAACAAAACTAGTTTTAACAAATTTCAGGCAAAATTCCGACTTTTTAACAATTTAACCTAAAATTTATATGTATTTTGCTTAAAAGCTTATACACTTAGTTAACTAAATATAAACATTGTTTTTTTTTTCTTAAAAACTATATCAGTTACTTTAGTGATGGTACATTTAACGTACAAATGAAGTTTGAACATCTTAAATATGATTTTAACAAGAAAAACTATGACTATCAAAGTCACCCCGGAATTCAAACTAAGAATTTTTAACGTAACTATTTTTCTAAACATTATTGAAAACACGTTTTTTTTCGAAATATTGCATGGACTTTGTGTGGTCTACCCCAGTACATGTTTTAAAAATAATAATCTTGAGAAAAACCTTACCTGTTGGAAAATATTCTAAAAACAAATTAAAATCCTATCAAAGTCACCCCGGTTTACGGTATGTAACCCCTTAAGTACAACTTCAAGGCTCAAAGTGTTGGATAGGGTTGTCAGATCTTAAATCTCTTCCAAGTAGTTAATTTGTTGAACAACTGTTCGCATAACCATTGTGTAACCATTTTAAGCATATTTTATATTTTCCTGTAATTTGAAAATATTTTTTTTTGTCGAAAAAAAACTCAAAATTATTGTTATTGCAATATGGGTATCAAATGATCGAGATTATATCATACATTCCAGAAGCTATAACACAAATTTTTGAAAATACTCTTATTATTCACAAAACTATGTATTTTTGGAGAAATACTAAATTTTTTAATTAATTTTAGAATCAAATGATCGGAATTTTTTAATATTTCGAAAGCAATAACACAATTTTTTGAAAATACTCAAAATTTTACAGAACTACGAATTTTCTAAAAAGTACTAAATTTTTTTTTTACAATGTGGGTATCTGAATGATCGGGAATTTTCCAAACATTTCCATAGTAATAATATTTTTTGTGAAATACTAAAAATTTCACAAAACTACGTATTTACAAAAAAACTATTTTTTTACAAAATTGGTATCAAATGATCGGAAATTTATATTTTATATTTCGACTTTTTAAGCACTATAAATTTTACAAAATGGATATCAAATTAAAGCACTATACATTTTCACAAAAGATACGTACTTTTGACAAAATACTCAAAATTTCAGTTATTACTATATGGGTATCAAATGATCGGACATTTTGATAACTTTTGAAAGTTAGATTCCTTTTTTTGAGAGTACTCCTAATTTCCAGAAAACTACGCATTTTCGAAAAAGTGCTCAACAATTGGTTTATTGTAATATGGGCATTAGATGATCGGGATTTTCCAAATATTTCGATAGCAATAATATTTTGTTTTGAAAAAAATCAAAATATTCACAAAACTTTTGATTAAATATTCAGAATTGAAGTTTTTACTGTAAGGTTATCATATTATTTTGGGTTTTGCATACATTCGATAGTATTAAAAAGTTTTTTAATATTCAAAATTTTCACAAAACTACGTATTTTCTAGACTCGCTACGTATTTTCTAAGACTCGCTTTTGTGAAAATTATAAGTATTTTAAAAAATATCATTGTTATCGAAATCTATGAAAAAATCCATTCATTTGATATCCATATTGCAGGACCCTTAAATTTGAAGTATTTTTTCGAAAATACCTAGATTTTTGAAAAATTTGAGTATTTTGAAAAAAATGTATTATAGCTATCGAAATGTATGAAAAAATCCCGATAAATTGATATCCATATTGCAATACAGTCTAGACTCGCATGGAACTTCAGATAACTGAACCACTACCAAAAAAAAAATCGTATTATTTTATTTCTTACTTTAAACATTAATCTCGAGATCTGCGACCCCATTTTAGTCAGATTTGAATAGTTGATTGCCTATTAAATTACAAAATGTTTTTTTTTCAATATTTTATCATCGCTATTTTGGCCGCCATGTTGTCAAAGAGAGAGCACCATGTCAAAATTCTAAATTTAAAGCTCAGCAATGAAGTATTTTTTTCAATGTTTAACAATAATAATTGCAACGACTTTTTAGTAGTCAGCAAAATTGATTAGATTACTCTTCAAATTTCTAAAAACCTTTAGAAATGTCTCCAAAGTTTTCTAATGATTCTGGATTGTAGATCTTTTTTTGTCTGCTACCAAAATGCTTCTCAAGAGGATTGTTTGATTTTCTTTCAAAAAAAGAAAAAAAGGAGCATCCAAACCTCTATCAATGGCATTTGATTCCAACTTTTTTACAATCGACAGTGACTTTGTTACGCTTCCATATGTCACATTTCCCAGAGGTTTCAAAGAACTTCCAGCTGGATGATTAATCGATCTGCCGCAAAGCCACAAACCATGTTTGTTTTCCTGCATGCAGAAGGTCTCCCTCGCCCCGGCTCAAGTCGCCAAGTCATGCTCATTAGACCTCTTGAACGAGTTGGCTTGAGCCTGTATCGATAATGCAATAATTGAATTTACCACGCGCCACCTTTTGCTGGCCGTCTGCCCGGGGTCGGGGTTTTCTGAGGTCATAAATGCCAATTGGTCGGCGCATGCCATCAGCCCTTGGGACTCGAAGGTGGCAATGATGTTGCGAAAAATAGACCCCGAAAATTGGACGACGACGACTTTGCGGAGGTCCCCAGATGGCAGCAAATGCGGGTTGACGACGCGTCGTAGTTGGGTTGGCACCAGGATTTGACCTGATAAATATTTGAGGCCATAATGGGATTTTGACGTGTAAGTTGGTGACTTTTCGTAATCAGGCTAGAAGTTTGGGCTGGACGGCGGACGGCGGTGTGACGCGATGACCGGTGGCCACTTTTGAGGTCTACACCTGATTGCATTTGGCGAGGGTGAAATTTGGCAGCGAAGTAGCTGCCCGGTTGACGAGACTTGGCCCGCCATTAGCTCATAAGTGACTAACATTAACTTTGAGCTTAAGGAAATTTGCATCAGACGGGTTAGCCAAGTGGATTTAATTTAGCTTATGGCAAGCGGAAGTGGGGTCATGTCTGATTTTGAGTTTATGAACTAAATAATGACACAACAGTTTAAAAAAGGGTGCCCAATGTCCGGCCCGGAAGGGAGATCCAGACAGTTATTCTCGGACAATTTCTCACCCAAAAAGTTCAACAAAAAACGATCTCATGCTCGCGTGCTTACGCGCGCGATTGCGATCAAGATCCCCGGCTATCATAATATCGTTAAAATTGAGCATCTTCGGTTTCATAAGCTGACCCAAAGTCCCGGGGTGTTCAACCTCCAGTCTCGACCTCTAAGGAAGGGAACGTCTTAAGGTCGAACCCTCATCTTAGGGGTCTCTTGGCTCGTGTTCGAACGGCGACCTTTTGTGCAAATCTTGGAAGCATAACTGGCCGGTAATAATGGATATTGTTACCGATCTTTTCTCTCGGGTTCAATTGTGTTCGAGAAACTAAGGGGGAAGAAGTTTTGATTTGCTGGTTTCCAGGAGACCCTCCTCTCGTCAGAGACTTTGATCCCTGGCAACGGACCTTAGGACCTTTAGCGGAGATTGTTATTATTCGTCTCTTCCTGTGCGCAATCGATGATGATGATTGAATAGAGATTTCCTTTCCGCTTCTTGAATGAACCTTTTGAGCGTTGCTTCCTCGAGTTTCTTCCTCCTGGTCTCGGGGTGACGCACAAGGATAACAAATTGTTGTTTGAAAACGAAGAATAAGAAGGATCTCGCGCGTATTCTGGCCGCACGAGGATAAAATTATCCACCCGGGAGTTCTGCGTGGCAGTAAAGTTTATGTTTGAGGAAGTGCAAGCTGCAAGCTGCAAGGTCTGTAACGAAAGGACACTCTCCTGAAGGATAGCGCGCGCGCACGCGTTTGCGTTGCCGTCAGGAGCGTGAAGGACGTGATCGGCTCAGGTTACAACATTTCGAGAGATACTTGAAAGAACTTTAGATGGTCATTTTGAAAGGGAGAGTGTTTTAGTCTAGAGAACCAACTGTTTCTTGCCTTTAGTAAAATGAGAGATACAAAAAATCCTTTCCGTTTTAAAAGTCAGTTAAAACATCAGTTGTGCACAGCGATGGAATAATCATCATCAAAAGAAAATCTCTGGACGTTCATCACGAGAAAAAATCCGAAGGGAGCATGGCTCTCCTCTCTCGCGCACGAAAGATCGGTAGAAAGAATCTAAAAAAAATCATCATCTTGATTATTCGCTGGAACATCTTTTTCACCTCTACACTTGCAAGTGTAACGTCACACGTCGAAAAATGACCTGTCACATTTTGTGGATGGGCAATGTGTGTAAACAAAGTAAAATAATTGTTATTAAGTGGTGCTGACAAGGAAATTCACAAAAATCATCAGCAGATTGATTTTCTTGGAGAATTTCGGGATTCTTTTGCGTGATTTGCCTCCTCTCTCTTTCGCGGGTGAAAAAAGTTCGCAAGCGAAATTGATTTTTTTGCGATTATTCCATCCCTGGTTGTGCAACAAATATTGTGTTGTTAAGCATTACCAGATGTTGGTGAAACAATGAATAAGTGAAATTAAAATGTTTGATGAATCTTCCAGGAATTTTGAAATTTTTTAACTGATTGAACAGTTCTCAAAAAAGTCCTGTTTATAAAAAAATGTCATGAGTAAAAATAAATAACTCCTGTTCTTTTACTATTCCAAAGCTATTGGATGTTTCAATTTTCAATGATTTTTTTTTAACTTTTTTTCTTTAGTAGATTTTTTTTATTTAATTCAAAAAATTAACTTCTCTAAATTTACTAGTAGACGTAAAAGAAAAAAAGTGATTTAGTGTGAAGTGAAGTGGTTTAGTGAGGCTTTGTTCATATTTTAAGTGACAAGGTTTAGATAGTTTATCGAAATTTACAATTTTTGACATCGGATTTTTATTTACTAAATATTGAAAAAAAAATGAAAAAATCAACAAAACGAACAAATTGTTGAATTTATTATTAGCTTTTATAGATTTTTATAACGGAGCTCTATTTCTCTTCATAAAGAATTCAAAAAATGCAAAAAAAAACTAACTCGAATATTTTTATCGTAGAGTGTTTTAATTTGTTTAACCCTATAACATAGAAAAATGGATGATAGAAATCGATTTTAGCGATTTTTGCCCGTTCAAAAATGTTTAGTTAAAAAAAATGCACATTGTAAAGATTTTTAAACCATAACAGAAACACAAAAATCACTAATCTATGGAAATACGTGATAGTCAAGTTTTTTTTAAATAGATGCAATGATTGTGTTTAAAAAAAATCAAACAAATATCTTAGGAAAAAAAATTTCTTAGAATTGAAATCATGGTTTCAATAAATAGAGCTTTAAATTTTAATATTTACTGTTAAAAATTTGGATTCAAACTACTTCTGTAAATAAATAGGCTTTAAGCCTTAGGGACCATCCATAAACCACGTGGATACTTTAGGGGGTATGGCGATTGTCCACGCTCCATACAAAAAGTTTTTTTGTATGGACAATTGTCCACGAAGGTGGGGGGGGGGGGTTCGAGATTCCCAAAAAAGTGTCCACGTGGTTTATGGATGGTCCCTTACCAGGGATCATTCTGATGAATTTGTGGATTTAGTTATTCAATAAGAGAATAGAAAATGCCAATTCTGTATTTATTAAACTTCTGTCATATAATAATTCATTTCTCCATTAAACGATTGTTTGATTCTTTAAAAAAAAAACTTTGTCAAGGAATATTCTGTTCAATAGGTTGTTAAATTTGAGCTAAGTCATCTTGAAAAAAATATAGGAGAAAAGCAGTAGATGATCTGTAATTTTCTGTAGTTTTCTTTTGGAAGTTTTTAACCTTCGGGAAGTCGCGTGTATTCGCTTTTCTTACAAGTGCCCTTACAAACTGTGTACAAAGTACACGTACGTGACCTCCGGTGAGTTGTAATCTTAAGTGAAAAATACTTCTGAAGCAATTCAATTTCACCTTTTTTTATAGCATTTTTTTGGCAAATGAATATTTTAAGGAACTAAAATCTATAAACGCACGAAATATTTCCAAAATTATCAGAATTATTTCTATTTTTAAACATTTTCCAAATCTATAAAATTGCAATGGACAATGGAAATTGAGAAATATTAAAAAATTTATAACAGCTGAGGCTGTGTTTAAAAAATTTAAAGTACATTATTCATGTTGGTCATTCTAGAAAATCTGAAAACAGGAAAATGGTATCATTTTCAAACAATTCACCAGTATTGAATTCAACTTTACCCAAAAAAATCACCATCACCTGTTCCGCCGATCCTTCTTTTATTGTTTTCCTACCTGATCCTCTGGTTTCCACTGAATAAGTTCAAACGAAAAAAAAAATGATCCCCGAAGATAAAAAGCCAAAAACACATGTGCCATACCAGGTTTTTTTTTCTGCTTCAAACTTCAACCGAAAAAAAAAAACAGAACGACCCATCTGATTTCGGAACCCTGATCCGGTGTGGTTTCGGGACCCTTCGGGAAATGCATTGCCATAAATGCACATTTTATAGGGAATTTAAGGGGAAGTAAGCTGCTGCTGTTGCTGGCTGCCATCCCGAATGATGAACGGCATCGAGTTACGGTCTCTTCCCCCTAGGGAGGAAAACGACTGGAAATAGTTTTTGAACGTCGAGGGGAGAGGTTTTTTTTGGAAATTTTTAAGGTCACGATTTTTTTCGGCGATGCAGCATTTTTTCATTGCGTAATTTTCGGTGGAGGAATCGCACAAAAAATGGTGGTTTATTAGAGGAGTGGAAAATCGACTCCCTGCGATGATGATGATGTGTGGCGTGTGCGAGTCAAGTGGGGTTAATAAGTTGAATTTAGAGGGGCGTTTTTTTGTGCGTGAGGAAGTTTTTTTTTATTCGTTGATGTTTTGATGAAATTAATACGAGGGGTTGTGCGTGTTTTTTATAGCTGGATTAGTTGGAACAACTTGTTGATGTTGTTATAAGGGTAATTTATTTGTTGTTATGGGAAGGTCATATGAGGCGTGAGAAACTTTTTTTGTTTTGTTTTGTATTGATTTTATAAGGGGAAATAAATTATAAAATGGAAGGAGTTGCAGCAGCACCCAATAATCGCAACGTTCAGCCAATTTGTTTTCTAAATTGTGAAAATATATTATTTTGAGCATTAAATAACTTAAGGGTTGATGGCATTATTTAACGAATCGATACAACCCTATTTGGATTGGCTGTTGGTCATGCCGCCATAATAATTTACAAATAGCCTACCTGGTCTAAGTTATAAATTCTCATTTTGAACTATTTTGACTATTTTTAATGATTTTATAACACACAAGGATATTGCCAATTCATCTTGGCGTAATTTTTTTTAAATTATGTTTGATTGAATATTGAATAGTTCCCGGATTTTCTTAATAGAAATATTCTTCTTTAACTCCCATGCTCGCGAAAAAGCAGGACACCTCATATAAATTTCTTTATGTTCTTTAGGACCAGAGTTGATTCGTAGAAACTCAGTTGATGCATAATTTATTGGGCTCTTATTTACCTTTAAAAAAATAAAAAGGTCATAAAGAAAAAAAAAATCTCCGTTAAAAGCTTTTTGTTGGCATTTTCTATAAAAAAAATTTAAATGGTTCAAAAATTGTTTAAATGCCGAAATGCTCTTTCTTACCTTTTTACTCGAGGTTGGCAAAACCGCTCTTTTTTAGGAGCCGTTCATTTTCATTCGCTCATTAAAAAGAGCCGCTCTTTTGAACGGCTCTTTCGCTCTTTACAAAATATGGATGAAAAGGTTTTTTTTAAGAATCGTGTGATTATATAACTAATTTCACATAGGACTTTTACAACTTATATGATAAAAAAATTAAAAATGAAAACGAGAAGATGCCCTTGAAAACCATAGGTCTTTGAGGTCTCTATGTCAAGATATCTACTCGAACCTAAACATTCGGTAATGGCATCCAAACTTAAATCTAGGATGTTGGAAAAATTGCTATTATTTTAAAATTGCGTTTAATTCTGCAAGAATTGAACTTATGCTGATATTTTATTTGGAGAAAACATTCTGTGAACTCTTTTCTACATTCTGATCAAAATGATAAAGTCTATAAACGCTAAAGTTCAATCGGGTAAAACGATTGATTTTTTTTCCAAAATCTCTAAACTATTCAGTAGATTTTTGGTAACGTTTTACAAATTATGCAATTTGAATTGCTTAAATTTGTATTCCGGTAATAATTTAATGTACAACCAGTTGTAAAGTGAAAAGTTCTTTTTCGTGTTGTTTAAAAAATCATTTACTTTTGGGCTTAATTTTTATAAGCATAGAAATGTTTGAAATTGCATTTTCAATTCAAAAACAAATTTAAAACGCCTTTTTTTGGAAATAATCTACCAACGACACTTTAATTACGCAGTAAAAATGGTTGATTTGGAAGATTCATATATGTAAAGATAAATAAATAGATGTAAATCTACACATTTTTTTTTTGAGTCAATATTACACATTTTTCTGACACAAAATCTGTCAATATTTCCCGAATGTAATATTATCATTTTTTTACGCTGTAGTGTAGGAAAAATATTTGAGTTACAATATACCTATGACTTTACAAAAAAATAACCTAAAGTGTATCTTTCGAACAACTAACTAGCCTAAAGCCTCCTTAGATCAAATCGATTAGAAATCACTCGGGATCTGAAGATGTTATTTTGTAACTCCGGAATTATTATGAAGTTTTAAGCAGTTTGATTAATTTCTGATAATTTGAATGGAATATGATGTAAAAAAAAATTAAAATAAAATCAAAAATTATACTTTCTTATTAACATTTTGGAACAAAAGGTATCAGAAACAGAAGGTTCATGCTATTCAAAAATATCAATATTTTTACGAAAATACTTTTTTTCTCAAAATATAATCTAATTAAAAATGCAACAATCAACGTTGAGCAATGTTTTTTGCAATAATTTACAATCGATTGCACAACTTTTATCGATAAAAAAAATAATATTCAGCAAAAAAAAAAAAAAATCTGCCCCTGACTTTGAAAAGGGGATACAAATACATTAATTTTAAATTTAAGTGGCCTGAATTAACAGTAAAATTTTTAAATCAGATACATAAAACATGATATGTAGAAATTTGGAGTTTAGGTGTTAAAGAATCGCTTGAAAATTCTTATTATTTAATCGAAAAAAGGAATTCTTCTGATATCAGTAATTTTATCTATAAAAAAAAATTAGGCGCTTTATTGTCATCTGTACGTACGGTTTGGTCCAGTTGTGCTCATTTTAAACTCTTAAAATGTTTAAATTAGGTTAAAAACATTTTTTTGAATATTTAAAAAAGCGTTATTATAAGGAACCATTTTTCAATAAGCAATTAATAAGTTATTTTTTTGTGATTGTTCGGGTAGTAATTTAATGATTGAATTGCATTCTTTCCAGTCTTTTATTATGTCAATACTCTCCATTTATAAATTTCACTAGTACGATTTTGGTTCATTTTTTTTTTTGTGTTGGGAACCTTCATTTTTTTTATCTTTTCCAGTTCCTGAAGGGAACACCCTTGAAGAGTATCGGGGCCGGTATTTACAAAGTATTTACAAATTAGTGGCAATTTCATTCTCAACTTAATGTTAAGGTTAATGTTAACATTCCATAGGTCGCCTCCCTAAGGTGTCGTGATAAGGTCCAGTTTGTGACGATACACTACCTTCCCTTTACTAAGCAATCGAATCCAGAAGAGAAACGATCACCAGTTGTGTTGCTCCGAGCCGGGATTTGAACCCCGATCTACCGCATACTAGGCGGAAGCGTTACCACTAGGCTACGTGGCTCGGTCCTTCGTTGGGTTCTGTTAAACATATGTACACATTGTACTTGAACAATAGTTTTCAAATAAAAAATGCATGTTTTATCTAAAGTTCACTGATATCAATAACTCGTCGCTAACATTTCAAAAAGCGCAATTTTTCTAGCATAGTCTATGTTTATGGCGCTTTTTCAAATGTTAGTGACGATTTTTTGAAAAGCATAAAATTACTCATTCCTTAAATTTAACGGTGCATTTCTATCATCTGGTCAAACAACACCTAACCGATGTCCACATAGAGTACCCGAAAACTGTCCTCTATTTTACAGCCCCTCTAATAGGCAATCCGTACTCTACATTTCAGCGCGCATAAAAGAGATCATGAATGCCCAGCAAACCCAGCAAATGGCACGTACCTTAACAATTTTTCCAAAAAAGAGAGAGAAAAAAACGCAGCTGCTCGCAGTGTCCGAACTCAACACAAAAAAAAATCTACTTCACTCAACACACAACAGCGGCCGCCATCCAAATGGGATGCAAAAGGACCTGGGCCGGAATCTCGTCTCTTTCTGTCTCTGTCGAGTGGGATTCGCTCTCTCTCTCGTTTTCGGGTGACATATTTTACAAGTTTGTTTGCCCATTGGATCGGCGCGGATTGCAACGGTCGCCGCGTGCCAGGATATTTATAGAAAAAAAAAAAAAACATGAGGGTTGCCCGATTTTTCCCGATTTTTTTTTGTGGTACTGCCTGTCACCATATTGATAGGTTTTTCTCCTCCGTCGATCGTTTTCCTCGTTTCCACGCATGATTTCCTCATTAGGAGGGCATTACACATGCCAGTCGTCCTTCCGACATCTGGAGCCCGCGGCCCGGTGAAGGCGTCAGGACGATCCTCGGCGACACACTTTTCCTCTGAGGTCGTCGAGTGTGAAATTAGTGCACACGCGGATTTTCCCTGCGCACTCCGTCTGGGGGACTTCCACTTGAGCTGTTAATTTTCCTGGAAGTATTTTAATGAACAGTGAAGAGGCAAAGTTGGGATTCTTCAGAGCTGGAAGTATTTGTTCATCTGCGTTCAGCTGACGATCGTCGAGTCAGCCAGCCCAGAATTGATGTTCGAGGCTAATGAGGTGAACGGTAATGATTTGTAGTGGCAAAAGGGATGGAGTGACACGAGTTTGTTTTTTCTTGCTTGAGTTTGGTGGAACGGTTTCTTCTCTCATTACAGCTGGTTTCGATAAAAATTTGTCAGTTTTGTTTTGGGTTGAAGGGTGCGTTTTGAGTAGGAGTAAGTCTTTTGTTTCACCGATGTTTACTGATCGAGTAATATGAGAAACAGCCATCTGAAGTGCAAATTTAACATTTTATAGAAAAATATACAGAAATTTGTTAGTCGCTTTCTGGGCAAGTTTTTAAAGCTTGAAATAACAATTAACTCGCCGGTTTTCGTTGTTTGATTGTAGTTTATGCAACAGTATCAGAAAAAGAAGATTTATTCAAGAGTTGTACATTTATCTACGAAGAGTGTTGAAATAATCAGAGATTGGATCGAGTTCCATACAACATTTTTTGTAACTACAAATATACAACATAAATATGTCTTAACATCAATTCTCCAGTTATTTTGACCCAGAAATCTGTGATTTTCGGAATGTTTGTTTGTCACGTTGGTAACGTGGTGAAAAATTTAACATTTTGCAAAGTTGCAAAATTACCCAGTTCTGGGTAATTCTCCGCCAACTCACACAGCAGTTGCCCCGACCCCTCTTCGATTTGCGTGAAACTTTGTCCTAAGGGATAACTTTTGTCCCTGATCACGAATTCGAGGGCCGTTTTTTGATATCTCGTAACGGAGGGGCGGTACGACCCCTTCTATTTTTGAACCTGCGAAAAAAGAGGCGTTTTTCAACAATTTGCAGCCTGAAACGGAGATGAGATAGCAATTTGGTGTCAAAGGGACTTTTATGTAAAATTAGACGGCCGATTTGATGGCTTACTCAGAATTCCGAAAAAACGTATTTTTCATCGAAAAAAAACAAAAAACAAAATTTAGAAACTCTGCCATTTTCCGTTAATCAACTGTAAAAAGATTGAAACATGTAATTTTAAGGGCGATTTAATGTACTTTTCAAATCTACATTGACCCAGAAGGGTAATCTTTTCATTTAGAACAAAATTTTTCATTTTAAAATATCGTGATTTTTCTAACTTTGCATGGTTATTTTTTAGAGTGTAACAATGTTCTACAAAATTGTATTAAATTTAATTTTGATTTCAATCTTGTCACAAAATTCTTTCTACAAGTTGTATGAAACAGTGTCCCACACGTTTTGATAATTTGTGGTAATGATTTTATATTTTTGTATTTTTATATAAATTTTTAGACACATTTGCTTTCAACCAAAAAATCGTAAAAATGAACTAAAGGTCGTACATGGTGTCATTCACTCTTGGAACAATGACTGTCAAATAGAAATAAAATTTGAATCACAATATTTAGAAGACATCTACAAAAAAAATATGGAAAAGATTGAGTGGTGCATTCTTTATCATGATATTAATGTTTTTCTTAAACAAACATGACCGCCAAAAATGCCGATCGATACCTTTCACAGCCTTAATACAGAAAATTTTAGTTTGATTATCATTTTTTATGATGATCGACGGCTTCACTTTAATCTTTTTTCGTTCTCCTAGAAAATTATACTTAAACTTTGTAATAAGCCTAAACCAAAAAAAAAAAAGGATCAATAATGAAAAACTTGAAAATTTCGGAAACATTCTAAATTTTTACTATGTTGAATCTTGTATTATTGGAAAATTTTGAATCAATTTTGAAAACATTAAGCTCCGACATTTTTATACGAATAAATAAAATTGCTTATTGCGAGGTAAAATCACAAATCACCTATCTCCTTCGCTTCGACTGACAAAAGTTTACAGCCGCCGAACTACTATGGTGTGAATACCAGCAGGTTGAGGTGAAATTCAACGTTGATTTGACGTTCAACTTGAATTATTTTTAATATTTTCTTAGAAAATTAATCACTATTTTGAATATTTTTCAGTTTAACTTCATTATTTACAAAATATTCAATTACTTTGCCGCTTAAACAACTGTTTGCATCTAAACTTTCTAAGAATAACAATCCCAACACTTTCTCCAGCTGCCTCTAGGTTGCACCATGTTTGTCCACGTCCGTTCCATGATCGTCACAACAAGACGCATGGTCCACCGGCACCTTTCGCCACGGTGTCCTGTTCCATTCAGACCGTCCATGATCTCTGCTTGGCGCGCACCACTCTTTTCATACATGTGTGTTTGTGTGTCTGCGTGCGCCGGTGAGTGTCATCCCTCTGCAGGACTCCCGGTTTTTGATCCTGTCGGCGACGGCTGGTCAGACACGCATCCTGGACTTGAGCTCGGCTGGCGCTGCCGTGATTATTGGTCCGGGTATTGTTTTGCGATTTTTTTTCCTCTGTCCTGTCCTTTTGGACCTCTTTTTTTTTGAACTCCGAAAGGATCTTACCGAGGTTTTGTTATCCTTCGGCAGCAGCAGTCCATGGGCACAGTTAAAGGTTCGATTGTGGCTCATTTTTACACGGGATCAAAGATTTTTTTGCTATTTATTGTACGGAAAGATCGGACAGCGGATTGTGTGTGTCGTCCGCACACCTCGTCGAGGGTGGAAGTAAGCTGGAAAGATGATCGATAAATTATAGATGTCCTTTGGTCCTCTTTATGGCGAGATCGGGGCATATGGTCAATCTGGCCGGACCTCCTTTTGGCAATTTAAAGGGTCTTTTGTGACCTCAGACGACGGCGGGGTGAAACTTGATCGATCAATAAAGCGATGATTTCACCTGGCCAGTTTCAGGGAAAAGACCGTTAGAGATTGGTCACTTTCTGCACAAGTCTAGCCGTCGTAGCAAGCGACAGGACGACGACCGGAATCCCGATTGAGACGTCTTTTTTTTTATTGCACCCCCTCCCCGGGGTGACAACGACGACGTTCCGTAATCCTTTTCTCAGACTAAGGTCATTCATCAGTGCAAGGCAATCACACATGAGGTAAAGCAACCAAACTAATCCTGAAAAGTGCAAGTTCTGTGGATACAACAAGCTGGCGCGTTAAAAAGTAAAAGTTAAAAACAGTTAGACGAGATTTTATGGCACCGCCCGGCCAAAAAGGGCCTCTCAATCCTTTGCTTCTGTGACTGTCTGAGCCGCACTGCTTTTGAGTTTTTGCAGGAGTTTGCTGGAATTTTTACGGCACGAGCAGGACAATTAACGCCCTCTGAGAGAGATAACCTTCGGGGTTTGTTGTCAGGATCTTCGCTGCACAGCGGAAGAATTGCTTTTTAATTTGGTCAAAATTGTACCCTTTTAATTCACCATTTGATAACAAGGCTAAGTAAAACAAACTTTTGCATTTGAAATGTGTATTTTTGATTTGCATCAACATAGAAGAAGGTACAAAGAAAATACTTTTAAGAAAATAAAAATTTACAAAATTTTCTCATTCATTTTCGTGATTGCTCTTCTACATGAAATATTCAAAGTTTGCCAAAAGAGAACGTTCCTCTAAAATTCTAACGTTGAAGTGACAGGAATTTGAACTCTATGAATTTCCTCATAGTTTTATAAAACTAAAAAAAAATATTTTGTTTTCAAAAATAATTTTAGTCTGGTACAAATTTTATTTAATGTTTTTGTCCCTCGGCTCTTAACGAATTCGAGGGATCGAATTTTTTGGGCGAAAACTGTCACAATGTGCCTAATACATCATTACTTTCAATAATTTGTTAAATATCAATAATTTTGTGAATATATTTATTTTCAAACTTTTACGTCTTTAGCTGATCTCGGATCCCAAAATTAAAAAAAATGTAAAAATAAAGAAAAGTCTTTTTTGATTAACAATATATACATAAGCAGAGTGTAATAATTTTTAAATGCAAATTTAATTTTGAGTAAGAAGTAGTTCTCAAGGATTTCACCATTTTTTCCTGTTTTTTTATTTGGATGAAAAATTGTCCATGCATTTCCTATTTCAAAAGAATCAATTTTGCATCATTCTTTTTACAATTTTGGGTGCTGGTCTACAAAATTAGTATGTAAATGTATGGAATTCTTTGTCTTGAGTAGGGATTTTCTGTTCGATTTGTTTAGGACTTTTTAGAAAAATAGGTACACTGAATTTGTTTCTTCTGATTTTAATATTTTTATATTTTTTTTTTATTTTCATTTCGATTTCTTTTCATTTTTATGCATTTAAAATATGCTTCTTTAAGGAAAAGCACAGCTAAAACAAATATTTTAAAAAGCTGTGCAAATTTCTTACATTTTTTTTTTGAATATCGGGCAATTAGTTTTTTGAATACAACCTCACAAATGATGCAAATCGATGAAAAAAAAATCAGATTTTACAAAAAATGCCTTAAACATTGAAATCGGACCAATAGTTTCCGAGATATCGTCAGTTGCAAGTTATAGGCTACACAGAAAAAAATGATGGTAATATTCATAAGGAAATGTTGACAGATTTTGTGTTAAAAAATGTGTAAAATTGCATCAGGAACTTTGTGAATTTTCATCAGTTCTTGGTAAATTTTCTTCAGGTTCACATTTTTACACATTATTTATATTAAAAAGAGGTAATACTCAACCAAACCTTCCAAAATTCAACTTTTTTGTGTAATTAGAATCACTTGTAAAATTGCATTGTATTGAAAATGCATGTCAAAATGCAAATAAAAATTCAAAATTAAGAATAGTTTTTATTATTTAAATGCTAAAATTATTTTTAAATAACAGCTATCAAAAAGTATTTCAGGCAATCTCAAATTAAGAAATAGTTCAAAAAGTAAAAAAAGAAAACTGCAAAAAAAATTTAAAAAAAGTTGCTCAGCTTTGTGTACCAAAATTAGCTATATATCGCCTATGTATTGATAAAGAGATACTTACCAGTCGGCTCATTTTTGCGGGCAGGCCTATAGGTGAATGCGAAATATGAGGTTGATTGGTTGCGACAGGACTTGGCAAAAATTTTAAATGAGATTTAATCTGTTACAGCAAATTTATCAGCTTTACATTAATGCTAATGAGGTTTCCTTTCTATAGAATCACAGTAAAAAAAGAAACATGGTAATATTACATCTTGAAAGGGGTAAATCTTTTTGTCAGAAAAAAAATGTGTAATTTTACCTCTGAAAATGTGTAATTTTACCACTTTCTGATTTAATGTCAATCTGTCGTTCTAAATTGAGGTAAGATTACATCATAAATGACCTTCCAAAATTACACCTCCCAAATTCACACTATTTTTACTGTGAAGGTATCGCTATTTTGACTTCCATGTTTTACACCTATGTTTAAAAATTTTGAGTAATTTTCATCTTTTTTGTAAAATGAAGGTAAAGGAAATATTTATGATTACTTAAATATATCTCTGAAAAGCTTTTTTAACTTTTTTTATTGTAAATGCCTAATAAACCAAACAGAAAAAATATTATTTCAAAAATGAGATAAATTCAACATATTGAATTGTGACCAAAATCTCCCTCACCTCGACCACTGTTCTCCGATGTCGTCACGCTTGGTGTTATCCCTCGAAAGGGTAGCAGAATTGTTCGACACGAAGGCAAGAAAAAAACCAACACACCGTCCACACCCCGGCTGAAAGGACCTTCAATCAATGGTCGGCAATTAGCATAAATACCATGGTGCATTACGTTGCAGCCTCGAAGGTCGTCGCCACACTGCTGCCCCTATCACAAGGGCTCACAAGGGGGAGGACTTCGACTTTTCCTACTTTTTTACTCCTTCTGGTTCTTTTATGGTCCCCACACACACACACACACACCGGCCGGGTAGATTTCCCTTTTTGACAAAACAAACATTCGAGGTAAGGTTGACCGTCCTCCTTTTTTCTTGGGCAGCAGCATCGGTGGAAAGGAGTACAACTCTACGTTGTTGGCTACGCATGTTTGTCCAAGGATAACGGTCGTAAAAAATCGATTTGGGGGCAATATTCGGCAATCACCGTTGCTTTTGATTCGTGTGCGTTGGCAAAGAGCTGAGAGGCAAGGTAGATTTTAAGCTAAGCAAACAAACTTACCTGGGCAGTTATTGCTGCTTGCTTGCTTGCTTAGGGTAAAGGAGTAAAATTAAAGCCATTGTTTAAACACTTTTTTTCGTTGAGGATTTATTATTATGAATTACGGTGAAAGGTTCATTCGAATTGTACCACTTTACCCGTGATGATTGTAACGGCAGTTGACTTTTGTGGAAATTTCTTGAAACTGGATTGTACAGGGGTCTACTAGAGGATTATCTACATAGGTAATAGAAAGTAAAAAAAAATGACTATGACTTAAGAAAGTAATGCCTCAAATAAGTATACGGACATGTAATCAAATTTCAAATCTTCATAAATCACTTTTTATATTGGAATCTCATTGAAAAACGCTGATCATCTACAAAATGCACGGGTCGTATTTTTATTTTGACTAAATATTTTGCTATAACAGGCGATTTTTGATTTTTCACGATCAAAAATTTTCATTTCAAAACACCAATTGAAAAATGTTCGAGTAACCTCAAAAATCTTATATTAAATTTTCTTTCTTTGCTATTTTTCAAAATGATTTTTTTCACCAATTTTGAACATGGCACAAACTTTTCCTACTTTCCAAAGCAGGGTTCACGTGGTTCATGGATGGGCTCTTTACATATTTTGTAATGTAGGGCATGAGTAATCTTATTTATTGAATTTCTTTTATTAATATTTGATAAATATGGCTAAAAAGTTTTCACTGATTTACTAGTAATCTTTTTACATTTATTTGAATTTCATATCCAAGCAAGGTTTAATAATCTTGCCAAAATTATTCAAATCAATAAATAAATAAAATCGTTTTAAATAATAATTTCTGCAATCTTTTTTAAAACCAACTTAACTTGATGACTTTAACTTTTTTTTTAAACTCATCATAATAATTTTGTTTAGTCAATTAAAAAAAAAATGGTTGAAAAAGCCAAAATTTGTAAAAATCTAAACTTTTTGCCTTCCTCACTTTACTGAGGAAAGGCTATAAAATCACTCGAAAAACGAACTTCTTAATTTGACCTCCTAGACCCACCTTCACGTATACAGTATGTAAAAAAAGTATTTACACCTCTTGGGCACTATGTACATATTGTGATGAAACATCTAAACAATTTGATGTTGACAGAAACCTAGTACTACGTTTTGTTCAGAAACTCATGCCAAACATTTTGCTACAAAAAGCTCATGAAAAGATGATTTCTATAAAAAGTTATATAACAAATACTATTACGAAAATAAAAAAAGGTGCAAAAAAAGTTTGTACACCTTTCGAAAAATTAACATAAATAATGTTATTTGTTGACAAATCACCATAAATCCAGTCTCCCAACTCCAAATAGGCATCTTTGACTGATTAAAAAAATAATTAGGATTGAATATAAAGTTTACTAACTACTTAGTATAAAAGTTTATATAACTCTGGAAATTCTATATAAAACTTATCTTAACTTAATTTTGAAATCTTCTAATTCAACTAAATGTCAATATATTACCATAGAATTGCAAAATAAACATTTGGGAGTGAGTATAACAATCGCTAGAATAGATTTTTCGTTGGAATTTCGTACCAACCCGGAATTACGTTGTCGGAAAATCCGCCGGCATCTGAACCGGTCCACAATTCACCAGTCAACCTATGTGGCATCAGAAAGGGCATTTTCCGATATACCCATACATCCAGGTTTTCTATAAAACCCACGTTTTTAAATACCTAAGCAAAACGTTGTTATGGTTTCGTTTGAGCAACCTGCCAAAATGTATGGAATTTCGTAATTTTT
Organism: Culex quinquefasciatus; assembly: GCF_015732765.1. Classification (NCBI taxonomy): domain Eukaryota; kingdom Metazoa; phylum Arthropoda; class Insecta; order Diptera; family Culicidae; genus Culex; species Culex quinquefasciatus. The sequence goes on from NC_051862.1 coordinate 39,219,509, forward strand.
GTTCTCGTGGATCAAACTTACTTTTTGCCCAGGTATTTAAAAACGTAGGTTTTAAAGAAAACCTAGATGTATGAGTATCAAAAGATCGGAAATTTTATGCCCTTTCCGATTCCACATAGGTTGACTTGTGAATCGTGGACCGGTTCGGATGCCGGCGGATTTTCCTACGACGTAATTCCGGGTTGGTACGAAATTCCAACGAAAAATCTATTCTAGCGATACAAAGACCCCCAAAACGGTGTTATACCCACTCCCAAATGTTTATTTTGCAATTCTATGGTAATATATTGACATTTAGTTGAATTAGAAGATTTCAAAATTAAGTTAAGATAAGTTTTATATAGAATTTCCAGAGTTATATAAACTTTTATACTAAGTAGTTAGTAAACTTTATATTCAATCCTAATTATTTTTTTAATTAGTCAAGGATGCCTATTTGGAGTTGGGAGACTGGATTTATGGTGATTTGTCAACAAATAACATTATTTATGTTAATTTTTCGAAAGGTGTACAAACTTTTTTTGCACCTTTTTTATTTTCGTAATAGTATTTGTTATATAACTTTTTATAGAAATCATCTTTTCATGAGCTTTTTGAAGCAAAATGTTTGGCATGAGTTTTTGAACAAAACGTAGTACTAGGTTCCTGTCAAACTTTAAATTTTTTACATGTTTCATCACAAAATGTGCATAGTGCCCAAGGGGTGTAAATACTTTTTTTACATACTGTACATATCGACTCAGAATCAAATTCTGAGCAAATGTCTGTGTGTGTGTGTGTGTGTGTGTGTGTGTGTGTGTGTGTGTGTGTGTGTGTGTGTGTGTGTGGATGTGGGTCTGTGCACCAAAAAATATGCACTCGATTATCTCGGCGCTGGCTGAACCGATTTGGACCGTTTTGGTCTCATTCGATCCGTCTTGGGGTCCCATAAGTCGCTATTGAAAATTATATAGTTTAGTTAAGTACTTCAAAAGTTATGCTAAAAAAACGATTTTGACAAAAGTCCGGAAGATTGTAAAAAGGGTGGTTTTTGTAAGAAAACCCGCCATGCTATACATTTTTAGAAAGGTAATAAAGAGACCTTTCCAACGCGTCAAAAACATCTAAGATCTGACAACCCCATCAAAAGTTATAAGCACTTAAGTGTTATTTATGCACTTTTTGGACGCCGGATCTCAGATATTTTGATAAAAACGTTGTCCATGAAAACGTCTACCATGCGACCTATCGTTGGATAGGTAATCAAAAGACCTTTCCAACGCGTTCAAGACATTGAAGATCTGACAACCCTATCAAAAGTTATAAGCATTTAAGTATTATTTATGAACCTTTTAGAGGCCGGATCTCATATATTTTGATGAAAACGTTGTCCATGAAAACGTCTACCATGCGACTTGTCGTTGGATAGGTAATCGAAAGACCTTTCCAACAAGTTCAATAGATTGCAGATCTGACAACCCTATCAAAAGTTATAGGCACATAAGAGCCCTGAATTATGATGGTATGAATCAAGTTGATAGAACACTGAAAGGTCCGTCCTTTTGTATCTATTTTGGATAGCATTACTCTCTAAATGTGAGGAAGGCACCAACCACCTAAGGGTGGATTAAGTAACGTTTTGATATGAGAACAACTGCAATCATCCTTGTGATAACATGATGATTTAAAGATCATGTTTTTTACTCTGACTGATTTTTGTTTACATCATTGAAGTATGAAGTTATGCACCTCTCAATAAATTTTGTAACAATTTAATGTCAATATTTTCCTAGCAATTCTTCAATCGTTTCAAGCTTTTTAATTGAAAACTAATCAAATTTACGTTCACGGAAATTTTCAAATTTGACGAATCTAGCGCTGTTCGTGAAATCGTGAAAATTCACTAACCTTAGTCATTGCCTTTCAATGTAAATTTTATTTGATTTTTTTTCTTTTCCTTGCAGGATTTTCACAAAATATTGCAAAAATAGGCCTTTTTTAAAATAATGTTTGAAAAGACGCATATCTTAAGCAAATATTTTTATAAATTTTGCTAGTAATGCAACTGTTTAAATGAAATATTAATATATATTTTTATATAATGCCTGACGTTCAATTTTTTAAACTTTAAAGCACCAAGAAATGAATGTTTAAACTGTAAATATATACTAAAAAGAAAACAGTCTAATATTGGCTATTTTCTCAATGTTGAACTAATTTCACACATTTCACAATCCTGCAAAAACACTCCCTCCAAGTTTGGCACGTCTTAATTAGCAAGGATCATAATCAACTCGCTTCGTCATCCAAATTGAATCGTTTCGCCAACAATCTAATACGATTACTGTCGATCCGGAGATGACGACGTGGTGCATCGAATGGGATTAAATCGGGACAGTTTTTTTGTTCGTTTAAACTTCAAAGTTTCCAAAAAAAAGAGGGACCCTTAAAAATCCTCCACTCTACCGTTGTTGAGCACGTCCAGGCTGAATTTGAATAGCCGTTCTCCGAACTGGACCAAAATGTTCAGGACCTCTCGGCAGCCGGGGATAATCTCGGGAGATCTTTCAAGGGTCAAAAGACGCATAATTATCGATTACGTGAAACGCGTTCGGCACGTTCCCGAGGACCTCCTCTGCTCAACAGGCGTATCCGAAGGATAATGAGATCGATTCGGTGCGTTTCGTTTTTCCCGGATAACGAGAAATATCCCGTTTAGCAAGCCGGCCAAAAAGGTTGAAAGATCTCTCTCGTGCTTTTTTTAATCCTATTAACGGTGCGAAGATTGCGTAAAAATACTGGTCAGCTTTTCGGGCCACACCGACAATAATTCATGGTCTTCTTTTTAACACCCCAAAAAGGATGTAAAAGAACGCAGGATTCTGGACGACGCATGCCAAAAAGCTGCTGAGTGCGAGTGAATTTGAGGAAATCTCTGTAAAATATGTTGTAATACATTTGTGGTTTATTAAACTATGACTTTGAACTCACAATTAATAAAAAACCAGAACTTAAACTTATTTGATTTGTTTTTTTTAATCACATTTTTTTAAATGTCAATTTTCTCGAGAATCGCCCATTAATTAAAGTCCCGAGCTGACGGTTGGTAATGAATCAATTCAGGTCGAACCCACATCGGGTCCGTCCTCCCCCGACCGACATAGGAGGAGGGCAAAGAGGCCCAAAAAGTTGGGAAAACAAGAATTTTTGAGGGAAAACCTGGAGTTTTTTTTTCGCTTCTTTCTCTCTGTTGCTGGCCAAAAACCGAAAAAATCATGCATCTGTTGTCGAGTGCGGGATGATTTGGCACTTCTTGCTGAGGGTCCAGGGACATGTGTGTGAGTGGGTGAGCTTCAACGGACTCCGGGAGGAATGAGAAGGAGGAGAAGGTGGGCAATGTGTGTTTTAATGATAGATGGATAAAAGGGGCCTCGAATTTAAGGGACCGCCGCAGCCAGCAACCACGGATCATCACCACCTACGGTTCCGAAATTTCGTTTATTTCTAAATGCAAAAATGTGCGTTTATTTTTGTTGCCAGTAAAAACAGCAGGACACCACGGCCAAAGCTGAGTATGTACGGGGACAGATGAAAGTTATTCTTTTGTGGTGGCTGGTGAAAGAAAAATATCCTTTTATCGATGGAATATAGAACCACAAAAGGGGTGAACTTATTGAGAAATGACACAGGGCAAGGCAACAGTTGCAAAAACTAGTTGCAGCTTTCAATGTTGAGTAATTGATACTTTAACGTGGATGTTTTGAAGAGCGTGAATAAATTTATTATAATACATTTTGGATAAATCCATTTGCTAAAAAGAAACGGGCATTCATAATCACAAAATAAAAAAATATTGTAATAATTCATCTGGGAATGGGATCATCTTTTATGTCAGAAAAAATTTGTGATTTTATCTCTGAAAAATTGTAAATTAAACTCACACATTTAATTACTGTGCATAAAACATCAAAGAAGCATAGAATAAAGCATTGGCTATATTGATTATTAAGGTAATCTTTGGGTTAAAATTTTATTTGGGGATGATTTCAGTGTTGTAAAAAAATTAAAGTTTTGTAAATTTATGGTAGAATATTCCCAACTTACTGTGTACTTTTACTTAAAATAATGTGTAGAACAAATTAAAATTCAACAGAAACTTATGAAAAGTTCACCAGTTCTTGATCTGTCGCTCGAAGCAAGTCTGTGCCATATGCAATTTTGTAAATTTCGAGATGTTGTTGTTCGATTTGCTGGAATACAGTACTTAATTTTATTTGTTTTTCTGATAGTGGGACCATCCATAAACCACGTGGACACTTTTTTGGGAATCTCGAACCCCCCCCCCCCCCTTCGTGGACAATTGTCCATATAAAAAAATCTTTTTTGTATGGAGCGTGGACAATAGCTGATTATTTTATGAAAAAGTTCACTATCAAATGACTTTATCTTGAAAACAGTGCACTGCATCAAAAAATGTGTTAAGATTTTTTTTCAATTCCACTGTGAAACTGCCAACTTTTCCTGTCCTTCTGGAGAAACGAAACGGCCTTCTTTTCCCTACCAAAAATAACAGAATGGAAAAAATGTCGTAAGCAACTCGTTGCATAAACTACTATTTCAGCACTCGTCATATTTATGAAAAATCTTCTTTTTGCAACTTGTTGCATAAACAGCATCCACGAGAGTGCTGAAAAGTCTAACTTAAGTAAAAAAGACAAAAAAAATGCAATTTCTCAAAAAGGTTGTAACGTCCCGGGGACATTGCCCCGATTTTTTCGTTGCTTTTTGGGTGTTTTAAAATACTCCTTGCTAAAAGCGGTTTCAAAAATATCTAAAAAGCAATAACAAAATTGGCATTGGACCTATTTTCCAAAAATATCTACAGGTATATTGTTTTTTCTTGTGAAATTTAAATTTAAGAAGAAGATAATTTTTCATATCTTATAATTTCATCAAATCAGAGAATTTTGGAAATAACGTTAGTCTGCGGAATTGATAATGTAAATTATGCACTTTTTTTCGTATTGTAACCAACTAGGGAGAATTGGGATATAGTTTGAACAGAGATGAAAAACATTTGATATATAATGTATCTGTTTGTTCTAACCTTACTAAGGCCAATATATGTTTAATTTCAAGTTATTGTCAATAAAAAAGGGGCAAATAATTTTGCTGAAAGCAGACATTTTTATTGAATGAATTGGAACAGTTGATTTTAAACAATTTAAAATATAGTTAATAAGGTTTTTTATGTCTCTTAAATGATATAAAGCACTTTAAGATTTTTTGATAATTTTGAATTTTGTGCCTCAGATCGGAAAAAGGCATAAAAGTTTAGGATGAGAATGTTTTCAGAAATGTATAAGTTTTGCATATTTATGTTAGACATAACTGTTGTAATGTTGTAATTGCCGAGCTACCGTGGCAGTGAGGTTACGGATTTCGCCTTGTAAGCGGACGGTGATAGGTTCGATTCATGTCTGGCTCGGCAAAATCAGTTCTCTAAAAGAGTAAATCTGCTCACTGGGAATACGGACCAGTAGGGGATGGGTTTCGACTAGCGGCGTGTTCGATTTCCAATCCAGAGGTCGTGAGTTCGATTCTCGTACCGGGATGATGAAATGTTTTAAGCGCTTGGCCATTAATTTGAATTTTGAAAAATTGGCTTGAAATTATAAATTAAGATTTTTTTTACTTACCAGATCCGAGGGTGAAAAACTTGGAATAAAATTTGTTCCAGCGAGAACACAAAAAAATCAAATATTCGATAAACTCTAATTTCGCGTCATGAGTTCGGATTCACTATAAACTTTTATCTTTTTTGGAAATGGGTTATAAAATGGTGTTTAGATTGCTTATTTCACTATACACAACAATTAAACTTATTTTTCTAAGCACAGGACACGTTTCACGTTTTTTCTGTATTAATTTAGAAAAAAAATGATAAAGCCAATCCTGACAGGAGGTGTCTTGTTTGACAGCTTGTTCCAAGAATACTATAGCTGATCCATCGAAAAATATCGACTAGTTGGTTAAATATTTTTTCATGAAAATCGAAAAATGTGATTAAATGAAGTTTATGTTTCAATTAAAACAGGGCTTTAGGACCCTCTGTCAACATTTCAAGCTTTTTTGTTATTTTTATATGGAATGTTCATTTGTTTGAAGAAATCTTTAAATGTCTGATTTTTTTCGATATTTCGTTGTGACAGGGAACACGTGCCTTTAATTTACATACAATTTTCTCCTTCATCAGACCATAACCGTAGTCAATAATTTCATCCCAAATGCGTTCCCCACATCAACCCAAGAAATCAAACCAAATTCGAAGCCATCACGCAACACTTAGCACCCCATTGCTCGTTAACCGCTATCACTTCGTTTCAATCTCTTGACCCCTCAAACAAGTCAACATTCCTCCTCAAAACAAAATCCGGAAGCCGTCAGAAGGACCCCAAATCTTAATATTCAAATCATACGCCGATAATGATCACCGCAGGCATCATTTTCATTAACGTTTTCAAATTCCTTTTCTTGAAGGAATTTTTTTTTTTCGTTCATATTTTTCTTTCCGGGAGGGGGAAAAACCTTTAAATTCTCGCGCACGTGCCAGATTTTTCTGTTAGTTCAGTAAGGGGTCCTTGGGAAAACAATCTTGAAAATGGGGTGCGAAACGCAGACGTCTTTAAATCGGGAGGGTCACGAATGTTTTGGAAAGTGTAAATTAAGAAATGCCTTTTCTTCATTCTGAAAAGTTAGGTTAGAGGGGAAAAGTGGTTGGCAAAGGTCGCGACCAAAATTGATTTTTTTTTGTTTCGATTTCGGGAGGGAAATTGATGCATTCCTTTAGACGGATTGTCTTTTTTGAGGGGTTCAATTTTGTCATCATTTAAAATTTGACAAGCATAGCACAGCATAGCATTGAAGATGAACAGTTTTGACAGCAGTGTTGCCAAAGGTTGAAACACAAGCATTATTTATCCAAATAATTTATTGTTCAATTCGATAAATAGTTACAACTAGTCCTAATAATAATTTGTTAAAATTACAACAATGACCTGATTTATAATACTCTTAACCATTTGGAATATAAAGAAGTGTTGCCAGTCACCTCACTTACCTCTACTCTTTGATTTTTGTGCTCTTTGAATGAGAATGCTTTACAATTGACAGTTTTACAAGCTTCCTTTCTACGTTTTCACCTTGTTATCATCTACTGTGTAGTTTAGCTCAACCTTACTACCCGTTCGTTGCAACTTCCTAACCTCTAAAAGTTCAGTCTTCTTCACGCCAACAACGACTAGTTTGTACCAATAACCTCACCAAAAGCGCTCACCGCCTACTTCGGGTGCGCCTTCCGCACCATGTGCAGCTGGAAGCTGATCCGGTCCTCGCACTTTTCCCCGCACATGTTACACTTGAACACGTCGTCGTACCCGTGCCAGCCCATGTGGATCGTGTACATGACCTCGTGCTCGAAGCCGATCTCGCAGTAACTGCACCGGAAGCGCATCTCCTGCGCCGCCGCAGGCGGCTGCGGCGCAGCGCAAGCTTCGACTGGCAGCGCCGCCTCCTTGACGGGGCTGGTCTGCTTCGGCTCATCGTGCTGCTCGTCGTCGGAGTGGTCCATCGCGGCAGGCGACGACGACTCGAGCCGCTCCAGCTTGAAGGCACGTCCCTTGCGGCGGTTCTTGCCGGTGCTGCCGACGGGGGCGGCGGCCGAGCGGATGCTGGTGGACGGGGTGAGGGGGGTTTCGATGGTGGGGGTGGAGAGGTCTTCGGCGGTGGTTTGGTGGTCCATCTCGTCGGCGGGGACGTCCGGCTTGAAGTCGGAGCTGTCGGCGGCGGCGGCCGTGATGCGCTTGAGCAGCTCTTCGCTGAGCGTTGAGGGATTTTTGGTTGGGGAGGAAGGTTGTTCCTGCTTGTCGTGGAACTGGGCGAAGTTCGGGGAGAGTTGGTTGATGGCGGCCTGCTGGTCGGCGAACATCTGGAAGTTGAGGTTCAGGTAGGGGAAGAGCGGGAGGTTGTTGGCGTTCTTGAACATGTGGGCGAGCGGGTTCGGGAGGAGCTGGTGGGGGAGCAGGTTCCGCTGGAGGTTGTTGGATTGGCTGCTTGGAGGGGTGAACGGGAGTTGGGTTTGGGGGGTTTGCGGATGGGATTGGGGGGTTAGGGGGGCTTGCTGTGATTGTTGGGACTCCTGAGGTTTCTGTTCGGCCAGCTTCTGCGACTTGGTTTTGGGTCCACGACGCGTTCCGTACACGTCGATGATCGGAAGGGGGTTGGGAGTTCCGTCCATGTTCAGCACGATATCCGGCTTGTGAGCGTACTTCCGTAAATGCAGCTTCAGCGAGTGGCAGTACTTGGTAGCGTAGTTACAGTCGGCACAACGGTACTGGAACACGTTCGAGTGGGACTTCATGTGCGAGTTCAGCATCGACTTGTTGACGCAGCTGTAGCTGCACTTGGGGCACTGGAACGGCTTCGATCGGTCGTGATTCCTCATGTGGTACTCCAGGTGATGCTTGTACTCCGTCACAAAAGGACACTTTGGGCAGTTGAGCATCTTCTCCGGCTTGATGTGACTCCGGGTGTGCTCCCAAAAGCTCAGCTTCGTCACCGCGATGAACTCGCACTGCTTGCACTTGAACTTCTTGACCTTTCCGTGGGAGTTGATCTTTGGCTTGCGGATTCCCTCCTCGTCGTCACTGCCGTCGTACGACCCCTCACAGTCCGAGCTGTTGTTGTCGTCGTCTTTCTTGGGCGTCTCCACAATGTCCTTCGGTGACTTTGGCGGCGTCACGTCCATCGGTGGCGTGTGAGTCGGGGTCAACGTGGACGACACGTAGCCGGAATCCTGCTTGCCGTAGCTCCTGTTCGGCGTAGTCTGTCGCTGCAGCTGGTTCTGTTGCTGAGTCGGGACGAACATCCCAGCGTACCCCGGCGGTGTCAACGGGTTGAACCCAAGCGGGTTATATCCGTGAAGCATCCCGCTTGGCTTCGACTCGTAGTACTGAGTCCGTCCGCCGTTGATCGAATCCATCGAGTCAACGCTCTGCGGCGAGGTCGGACTGGAGTGGGACATCGGGGTGTCCTGCTGGTGGTGCTGCAGATGGCTCTGGTAGTGATGGCCGTAGTGCTGCTGATAACTGCTGCTCGCGTCCAGCGGTTCCGCCTTGATCGGCATGTCCATCCAGCTGCCGCTGGTTTGCTGCGGAATCGCCGCTCCGGACATGATGGAGTCGAAGTTCTGCATGGCTCTGCAAAGGGAAGAGAAGGAAGAATCCATTAATAAAACGCCATGTTGCTGATGGTGAGGCTTTTTTGCGCTACGGAGGGTGAACTCCCCCAAAAGTGCCATGAAGTCGAGGCATGTACTGGACGATTATTTTTATTTTCATCGCGAGAGCTCTTTTTATTTACTGAGGGGAGTGTGTTTGGCTGTGTGGGTTTGATTTTCCCTTTCTTTGAACGCTTTTTTGCGATGCTAGAAAATCGATACCGTTGGACTCTTTTTTGCGTCGTTTCGGGAAAAACTTCTCAGGAAGAATGTCGCCGAAGCATGTTTCCCAAACTTAGCTCTAACTAATCCCCTAGCACAATAGACAGCTAAATTATTTTAAAGGATTAGCTCCGAAACTGATCCAAAATAATTACACCCGAAAAAAAGGGTCCACAATTTTTATTACTTTACTGACACAATCCCAAGCATTCAAAGTCATTCCCAAAGCAATCCCAAGTGTCCCGAAGGGACACTGAAAAAATAAGACACAGACCCCCGACTTTATGGCTCATTTGAATATTTCTCCAACTGCCCATAAACGTCTCCCTTCGTCTCAAAGGCAGCTCGTAAAAGATCACCCGACAATTTGCCTTTTAAAAACGGGGTAACGGTCCTCGTCATTTTCCCAGCCCCGGAGATTGCTCCAGATTTTGACCAAAAAAAAGGTCCCGTAATTTGTCATGCAAACTCGGTGACTTTTCTACCTCTCCGGCGGGGGTCCCGGGCGGTGGAACGCCCCTTGTTTGCTTTTTGCGACCCCCGGGGGTAGAAATTTCTTTGCAAAAGTCAAACTGACCGGTTGTAAAAAATTGGTGCACTTTGGGGAGGTTCGTTCCGAGAAGAGTTGACCTCGGGTTGAAAAGTTTGTTTTTCGATCTTACCTACTCGCTGGTGATCCTCGTGACTTAGTATCCAAAAATGTGTTCTCTCAGCAGTTGATTGCGACTTTCATTATTTCACGATGAAATCGCGCGCTTTTTCCTCCTTCAAACCCCTCAAATCACTCCGTTTTCACTTTATATGTTAGATGAATCCTCAAAATCTCGTTCCCCGCATCAAATGCAATGTTTTCCGCACCACCCAACACCACTTATCAAGCCGTCTTCACGTTCTAAAACTCAGATAACTGTTTCGCTCCAAGCACGCACGCGATCTCGCTCAACTTGCTTCAATCCCCACTTTCCGAACAAAAAAAAAAGGTCAAGTCGATCTCAGTGACAACCGTGCTGGTCGCTAGCGCTTTAAAAACTGATCTGAGATTTTTTGGTGACCCCGGCAGCAGGCCAACCTCTTGTTGTGTTTGGCCTTTCCACAAGTGTGCGAGGAGGAGGAAGAAGAAGGCAAACAGGACAAACTCACTGGGACAGGCAGGCCAGTCAAGGAGGAGGAGTAGAAGGAGACGGCACGATCGGAAACGCACTGCTGCTGAGTTCCTTCGATTATGTTGAGTGCTCGGCTCTGTTTATGTTGTGTGAGTTACTGAAGCGGTGAAAAGCGAAAGTGTGTACGGAACTCACTTTGGCGAGGGTCAGTAGCATTGAACTTCATGCTGGGACCATCTGGAAGCGGGTGGGGGGAACTCAGCTTGTGGTGATGATTAGGACGACGGCTGCTGCTGGCCAAAGTTGGCACTAGGACAAGGGTAAACTATACGGGGAACTGGGAAAACTTCGATAATGGACGGCTGTGTGGTGGTTGTTGTTGTTGGCACTATTTTCTTTAATGGGTATGGAATAATAAAAAATGTTTGGAGGGGGAAAGTGAAAGTGGTGGAAACGCAGAGGAGAAATTTTAAATTTTTGATGGAACTGTGTTTTTTTTACTTTAAATATATGGCCCTAACATTTTCAAATTGTGTGTGTAAACAAAAGTATTTTTTAACAAAATTGAAAAACCTTTTATAAAATTATGTTTTTTTTTTATACAAACTTGTTTTTTTTTTTAATACAAACTCTATCAATTTTTATAGGAAATAAGTCATAAATTTTAATGTAAATAATATTTGTAGGTTTTATATTTACAATATTACTGTGCGTAAAATGAGGTGATTTTGATTGGATTTCAAGCCAAATATCCAAGATGTTGTCTGATTGACTTGCTTTTCAAGTATCTAGATTTCTTTATTCCAAAGTTAAGTCAGTTTACGTAGATTATTTTTATTACTGTCATTACTGATGAATTTTCCATCTCGACAACACCAACCTTTATAGAAAATGATTTAAATTGTCCATTTAACGTTGTAGTTAAAAATTTTGTCAATGAATTAAGTTTAAAAATCAAGCATAGCGTTTGAAAAAGTTTAGAAATAGATAGTTTTGAAAAAAATTGGAAATAGATAATTGTCCACATTTCAGAATGATCTGAAAATTTCACAAAAGTTTCATTTTCAACATTGAAAATCGATCCAATAGTATCCGAGATATCGTCAGTTGAAAATTACAGGCTAATTAGTTGACACTAAGAAAATCTCATTTTCATCGATTTGACTTCTTTTGCGAGGCTGTATCTTAATTTTCTATTGTCAACTAATTGTTCAAAATTTCAGATAGAAAATTGTTGGAAAGCATCATTTCAGCATTCAAAAAGTATTTTTTTCCAGTGGCGACCAGCGACTTTCATTCATGAAGACTATTAAAAAAAATAAAACTTTAATCAATCCACCGTTGAGTGATTGATGCCTTACTCACATTTAGTTACATAGTTTTTTATTGGTAAAATAAAGATTTTCAACATACAAATGTTCTCTAAACATCTAAACTTAATATACAGCAATTCCCCACGAAAACAGCATGATTCGAAAAAAAGTTCTCCGATGGGGCTCAAAATTTTTCTGGGGGATCCTTGGCCGAAATAATTAGACCCGTATTTTTTTGTTTGGCCATTAGGGTGACCTACGCCGTGTTAGGGTGGTCCGAAAAATGGCAATTTTCGTCGATTTTCGCAAAAACCACTTTTTTCAAAAAATCATATCTCCGCGCCATTTCATCCGATTTTAGCTGTCTTAGACGCAAAAGAAAGGTGATTAGTTTGGCTATTTGGGAAAAGTAGTAAGAAGTTTCGAAAATCTAGCTTAACATTTGAAAAGGTCATATGAAAACTTAAAATGCTGTTTTGAAGGTCTCGGGACCAAAGAGCCTATGTCTGAAAATATTTTTATCGGATTCCTCGGAAAATTTCACATAACATATCAAAAAATGGTGAAGTTATGTTTTCGATACTCTGAGATACGATTTTTTGAAAATAAAAACTGGGTTTTTCGACGCGCCACGCGCAAAAATTGGAAAATGACGAAAACGGGGAAAAATCGACTTTTTTCACTAAAACTGCGATAACTTTAAAATTTCAGCGATGACCTATAGATGTTATGGTACCAAAAGTTGCGTCTTTTAATTACAAAAATTTTAGTACCCTAACATGTATAGGTCATCGCTGAAATTTTAAAGTTATCGCAGTTTTAGTGAAAAATGTCGATTTTTTCCCGTTTTCGTGATTTTCCAATTTTTGCGCGTGGCGCGTCGAAAAACCCAGTTTTTATTTTCAAAAAATCGTATCTCAGAGTATCGAAAACATAACTTCACCATTTTTTGATATGTTATGTGAAATTTTCCGAGGAGTCCGATAAAAATATTTTCAGAAATAGGCTCTTTGGTCCCGAGACCTTCAAAACAGCATTTTAAGTTTTCATATGACCTTTCAAATGTTAAGCTAGATTTTCGAAACTTCTTACTTTTCCCAAATAGCCAAACTAATCACCTTTCTTTTGCGTCTAAGACAGCTAAAATCGGATGAAATGGCGCGGAGATATGATTTTTTGAAAAAAGTGGTTTTTGCGAAAATCGACGAAAATTGCCATTTTTCGGACCACCCTAACACGGCGTAGGTCACCCTAATGGCCAAACAAAAAAATACGGGTCTAATTATTTCGGCCAAGGATCCCCCAGAAAAATTTTGAGCCCGATCGGAGAACTTTTTTTCGAATCATGCTGTTTTCGTGGGGAATTGCTGTATAGCCATAACTACACCATAGCCATAAAAAAATGTGTAAATTTGGAAGGTTGAATGTTAAGATTTAACCCTTCCCAGATGTAATATTACCATGATTTTTTTCTGTGAATCGATAGGGTTGTCAGATCTCTTATTTTTTTTGACTCGTTGAAAAGATCTTTTGATTACGCATCCAAAATTGGGTTAAAACAATCAATTCCCGTAATCGTTGATTGTTTTCATGAATTGAGTATGAATTTCATGAATTTGAGTATGGTGCATTTGCAATATAAACGTGAATAAATTTCTTGCTGGTTCTCAAATTTATGAACACAATTCAAGATTTCGAGAACCGACTGTTTTCCGTGCGGCTTCAAAAAATGTATAATTAACACTTAAGTGGTCATAACTTTTGATAAGGTTGTTAGATTTTCAATCTTTTGGACGCGTTGGAAAGGTCTAGCTCTTTAAAAATGTATAAAAAGAAGTATTTTCTTACAAAAACACCCTTTTCAAATCTTCCGGAACTTAGTCAAAGTGGTTTGATTGAGCTGAGCATTGAATTTGGTTTAGCTTTAAATTTTTTTACCGCATTTTCGATACTTTTTAAAAATCACATTTTTCACCACTACGACTCAAGGATATCTTTTTGAGTTCCTTAAAACTCATAAAAAATCTAAAATAAAAAAAAAACTGATCCAAAGAAAAAAATCTAAACAGTCCTGATTATAATGTACAACATTGAAACCATTCATAAACCACGTGGACACTTATTTGGAAATTCTAAAGTTTCTTATAGGTTTTGATTCAGGGAACAACTTTGTAGAACACCACAAAGCCCTAGGATTTCTTCTTTAAAGATAGAGCATGTCTTTGGAGTTAATTTTTTAGGGCTAAATTAAAAAACTTGGTCACAAAATTTAGCTTCGAGATCTTTTCTTAACGCGTTCTACTAACTTGTTCCTCGGATTAAAACCTAAAAGAAACTTAATAATAGGAAAATTTGATATGGTTTTGGGAAACTTTTTCGAAGAAGAGTTAAAGAATGAAAAATAAATAAATAAAATTAATTGAAATTCCACTCTAACTTCAGGACAAAACTGGACCCACTAAACTTTAACCAAATGAGCTCAAATTTTCAGGCTAGCTTCTGGAGCCATATTGTTTGTAAATTCCGGTTGATGCGCTCGAAATTGAACACCTTTGTCTTTTTCATATATCCGTGAACCACGCTAGTGTCCACATAAGGTGTACCTTGTGACGATAACATACCGCTGCTTTGTCACTCGGCTGGTTTCATGATTTTTATTGTACGCTCTAAATTAATATAAAAATATAAATGAAACAATTTGTTAAGTTATGGGGTACATGGATGTGTCATAATCATTTAAATCGTTATGCGTGATAATGTTGGCTACAAAATGTTGGGTCGGTTTGTCGAGAAAAAGTATTATTTTCGAGATATTTCAATTTTACTCAAAAAACTCTCAGATGGTTCACTTAGCTCTTAATATCAGTCGTAAACTTTATTAATCCTTATTAATCATTTTATTTTATTTAAACGTTCTTATTAAATGATAACACCACGCACCATTTCAAGGTTTTCATTTTGTTTCCCCCTCTTGCATCAACCTCAACCGTTTTCGCCTCCGGTAAAAAACCGAACCTCCAATCAGCGCCCGGAACTCACGAATCATCCGAGGGCTATTTTTTATTTCACCGCGAGTCTCTCTCTCCCATTCTCATTCTTCTACATAACATTGCCCAATCCCGTGGCTCGATTGCGTGAGCACGACAAAAACAAGCTACAGCGCTGCTGTAAACATAAAAAAACGCCACACCAACAAAAAAAGAGAGCGATCCCTTCTTCATGACGAGGGGGAAAATCGTTCGCTGTTTATACCTTCTTCTGTGTGTGTTTGTGTTTTTCCTCCGCTACTTTTTGCTTTGGTAGGCAACTTTTTCTCCCCCTGAAAATTGTTCCTCGTTTATGTACAAAGGCGCAATAAAAGAGGCCCATTTTTCCCTTTTTGACAGACCAAAATCAAGCAGCGAGCGGCGTTTTCCCCCTTTTTATGTTTCGTTTTTATTTCTGCTGTACATAGCGTTTTTTTTCCTGATGCTGCTGCTTCTTCTAATGTGATTCGATTTTTGTTTCAAACGTACACGTACACACAAATACACACACACACGCGTATGACAGCTGCGTAAAGGGCAGCGGGAAAATCGTGCCAGGAAAAGTTTCGGTTCACTTTGAGGGGTGGGATTTTTTTTTCGATTTTCGTTTCCTTCTTTGGACAGTATTTTTAGCTGCGGCCGCCGTGGAAAACATGCCACCCCCGCCAGTGGTTATTTTGAAGACGAGACAAATGTGTGC
Organism: Culex quinquefasciatus; assembly: GCF_015732765.1. NCBI lineage: Eukaryota > Metazoa > Arthropoda > Insecta > Diptera > Culicidae > Culex > Culex quinquefasciatus. Next base: position 39,235,129 of record NC_051862.1, read on the forward strand.
TGATAGGGATGATCAAGTTACTGTTAATTATTTATGACGAATGACAATTTTGTTTAAGTTAAAGCTATCCTGTTAATCTTTTTTTTAAATTTATTGAATAAAAAATCTATTCAATATGCTACACAATCCTAAATTTTTACTCATTTATAAATTCAAACTAATTTGACGTTTATAAATCCAAACAAATATTTATTATTTTTGATTACATGGAAAATTCAACCTTACTTGGCATAAGCAACTTTTTATTTGTATCTTTTTGCATTTTTTTGTTTTTGATAACCTTGGCTCTAAATTTACTTACAACTCATGTTTGATTATACTTAACTGGTTACTGATGGCCCCCTTTTGATGTAAGTCACCTTAATTGAATAAGTAGCAACAAATTTGGACTACTTTACCATTGCAATGGCATTCGTGGGGACTATTTTTTATTCAATAGAAAAATAAATGGTAAACTTTTAGCAAATCGACATTTCTTGTTTTTTTAACTACACTCTTAAAAGCTAAACCCTTTGGTTAAATCTACTTCCAAAGTTTTTTTCTGAATCATTCTCGAGTATTTTACTAAAACCATTTCTATATATTTTTTAATTTGGATGAGAATTTGTCCATGTATCCCCTTAATAATAAATTAAGGCATTTGCGTTTGTAAAAACTTGTACATTGAGTTGGTTCAACATAAGTAGAGTGAATTTCTCCAAAATGTTAAGATTTAATTCTCTTTCACACGGTGAACACCGCCTACTGAGTTTGTTTTTTATGATTCTATTAAAAAAAAATGTTGAATTCCATCAAATTTGAATAAAAATATAGTGTTTAAGCAAATTTTTATCATCATAACAATGGTCTGTGTAGGTGGTGGTCGACTAAGAAAGAAAATTAAATTTTGATGAAAGTTTGTGGGGGGGGGGGAGGAATGGCAATTTCAAAGAAAGTTAGAAATCTGGTAGATTTGATTTCGAAATTATTTGATTGGAGGACAAATATTGCTGAAATATGTAATTTAGAGTATACCGTATAAGCAGCGATGGAATAATAATCATCAAAAGAAAATCATTGGACGAAAAAATCCGAAGGGAACATGGCTCTCCTCTCTCGTGCACGAAAGATTGGTAAAAGGAATCTAAAAAAATCATCATCTTGATTATTCGGCGGAACATCTTTTTCACCACTACACTTGCAAGTGTAACGTCACACTTCGAAAAATGACCTGTCAAATTTTGTAGATGGACAATGTGTGTAAACAAAGTGAAATATTTTTTTTTAAGTGGTGCTGACAAGGAAATTCACAAAAAATCATCAGCAGATCGATTTTTTTTGGAGAAGTTCGGGAGCGATTTTCTTTTGCGTGATTTGCCTTTTCTCTCTTTCGCGGGTGAAGGAAGATCGCTGGCGAAAATGATTTTTTTGCGATTATTCCATCCCTGCGTATAAGTATAACGTATAAGAAATTTGATTAATATGTAGACAAATTCATCATTTTTCAACCAATTTTCTGAAAAAACCTCAAAAAAATAAATATCATCAAATTTTTAATTTTTTTTTTCGATGTTTAATTCTATATTGTGTTTAAAAAAAAAATCAATAAATTAATGTTTTTAATTAACGTCTGAAAGTTTTCGAGCTGTCCAGAAGGGCTACGTTTTTAAATGTACAGTATGTAAAAAAAGTATTTACACCCCTTGGGCACTATGCACATTTTGTGATGAAACATGTAAACAATTTAATGTTGACATAAACCTAGTACTACGTTTTGTTCAGAAACTCATGCCGAACATTTTGCTGCAAAAAGCTCATGAAAAGATGTTTTCTATAAAAGTTATATAACAAATACTATTACAAAAATAAAAAAGTGCAAAAAGTTTGTACACCTTTCGAAAAATTAACATAAATAAAGTTATTTGTTGACAAATCACCATAAATCCAGTCTCCCAACTCCAGATAGGCATCCTGACTGATTAAAAATAATTTGGATTGAATATAAAGTTTACTAATTACTTAGTATAAAAGTTTATATAACTCTGGAAATTCTATATAAAACTTATCTAAACTTAATTTTGCAAACTTTCAATTTAACTAAATGTCAATATATTACCATAGAATTGCTAAATAAACATTTTGGAGTGGGTATAACACCGTTTTGGAATCTTTGTATCGCTAGAATAGGTTTTTCGTTGGAATTTCGTACCAACCCGGAATTACGTCGTCGGAAAATCCACCGGCATTCGAACCGGTCCACAATTAACAAGTCAACCTATGTGGCATCGGAAAGGGCATAAAATTTCCGATCTTTTGATACCCAGACATCTAGGTTTTCTATAAAACCCACGTTTTTAAATACCTAGGCAAAAACGTTGTTATGGTTTCGTTTGAGCAATCTGCCAAAAATGTATGGAATTTCGTAATTTTTGTTCTCGTGGATCAAACCTACTTTTTGCCCAGGTGGGTTTTATAGAAAACCTAGATGTATGGGTATCAAAAGATCGGAAATTTTATGCCCTTTCCGATGCCACATAGGTTAACTTGTGAATTGTGGACCGGTTCGGATGCCGGCGGATTTTTCGACGACGTAATTCCGGGTTGGTACGAAATTCCAACGAAAAATCTATTCTAGCGATACAAAGACCCCCAAACGGTGTTATACCCACTCCAAAATGTTTATTTAGCAATTCTATGGTAATATATTGACATTTAGTTAAATTGAAAGTTTGCAAAATTAAGTTTAGATAAGTTTTATATAGAATTTCCAGAGTTATATAAACTTTTATACTAAGTAATTAGTAAACTTTATATTCAATCCAAATTATTTTTTAATCAGTCAAGGATGCCTATTTGGAGTTGGGAGACTGGATTTATGGTGATTTGTCAACAAATAACTTTATTTATGTTAATTTTTCGAAAGGTGTACAAACTTTTTTTGCACCTTTTTTATTTTTGTAATAGTATTTGTTATATAACTTTTTATAGAAAACATCTTTTCATGAGCTTTTTGCAGCAAAATGTTCGGCATGAGTTTCTGAACAAAACGTAGTACTAGGTTTATGTCAACATTAAATTGTTTACATGTTTCATCACAAAATGTGCATAGTGCCCAAGGGGTGTAAATACTTTTTTTACATACTGTATGTCCTTTAACTCTGGTCAAAGTTAATTTAAAAAATATATATTATAGAATTAAAACCTACTGAGATTTTTCAAAACATTTTCGTGGAAATCAAAGCCAGATCAAGTTTTCCAAATGTGTTTTAATTTCAGATTTCTAATGTTATTCAAACTGAAATTTTAGAATAAAAATAGTTGTAACTTTAAAAACATAAAATTCTTGTGATCTGCAATAAAATTTTTGAGTATCTTTTGAAAAGATTCAATAAACCAAATTTTATGTTTTTGCTTTCTGGGTGTTTTTAAAGCCGCCTTGGGTTTCGCAAAAACAATCAAAAATAAAATGAAAATTTTGTTTTTTTTTAACATTTTTGAAATAAAACTCCAGAACTGATTTTTATAACTGATAAACTTATTACAATCTAGCGACTTCTACGTTCTCTAATAGGATTGTTTTGCAAATCTTAAATCCATCTTTCGATTTTAAAATATCCGCGTGAAATTGTAAATATTTATTTATGTACCAGGTAAAAAAGAGACTATAGTGAATTCATAATTTTGATTTTTTTTTTGCAAGTCTGTATGGAGTATTTTCAAAGCACTTTGTAATGCTCTGAAATTTGTTTGGTGAATTGCATGGATTAATCAGAGAAGCAATATGTTTTTTTTTAATTTCAAATATTGATTGGAAAGTTTGAAAGTTGTTAATTGTTAGAAACGGATTTCAGTCCAAAAAGAAAAAGTTATTTAGATTTTCAGTTTTATTGATTCAAAATACAATGTCAATAAATTTATTTCAAGAACATGATGATGATTTTTTCCATGTTATTTTTATTTTAAAGCTTTTCTCAAACAATGAATTAAAAATAATGTAAATTTAATAAAAAGTGTAATGAAGTGAAAAAATAAGTGTATACGAAATAAAACTCGAAACTCATTTTAGACATCCCTAAAACCTCCTAACGCTTCAATCGGTTGCCATGGTGACACTCCTTCCACTCCTTCAAATCGTTCTCGGTAGAAGCGAAAAAAAAGGATCCCTTCATAAAAACTGATGACTTCCGCGTGTGTGTGCGTGCGTGGTGGTGTGCGGGGGAGGGGGTGTCTGCCAAAAGGAAAAGTGGCCGAAAAATGTTTGGAAAAATGCGTGGCCTGGCGTGGGTTCCCAGACCAACCGCGAGTACATAAGCCAGGGGGGGAGACAACGACGGCAAGAGCCCTAAAATCCTTTATGTGCACATACATCGATACTGTATGTGGACAAGATGAGAGGATTTTTTTATGTTTTCAACCACCACCACCACCATCGTGTTGGCGCCCCTCGATGATTTCCATCGTAAATTTGGTGAGGCCTTGAGATTTTTGTATTACTTTTGGGTGTAAACATTTTAAAAAATATATTTTTATTTAAAGAAGGTTCGAAATTGCAAGAAACTTCCATAGTTGGGTAACTGGTCACTCAACAAGTTCCTCAAGCCTTCCTTCTCTGAAGACATCGTAAAACCGGACTAGACCCTTCTAAAACTCTCAAAGTATTCAAATTTGTCACCAGCTGGTTCCCTCACTCGTTTCATATTTCTGTTTGCAGTCAAATTAACATGGCCCCGCATTCTAAACCGCGCCGCCATGGTTCAAAACCGGGCTTTCACTTTCTCCTCAAATGGTCAACTCAATTACCGAATGCACTTTTAAGTAGCTACCGCGCCGCAACCACACTCTGCACCGTCTGCAGTAAGAGCTGTCATTTTCCATACATATATTTATGACGAGGGGCCCACCGACGACGACGAAGAAGGGCGCGTGCAAATGAGAACGGATGTGACCAACTGTATTTTGGCAGATTGCTGAACGAAAACATTGCACCCCCTTAAACATGGAAGAATCGGTGGAAGCACTTTTTCCTAATAAAAATGTTGCACAATCATAATGAAGATAAATAAACGCCACGCAGACATCGCTCGTCAACGCTTCTTGAATTCATTATTTGGCCCCTAATAGGGCCAAACATAGGGCCAACCCGAAGGGGCACTTCAAGGAGGAGAGTGGTTGCCATGGCGGTTGGTTGTGGGAGCGATGCAATTCGCTTGAGCAGTCCCTTGGCGGTGGTAATCGGAGCAGCAAATCTTTCCAAAGGTCCAGCGGTTTTATGCCAACACACTGGAAGTGTATACATTACCTACTCGGAAAAGAAGGGGAAAATTTAATCGAATATTATTTGGAAAAACTTACTCTGACCAATGTTTTTCACAGATAATATGAGGGTGGAAAAAATAAAATACTTTTTTTGCCCTTCAACATTAAAAGCTGGCAGGGGACCATCCATAAACCACATTGTATTGAAATAAGAATTTTTCAGCCCATCTCGTGGTTTTCTCGAATTTAATTCATTGGAATGAAAAAATAAAAAGATTATTTTTTATGTACGAATGCTTATTTTTCTATGAACGGAATTTTATTTCATTTAAAATTAAAAAATGTATTATTTGTAGCAGTTTAGTAGAACAAATCGCCTTTGAAATTCATTTATGACTCATGATGCAATTATAATTAAATATAAATGTCTAAGAAATCGAAAGCGAATCATCAATGCTAAAGAATTTTCTTTCCAAAGAGTTGAAAAAATCAAATATGTTTAAACCATCACAGTAAAGTAAACGATTCGTTAGAATTTTGCATTTTTCAATTCAATTTGTGTTTTTATTAGAATTTAGCAGTTCTGTTCCAGGATGTTACATTTGCAATTCAGAGATTTGGAGAACCTTTCAACTGAGATCAATTTATAAGCAGAGAGGGTACATATTTCTACGTTTAGATTTTGCTAGATGAGTGCTCTTTTAGGAAAAATAAATTTTGAGAAAAAAAAAAACCCTGGATCTATGAATTTTGCATTTCTTGGGATTTAAATTTGTTAGTTTTTTTTTTTTTTTTTTGGTTGGGTCAACTTTGTTTATCTATTTCCTATTTCAAAAGATGCCATTTTGCAGAATCAGTTTTTCCATACAAGGTTCATACATTTTTACAGGCTGATCTTTATGTTTTTGAGACATTTTTCGAAAAATTTCATCTTATAGTGCATTCAACTTGAATTCGGTGCATTGTGTCAAAAATGTGCAAATTTGGTTTTGATTTTTCCTTAGAGATCAATATTTTTATTAATTTAAAACTACGGCCAATATTTTAAACTATCCTTAAAACTTTTTCGCAAATAAAAGGCAACAAGTCCTTAAAACATAGCAACAAATTTCAAAAATTATAAAATATTAATTTTGGGGTTTCAAGTTTTGTGATAAAAAGAAAAAAACACTGGCTATAAAAGAATTGGTTATCAAAACTCAAACAAAACAAAATTTGATTTCAGAAATTTCGAAATCAGAAATTTCGCAAATTTTTCTGTGAAGATGTAGAAGCTAAGACAAAATGTTCAATTTCGAACGCCTCGACCGGAATTTTGTTGCAATTTGGCCCCAGAATATAGCCTGAAATTTTGAGCGCATTTGGTTAAGGTTTAGTACTTCTACCATTGATCCGAAGTTAGTATGGAATTTCTAAAAAATTAGTATGGGAAATTTTCACTTTTTAACTCTTAATGAAAGTTTCCCAAAACCCAATCAAATTTTCCTATTCTCAGGTTTCTTATAGGTTTTGATCTGGGGAACAACTTTGTTGAACATCGCAAAGCGCTAGGAATTGATCCCGAAAAGATACAGATATCTTTCCGGGATTAAATCCTAGCGCTTTGTGATGTTCTACAAAGTTGTTCCCCGGATCAAAACCTATAAGAACCTCTGTTTTGAGAAAAATTCATAGGACATAGCAAAACTTTCTCGAAAAAGAGTTAAAAAGTTGAAAATAAATAAATAAAATTTATTGAAATTTCTTTATAACTTCAGGTCAAAACTGGAGCAACTAAACATCAACCAACTGCGCTCAAAATTTCAGGCTAGCTTTAGGGGCTATAATGCTACAAAATTGTGGTCAAGGCGTTCGAAATTGAACACTTTTGTCTTTTCATATATTCGTGAGCCACGCTACTAAGCATAGAATGATAAGTCGAGTCTTCGATATTTAACAAATGTTTGAAACATTTATCAAACTTTCGGAAAAGTATACAACGGGAGTACAGGTTTGCTGGCAGTTTGTACTAAAATTTGTGGGATATTTCCTCAGCCTCTCAAAGTAATATTGCATTAAATTGATCATTTTTCAGGTTTGATTGATATTTTGATTGAAAATATTTAGGAATAACCAATATTTTCTCAAAAAATCATTTTAAATACAAGCGCTTAAAGTAAAAAATGGCTTTTTTATTCCAAAACTATATCAAACAGTTCGTAACATTGAAAACTACGTACGTTTTGAACTCAACTTTTACAAATTCAGGTGTCAAATAAAACTGACGAGATTTTTTTTTCGTGCATCAATTTTTTACCAAAAAGTCATAAGTATATATATTTTTTATAAAATTATTTTTATTAGGTCCTTTTTGGTGCAGGAATCTGGTTAGGACCGAGTCGGCTTCCGTAATTTCTTATAGCCAATAGTAATTACAGAGATTCTTAAAAGTCTAGAATGAGTGGAGGAGTTACCCGCGGCTCGTTCGGGATTTATAGAGGGAGAGGGAAGTTCTAATCATAACCTACAAGTTTATTGAAGACACCATATCGATCAGAAAATCTCTTCTCAAGATACATATTTTAGAAGATTCACATGTTAATTTTGTATTATCAGCCCGCGAAATTGTATGAATGGAAATGTTTCATTCAAATAAAAAATATAAAAAATCAAGAATATGCAAAATTATGCAAAATTATTGAGAATTACTCAGATAAAAAAGTAGAAATAAAAAAATCTTCCATTAAAATGTTATTACAGTAATCGACGTCAAACAATCATCATAACTTGGCTATCGTTTTAATATTCCTCGAAAACAGATTTCAAATCACTGTTCAAAGCTATTTTAAATAACAAAAACGCTTCGTCAGCTCTATCGGCGCCCAGCAAGAGAAGCAACCTGCTGGGCCAAATCTCGTTGCCTCCAAAGTTCAAACAAGTTAGTCAACTTATTTTTACTTGTTCGGTGATATTTTTTCTGCCGTTCTTCCTCATTTTCGTTCGTGATAACAATTATTTCGGCTCCTCAAACCAATGTTTTATTTGTTTTTCCCCCGCTTCGGAAACGTAGAAAAGAGAAAAGACACAAAAAAGTCGTCAACATCCATTGAGACAAAAGAATCCGGGTGGGAGGTGCAAACAGAGTCACACCATCCACGACTGACAAGATTAGTGATAAGCCAAACCCCGAACTTGTTTCGTACACTTTGGTCAGCAATGCGTCATCCAATGCCTTTTTGGTCGTCGTGGAGAGACCCTCATTTTGGTAGCACGAAAAACTCGATTCTTTTGTTGTTGGGGGATGGAAAAAAAAATCGCTAATCCTGGTCATAATTTATCCACGACGAAATCCATTATGAAAAACACCCCCGGAGTCCGGAGTTGGGATGCAGTTTTCCCCGATGCTGCTGGCGCTGGACAGTCCAGTGGACATGGTTCATTCAACATAATTTATCAGCCCATTTCATCTAGCTGGAGAGGAAATAACATCGATTGTTACAAGTAGTGGTGGTGGTTTTATGCTGCAGCAGAACCAATCGCATGTGTGGCGAATTGTGATTAGAGAGATAATATTGTAATTTTGATTTGAAATCTTTTCAAAAACACTGCATTAGGGGTTTTAATTTTCTCATTAATAATTCTTAAGCCATTTAATTAAAGAAACCAGTTTTTCTTGGCAATGCTTAGCACAAGGTTTTGTAAATAATTACTCTATTTTTTTTTTCAAGCTCAAATTTGCTTAATTCTATTTTATTCAAACTTGGAGAATTAGTTTACAAGCATTGCATTTTTATATTAAAAATGCATTCTTTTTTCATACAATTTTGCAAGGACTTAAAATTATTAGGATTTTTCAAAAGTTAAGCTCATTTTTAAATATTTATAGAGTTTTTTTTTAAAGGTCCTATGAGCTAATGTGTTTATATGTTTATAGGATCTTTTGAGAAAAAAAACTCTAGATTTTTATGTATGGATCACAATACTAGCACTACACTGTAAGAAAAACAGTTGAAACAATGCAAACTTCTCTAACACGAACGTGAACTTTAAGTTTCTAAAAGACATTAAATTTCCGCTGGATGTACACTTCTAAAACACAGATGTAAACTTCAAGTTTCCAAAGTGCAGAAGATTTTGTTGGAAAAGTAGAATAAAACAGATAACCTGATTAATAGTTTATTTTTTCTTGTATCCTTCGATATTAACTAAACTGACTGATCTACGTTATTCATCGCCATTCTGGTTATGTCTATGGCATACCTACTAGGGTGGCTCAATATGGTAGATTTTTCAGAATTGATTTTTTTTGTTAAATTTATAAATTTTGATATAAAATTTTTATGAAAATTATGGGGAGATCTAGTTAAATTTAGTATTTTTTAAGTGTCCCATACAATGATAATGCCAATGGACTCTATGAATAGTTTAGTTTCAATATTTGTTTTAAATCTAGACAAGAGTTGGAGTTTTTGACATTCTTATTCAAGTTTTTAGTTGGATCAACTTTGGCAACCTCTACAGGTAAAAAATGTAAAACAGTTCCTTTTCTCCATACCTTTTTACGATTTTCCATACAGACTTCAAGCGATTTGAGGGAGGGGTTTCCGTGGTTAGAATGAGCTCAAATTTGAAATTTAACCTGGTGCTGGGCCAATCTTTGATTCCAGGAGGTATCCCCGATGAATCCCAGATGTGGACCACCCTAGTGGATAGCTTCATGAGTATTTCTATTTTTTCTTCAAGACTTTTACCAAAGACACTAAATCGATATATTTTTTTTGTATTTTTTATTTATTTTGTTACGAAACTTGTTTCCAATTTGTTTCCTAAAATCCGAACAAGTCATTTTGCATCATTGGTTTCTTCATACAAGTTTATCTTAAGTTATGATTAGGACTATTTGGAAAAAGAAAAAGCTTGGATATAATTCCCATTTCCAAATATTTTTTTTTTATACAGCAATTCCCCAAGAAAACAGCATGTCCGATCGGTTTCAAAATTGAACTGGGGGTTCCTTGACCGAAATAATTAATCTCGTATTTTTTTCGTTTGGCATTCAGGGCGACCTATGCCGTGTTAGGGTGGTCCAAAAAAATGCAGTTTTTGTTGAATTTCGCAAAAACTACACTTTTCAAAAAATTATAAATCCACGCCATTTCAATCGAATTCAGTGGCAAATGAAAGATGACTGATTGGGCTTTAAAAAACATAGTTTAAAGCTTCAAAAATCTATGTTTAAGCATACAAAAGCTATTGCGTTAGACGAATGTTAAGTTTTTATTTATGTATGTTTTTTTATTAGCGAGTTTTGGAAAGTGTCGATAATTAATCACAAAATGCAATGGAATTTGATATCAAAAAGTATTTTTGTGAATTTGGTGCACCGTTTTCGAGCCATTTTTAGGTTAAAATAAAAACAAATGCGTTTTTTTTAATTAGTGTCCATCTCTGCAAAATTATTTTAAAATCCAAAAAATTATCTATATCTTTCTTTTTAGGACATTGTTGATCCGACCTTGTCAAAACTTGATTTTTTCAGCACTTGTCGTATAAATCCACCTCGGTAATCTTCATAGGATAAACAAACGACTCGTGCTGAAGATATTGTTTTTTTTTTTGGCAAGTTGTTACATATATTATTTATTTATTTGTCAAAAAATATGAAGTAAAAAGAAGTCAGTAATTATTAATTCATGATGATGATGAATATTATTTTTCTACAAGAAATAAGAAAATCATTACATAAGTTAATCAAGACGATACTATTTTTTGTAGTTTTCGACAAAATATTGATCGGGAAGCAAAATTGATACCTTCTATCAAAAAAATATGGGAATGATGTATTCAAGATAAGTGAATTCACATCGCTTTGGAGTTGCAATTAGAATGTATCAGAAATTCCAGTCATGTAGCTCATGCAAACTGCTTACAAAAAAAATCCAATAAGATTCCATGATTCCAAAATGAAAAAAGCTCACCAAACTAGAATGAAAGATTGCATCGTGAAGTTAGTTTGGCTAGTCCACACTAGGGTGTCTCTCTTAGAGAAATTTGAAAATGTATGATATTTTAAAGGTTTTAGGTAAGCAAGGGTATTCAACATAGTATTGTATGAACATTAGCTTTTTAGAAAATATACACAAACTCGCACAGTAGATACCACCATAAAAATACACTTATAATAAACCACACTCACTACTCACGCAAGTTTACACTCTTTGAAAAACAAAGAATTACGCTCGTTCGCTTTTTGTAGGAGTTAAAACAATAAAGAAAAATAATTCGCTCTACCTTTCTCTCTCTTCTTCACTAATTCGCCTTCACTTTATCTCTCTCTTTTTTCTCTGCTCGTGTTTTGCGCTAACAAAGTTTAATCTCTGCAACCGTTTCACACCGTGTGTGCGTGTTTTTTATGCAACTGCATCAAAGTGCCGTTTTTTGCTCACTCTCGTTACCCTAACCTCACTTTTTTCTTCAACTGTTAAATTTTTGTGCAACACGTGTAGAACACTTTTTTTCGAAAAAAAAATCTTTTTGCGAATGCTGTAACTTTGCTGCTGGCTGAACTCGTTTGCTTCTCGAAACAATAAATCGTTTTTATTGATGTAAATAACCTACCATTTGAAGAAACGGTTCCTGTACAGTATAAAATTACACGAAATAAAAAAAACCAACCTCACCTCTCTTAGCCGGAATGGGAATGCTTATCGTAACCGAACTACGTAGAGATTTGTTCAAGCTATAGTAGATTTCGCCACCCCTTTTTCGGACTCTCCACCCTTCAAAAATGAAAACCCCCAAAAAAATTCAGCAAACACTCAAAAGAAAATCGCATCAAAACGTTGACCACTCTCCCCTAAAATCCCAAAAAAAAAAATCCGTAGAAGTGCAGCGGCAGCGGCATTTTCAATGGAAGTCGCCGGTGCAGTAAATTTGAGCCCGTGTCCATTTGTGTTGTTTTGTGTTTGTTGCAGGTGTCGGACACGGATCTGGAAGTGATCGAAGCCACCGGTGCCGGTGACCACGGCGGAATGGTGGCCCAAGCCGGGACGGGCCCGCTGCCCGACATTCGCAATCGGTAGAACTCGCGGACTTGATAGGATTTTCGTTTGTTTTGATTTTTTGTGCCAGTTTGAAGATTGATGAACAGTTTATGTTCATTGAACAGTTGTTGTACCCTTGGCCATCTTGTTCTCCGAACAATTGTTGTTCCTTGAACAATCGTTGTTCCTTGAACAGCCATTGTTCCTTGAACAATCGTTGTTCCTTGAACAATCATTGTTCCTTGAACAGCCATTGTTCTTTGAACAATCGTTGTTCCTTGAAAAATCATTGTTCCTTGAACAATCATTGCTTCATGAACAATCGTTGTTCCTTGAACAGTCATTGTTCCTTAAACAATCGTTGTTCCTTGAGCAGCCATTGTTCCTTGAACAATCGTTGTTCCTTGAACAATTATTGTTCCTTGAACAGTCATTGTTCCTTGAACAATTATTGTTCCTTGAACAATCGTTGTTCCTTGAACAATTGTTGTTACTTGAACAATCGTTGTTCCTTGAACAATCATTGTTTCTTGAATAATCTTTGTTCTTTGAACAATCGTTGTTCCTTGAACAATAGTTGTTCCTTGTACAATTGTTGTTCCTTGAACAATCGTTGTTCCTTGAACGTTCGTTGTTCCTTGAACAACTGTGTTCTTTGAATTGTTGCTCACTGAACAATTATTGTAAACTGAACGATTGCACTTTACTGAACAATTGTAGTTCACTGTACAATTGTTGTTAACTGAACAATAGCTGTTCATCAGTTCAAGCCAGCACTAGAAACGTATTAATTTTCATTTCTTTTAACTTAATTTTCCGTTACTGACCCCCCACATCTCCTCCCACCCGCCCCCCCTCTCAACTCAGCCCGCCGGCCCCACTGCCGTACCGTCCCATGTCGGCCGGACCGATTCTCCACCACCACCCGACGCGCCACCTCAACACCTCCCAGAGCCACCTGGCCGATCTGGGCGGAACGCCGAGCCGGTTTGGCGGCACGTCGGCCACCTCCCCGCCGGGGGGCATTGCCGGGTTGAACCCGCTGCACAACCCGAACCGCCACAAAATTTCCTCCTCGTCTAGCGATGTTGTCAAACAGTTGAAGAACAAGGTGATTTTAAGACAGACGGGAGGGGAACGTTTCCCGCCCACAGACGACTGGGCGCGTGGACCACCCACCCCCCTTTTTGAGCTCTGGTGAAATAGCGTAATAAAAAGCGAACTTATCACAAACATCACAAAGTTACACCAGACAGTCACCCAGATCATCCCGTAAAACAAGAACACAAATTTTCAGATACAACTTTAGATAGATCGATGTGCGTCAATGTTTTAGAAAGGATCATTTAGAGCAGATAAAGTCGTAATTTTGGAGTCAATTTGTCTTCCATACATATCTAGAAACAACATTGAAATCACAGGGTTTTATACTTCATATCAAATTCACAAGATTTTTGAAACACCTTCCGCCAAAAAATATCAACACTACACGAAATACACGTTTTGGGGATAATTTAGCCAACACATTTTATATTATGGACTATGAATTAAATGCTAACAAGACATTTTCGTTTTCTTTTTTTTTTCTCTTCCATCTTAATCTTTAAATTGCAGGATTTTAACGATCCGACACGACTTAGGAGAGGCAGCGAGACTCAGCTATCGAGGGCGGATTATGACTCGGTAAGATTTTATCTTGATGTTTATTTCATTAAGGTGGTCTATAAGAAATCAAGTAAGATTTTATGAAATGGTCACGGTTTTACACGTTTCAACATTTTCTAACATTTGCAGAAAAAGAAAAAAAAAACATGTTTGATTTCTATTCTAAGAAAAATCATGAAATAAAAGTAAAATAGGGATAAATAACTAAAATAGTGAGTTTGAATTTAGCCTAGAAAGACGAAAAAAAACAATTTGTAGCTAACACCTTAAAAAAAGTTTTTTTAATGGATTTTCGTATTTTTTCAATCCGAAATTTAAAAAAAACAAAAAAATATTCAAAAACCTTTGTTTGATTAGAAATGCATAAATATACGTTAGGGCCGATCCAAAAACCACGTGGACACTTTTTTGGAATTTATTTTTACTCTTGTTCTTTTGGAAATTCAAATTTTCAGCAAGATATGTGCCCTATTTCTTTTTTTTACTCTTATTCTTTTTGAAATTTGTTTGTAGATAATAAATCAAAACATTGAATAAAATTTGTAAAGTTGTAATATTAAGCAAAAGCTTGACATTTTTAAACCGATTCACTCCAAACAAGACTACAAACATTTTAAGGGAAATTTGCTTGAACACTGAAGTTTTCGATATTATTTGAAGCAATGCGAAAAATTTTCTCAAAATACGATTTTTTCTGGATTTTGAAAATTTCTCTAAAAAACTCAATATTGTTGTTATTGTAATATGGGTATCAAATGATCAAGATTTTTTCATACATTTCGAAAGTATAATTTTTTGAAACTACTTAAAAAGAATTTACAATATGAATTCATTTTTCAAACATTTCGACAAAAATAATATTTTTTTTGTAAAATGCTCAAAACTTTCACAAGTCTGTGTATTTTGGAAACAAAAAATTTTTTTTTAGAGAAAATCAAAACTTTCTCAAATTTACGCATTTTCTAAAACAAAAAATACAAAAAATTGGTTTTTCACAATATGGGTATCAAATGTTCCGGATTTTTCATACATTTCGATAGTAATATTATGTTTTCCAATATAATATTTTTTTCGAAAACTACGCTTTTCTAGGAAAGGCTTGTTTCTGTGAGAATTATTTGTATTTAAAAAAAATACCTTTGCTATCGAAAGGTTTGAAAAATTAAAAAACTGAAATTTGTAGTTTTCTTTAGAAAAAAAATAGTTTTGTGAAAAAATAGTATTTAAAAAATGTGTTATCACTTTCAAATGTATTGAAAAATACTCGATTGTTTGATACCAATATTTAAGAAAAACAGAATTTGTGAGTAATTTTTTGAAAATACGGAAATTCGTAAAATTCAAGTATTTTACAAAAAAATATTGTTGCTTTCGAAATGTATGAAAAAATCCCGATCATTTGATACCCATTACTTAGCTTTGTTAAAATTTTGAGTATTAAAAAAATGTGTGCTTACTTTCAAAATATTAGAAGTAAACTCGATCACTTGACACCCATGTTATAAAAAAAACTAACATTTTTAATTTTTTCTTGGAAATTCGTAGTTTTTTAATGTTGTGTTTTATTTTTGTTAAAAATCGTGTTATAACTTTTGAAATGTATGAAAAGATCACGATCATTTGGTACTCATATTGCAGCAACAATAATTTTCGAATATTTTTTCAGGAACAAATTGCATTTTCAAAATACAGAAAAAATAGCATTTTTGTGGGAAATTTCATGTAAATATAATTGCAATGGGTAGCTGACATCATGCCAATTCTAAAAAACTGTTATTTTTGTAGTTTGAAAAAATATGTTTTTCAAACATATAAATTGTAATTGTTCAAAACAACTAAATCTAATTTTTTTTAAATTTGTTTAAACACCTAGTCAATAAAACATAAATTTTTAGCTGAGTTTTCAAAAAACTTGTGCTAAAAGTGCTACAAATGTTAGCGGTGATGATGTTAATGTGAACATCAACCAAAGCTTTTTGTACCATGATTTTTGTTACAAAAATTTATGTAGGTAGCTTGAAAACTTCGGGAACTATCGATATAATTTTGGATCATCCCGTAAAGTTTTGTCTGCAAAATTATTTATTACAAAGTTTGACTATTTCTACAATCTCATTTTTGCAGGATTACGTCCTTTTGTTTGACAGTTTCGGATTAAGAATGCAACAACTTCCTCGTCCCAAATTGAAGGATTGAATTATTTTTTTGTTAAAAACTGGAAAAATATACAATTTAAAATGTATTCTGAATTGTTTACTATCGCAAGTTTTATTTTCTATTTTCTAATGCAATATTTTTCTTAAAAGATCCTAAAAATAGTAGGGTCGAGAAAAAAGTTGTGTTTGGCATCCTATCTACAAATTTATACAAAAGTGTTCCAAGTTTGTGGGTGTTCCAAATATGTGGGATGACTGTACCTTATTTTCTGGGAAAAATTAAAGGTAAAGGGACAAAAAATCTAGTGTCATAATGATTGCAATATTGAATCTATATCAGATGATATCACTTTGCTTTCTATAAATAAAACAAATTTTATAACGTAACGTAACAATCGTCAATGATTTATGTGATATTTCTTTTACTAGCTATTTTGAACCATTTATTCCAGCTGTACTGCTATCAAATGACAAAAAACTAACACCGTCTCGTTACTTTCATGCCCACCTTCCAAAACTAGGACCAGGTAAGCAAACTGATTCGTGCTTTGCAAGTGTTTTATATTTTTCTGTGTCAAACCGATTTTATATGATTTGATTGGTCTCTTATTATGATTGAACATATTGATTTTACGTTTCCGTCGAGAACTGAAAAAAACACACACACATTTGTTTGTTTGGTTGAAATATCCAGTGCTGAGAATAAAACGATCAGATAACACACACCACAATGAGAGTAGGAAATCGGATACTTCAGTAAAGCATTTTTAGGGACTGTTGATTGTTTTTGAAAGCAAAGACCGTGCATATGATAGTAACACCAACAGCAGAAGTCATTTGAGGAAACAATTCCATGAGAAAATATACAAAGTAGTAAAACTATCAAAAGTTTGAAAAAATGTAGTGTTAATTTGTTTTATCAAGTCCAGAACAACATAGAGCTATTATTTAAAATTCAAAGTTATAGAGTTAGAATCCTACTTCTTTCCAAAAGCTAGACTTAGATTCCATTTATTCCAAATTAAGCTAGAATAGGATTTTTACTTTAGTTGTTACCATGTTAAATGTTGATTTATTACTAGATTCTTTAGTAGATCCATTCCAAATTAGATGAAACCTCTAGTTTTAGCGACATTCTTTGTTCATCCCTTTTTGAAATCCAATCCCTTCTCTTCCCCTCTAACCAACCAACCATTTGTGTTTTCTTACCTCTATTGTAACAAACTAAACAAAAACTCTATAAATTTTTGTCGGTGCCTATCTCCATAAATGTGTGTGTATACGAAAATCTTACAGGGGAGCTACTTAGATGGATTACGATCGCATTTAGGTGGTTTAACGCAACGAGTCAAATCTTGGTACTGGGGAAGACCTCTCGTAAGTGCAAACAAATTGAACAACCATTTTTTCCCCCAAACTTTTTGGTTTTGTTTTCAAACTTTCTTCACTTTTGTTGTTATTTTTCGAAGAAAATAAAATCACGAATATTTTTTATATCTTTTCTTATTCTGTGTCATTTTTTTATCAATTTTGAATCTTTTCAATTTAATCCAACAGTTTGTTTTTTCTTCATTTCCAATCCAACTGCAACTTTAGGTAGCATTTTGAGTCCGTTTTGAACGATTTTTGTTTTCTTGAAAATTATCACCCCAAATCCCACCAACAGTAAAGTGACCAATTCCCGTGTTGTCAAAGTCCAAAATTTAGTCCGCACCAGTAATAATATTGCGAAGCACGAATTGTGTCCATTTTTATAAGTATGTACTACACACTCTCTCTCACACACACATACACACAAACACACACTCACGGCTCCCTGAAATGAACAAAAAAAAGCTTTGCAAAAACTGATACTTTTTCCAGTTTTAGTTTGCTTTAGTTACCTAGAGTGCTTAAATAGTTACAGATTTTCTTCTTTAAACTCTCGGTGTTTTCTAGTTCAAATTTTAAAACTTTTCTTATAGTGTATTAGAATGTATCATTTTTCGATTTTTAAACTAATTAGATGTAGTTCTTTAAATGCATGAGTTCTTCTTAGATAAAGTCATCAATTGAACATTAGATCAAACCACAATTGGATTTAATCAAATTGAGATTCACCTCCATCCACAGATATTTATACAAATGGACACCATTGTTTGACATTCCATTGAAACTACCCAACAAAATATCAGACGTTTTTTTATTCGTTCTTTCAAACTGTCAATCCTTAGTATTTTAAACTAATTCGCTTATACTTTTCGCACTTAGCAGCATGAGGCACCTCTTTCTTAGTATCAGAGATTTTTACAAACAAAAAAATCAACAAAAAAATACAATCGAATTAAAATTTCTCACACTCTCATTGGAAATTAACTTTCATATCTTAGTATGTGTGTGTTGAAATTGAAGATTCAATCAAAATAGTAAACGATTTATCTAGCTCTCCTTTTTCTTTTTGTTTGAAATTATAGCTAAATCTTACTTCTAGTCTGTTGTGTGTTGTTGTGAGCGTGCGTTTCAAGTTCCGGTGGTGTTAGTTTGCTAAGCACGAGTTGAGATTTAGAGAACATCCGCGAAGTTTCAAATAAGAAAGGATCAAGAAAAAAGTGCTTATGTCCGATTCTTAGCAATTGTTTACAAAAAAAAATCAAGATAAACTTGGGATGCATGTGATAATTTTTCATGATTACCATACAAAAAACACATTTTTACGCCAAAGATCCTATTCCTAAATGTATAAAAACTGGAAATTTTACATTTCTAAAAAACAAGTTTAACTAAATAGTTCAATTAAATGGAAGGATTGCATATTTTGAATAATTCTTAACGGAACTTTTTAGTTGAAATACTTTTACGGAATCTTCTTTTATCAATATGTAAGTATGAAATTAAACAGGACTTTTCGCTAGGGGTATATGGAAGCGTTGAACAACCAAGAACAATTTCAATGGTTCGTGAAGTCGGATTTTGATCACATTTCGGATTTTCTTCGTATAAAAAAAACCCCCTTCACAATCGAAAGTCGTTCAAATTCAACCAGAGTTACGACTTACGCTAGTTTGCGTTGTCCCGTCACGCCATTAGTTTGGCCTAACAACCTACTTAACGTTTTCCGTTTGCGTTAAAAGATTCTGTTTTGTATTTTGGGAAAAAAAACCTACTTTTTAAAATATTTAAGAAGTCTGACTTTTTCTCTTTATATGGAACTGCTCATTTTTGAAAGAATGAAAGAAGTCATCAAAATATTACAACAAACAAATCTGCTTATATTTCAAAAACTGGAAATAAATCTCACAAAATTATTACGACAATAAAAAAAAATGTTTTTTAAACTATAAAAATAGCTAACAACATATTTTAGAAGTAGAACTTGCACTTGTTTAAAAGAATGGAAAAAAACTCACAGATTCACTTTTCCATTCGACCTTTTGTTCATTCGAACTTTTGGCATTCGACCTTATGACTATTCGACCTTATGTCTTCGAACTTTTGTCGCACATCCCTGTTAAAAAATAAGTAGAATTTATCACGAGAAATTAAAAAAAAATATGGAAAAAGGCAACACTTTTGAAGTTATTCCTAGAGAGGGTGTAAGTTGTGTGAAGATTACAATATGAAATTTAACGCCACACAATTTTGTTCAAGAGTGCAAAGCGATACAAGTTGACCCAGAAAAGTTATAAGCGATTTGAATGAAGGTGTGTCCTGAAAAGTACTTTATCGTCATCTAAGTCTCCACGAGATGTGTGGAAGGCTCCTGGACAAAAAAAAAATAAGAAAGTCAAATTAGGTCATCTTTAGATTTTCAATCTAATTTACCTCCGAAAGTTAGCTAGTAACTTGGCTAGTAATCTAGTTTCAGAGCTTTAAAAATATAATAAATAATGTTAAAAGTAAGTAAGGCCGTTGCAAATATTTTTTGAAAATTATGTCTCTCGACTTTGGCCAAAGTCGAGGGGAGGCAAAAAAAATTTAGCATTTGAATGAAAAAACTGTCCTAAAATGCATTTTGCATCTACTCAGTTCTTTGCAATCATTATTTTTCAAAATATCAAAGTATTGATGATTTTGTTTTCGCAAAAATTTTTTTTTTGCTGTACTGTACAACCGAAAAATAATTTTAAATTATTTGCAGTTGATTAAGGGACCATCCATAAACCACGTGGACACTTTTTTGGGAAACTGTAACCCCCCCCCCCCCTTCGTGGACAATTGTCCATACAAAAAAAACTTTTTTATATGGATCGTGGACAATCGCCATACCCCCTAAAGTGTCCACGTGGTTTATGGATGGTCCCTAAACTTCTACTCCCATTAAAATTTTGAAGTTTTTAGAAAACATTTTTTTTACCGCCTGATTTTTCGAATCGATTTTAAAAGGAGTGACATAAACTTTAATTTTTTTTTTTTAGAGCGGCATAATCCGAACCAAAAAAATATCAGAGGTAAAATAACGTAGACATTTCAAGTGGTGTTATTTTTATAACTCTTGTTCTAAATATAAAACTACCAAAACAAACCTTTTTTATTTTCTGATTCATTGGATTGAAATAAATTTGGAATTAAATGTCTTCTCATCTTTTTACTATTTAAATTTGTAAGGACGGTTTTAATTGAATTTTTGATATTTAATACGGATGTCTCATAATGTCACCAAAAAATAGTGCAACAATGCAACAAGTTGCAAACTGATGATTTTTATATCACGATTCGTGATTTGACCGAAATACACTTTTGAATAGGATTTTTCAGTGAAACGTTTGTTTCCCTGCTTTATTTTGTCGTCCGTTTGGATCACTCAAAACCTATAACAGCTGAAAAGTTGACCACAAATAAGTGCTAAAACTAACTTTTTGTCACTTTTATTGTCGCAAAAGATTGAACAAGAAGTAATTTTTTTAACGGAATTGCAAAATAGTGATTTATACAACAAGGTGCAAAAAGAAGTAATTTTTATAAAATCAATTTTACCTCAATCTAATGTAAAATTTTCTGAGGATTCCGAATATGTCAAAATTGAGACCAAAAAGTGCCGCTTTGGAGGCCTACAGGGCAAAAACTATCGATGTAAAATGTTTGTTATAGGAAAATCGTAAAACTATGAGAAAAACTGCAATTGGCCAAAAAGTTAATACCGTAGGCTTATAGTCAGACATGCATCCGCTCTAACTCCTCTTTTAGAAGAACTTGTTTGGCATCTCACGTAGAAGATACCCAGCATGTTGTGCCAGTGATTATAATACGCTAATTACGCTTGTCTTTTAGGCTCCCGAAGACCCTGAGAGATTATTTTTAAACCCAACCGAGATATAGGTTAAGAACTCTTAATTGCACTCAAAGAGCTTTTAAGAAGTTCTTCTTGAGAGCTTAAGAGAACATTTACATGCAAATATAGCTAAAATCGGGTATTCCAATGAACCAATGTTTTCTACACCAAAAACAAGAGATTTTTACCTAGCAACAAGCATAACATTGCTTTAAACGAAAATGCCATCTAGAACAAGCTGAGTGCCGTTAAAAAGAGCTCATAGTGCCGATGCATGTCTGCTTATAGTCCATGAAATTCCCTAACTTTTGACCTATGGGAGTATGGGTGTTGGAGGCTGTTGCAAAAAGTTATTAGGGTTTTAAAAAAATCCATTTTTAACAGTAATTTGCAAAAGCTATGAGAAAAAGTCAAACCAATCCTGGATGTCTATAGCACATTTTGAAGGGCTACAGCACATTTTTTTGGACCTCAAACTTCAAAGCCCGTTTTACCCCACTTCCCTTTGTCGTAGAGGGCTCATATTTGGCATGAGTTCATCTCATGTATAGACAAACAAACCCTGAAAGTTTCATCCAAATCCGAGCACCTCGATACGACCTGTTTCACATCGGTGAAAAACTCGCTCTTAAAGCATTAGCCGGGACAACTTTTTAAATTTCATGAGAGTTGGCGGAGAATGACACTTTTTTCAAAATCTAAGCACAGATTTTTTTTTCGGAATTTATGTTGGTAACACTTCTAGATATATTTTAAAAGTATTATCCTATAGCTTAAGCGGTACCTTTTTTGTACATACATATTTGAAAATAAAAACAAATCTTTGGTAGACTTTTCCGCTATATTTTTTGTCTAATTCAAAAAGTTAGTAAAATTAATTCTTAGAAAATCTACAAAAAAAGAAAAGCTTCTCGTTTGGCAGTAGTCCTAGCTTCATTCGTCCCTTGTGACCAAATATGCACACCAAGCGTTTCCTCCTAAATCAGCAGCATTTAGCACCAAGTCGACACTACCACCTGTAAATAGGCTGTAGAAACGCCACACAAATCATGGCATAGGGCTTCAACAGCAGTTGCCAGCAGCTTAGAGCAAACACACATATATATACTTCCGTTGCCAAAAGCTCAGCATTAAAAAAACATTGTACAGACATTCGACAGAGCAAATTGCAACACAAAACTCGTGTTTCACAGATATTAGGAACCCCGTGCTCCCCGTTTTCTCCCAGTGTCAGCAACACTGTTTGAGCTTAGGGAATTGATACAATAGAACTAGGAACACTGTTTTCTCTTTTGATATAATTTGATTGATTTTTTCTTTGATTTGTTTGCTCCTAGAACAGAAAAAATGACAACACACAAACACAAATGTTTTCTTTTCTCTCTTAGTTCACACATATACACCTACACTTCCCTTTTTCAAATCTGTGTTTTGTCCAAGCGTCAATTATTAGTTTTAATGTTTTACAAAAGAAACTTATTTATAAGTGAACAATTTTCTCATTTTAAACTGTGTTTCCTTTCTTCCCCCCGAAAATCTTCTTTTCGAAACTACCAACTTGTTAAACCAAAAAAAAATACACTTAAAAACCAACTACAACAACACCACCACCATCACCAATACAAACTAAAAAAAAAACCCTTTCTGAAATGTGCCCGTGTGTAGGAGTTAGCGACAAAGTTGTCGAGAAGTTTTGATATGAAAGATGAAGGTGGATCGCTGTTGGGATCCGATGCAGGTGTCAGACGGCATCAGGTAAATGTCACACTATTGAAACAATTCAGCAAAACATCAACAACGAATAAAATCCCCGCCCGCCCCACACCCCTGTTTGTCAAGTGTAACAATGATGATTTGTTCCGCCATTTTGAACTAACAAATGACAGCCCCCCTCGTTTTGCAGTGTTGCCAGTGTTGTTGAAATTTCTATTTTTTGTTTAGTTTGTATTGTTGTCATTTCGTTTTATAATTTTCAAGATAGTGAGACAGTTTTTGCCTAGAATCGATTACGACAAAAACCAAAAAAAAATCAAAACTATTGTGCTAGATTGCGTTTTCATGTTACACAGCAGCAAAATCTATGACAATTTAAAAAAAAATCACACGTTACAAGCGTTACAGTAGTAGAATGTGAGTTACTTGATCAAGTGTGTGAGTTATGTTCGTTTGTTTTCTGAAAATTTTGTTTACGAATTTAGTGTTGTTGAGGCTGATTGTGATCATTCAAGATTTAGTGTGTAGACTCTCCAACATTTCAGCTGCAAAAAATATCATCTTACTCACAGATCATCAATATCGACAGCTAACGCAGTAGTTTAGGCTGAAACCATTTTTTTGCAAGTAGTTTAGTGATTAAAAGCACGAATTTAAAAAAATATTTTTCTTTTGTAGATGTATTTTAGATTTCAAAGCACGTATTTTTGAAACAATTCATATTTAGGGAACGTTCAACTTACTCATTCAAATGTGTTTTCATAGTTCCAGTGTATTCTCATTGTACTTTTGATTCAAGTTGTTTAAACACTTCTGATTATTTGAATAACTAAACACCAAAGTTAGAGTTCAACTAATCAGAAGAAGCTTGCGCTTAAAACTCGTAATTTCCAGTGTAATTTGTCTGAGAAGTAAAAAAAACACCCTGTTGGGAAATCGTCCCAAAGCTGAAATTTAAAACCCCCCTCAAAACACATCCAACTAACTGTTCGCAATTGACTTTTGTCCCAGTCGATGCAGCGGCTGCCGATGGACCAGAACGGCTCCTCGCTGGAGCAGTGCCAGGACCAGCCGCCCCACATTGTACCTGACCACCGAGGGAACCTCCACATCACGGTGAAAAAGTCGAAGCCCATCCTCGGCATCGCGATCGAGGGCGGTGCGAACACGAAGCATCCGCTGCCGCGGATCATTAACATTCATGTAAGTTGTGAGGAAAATTATAAAAAAAAATTCAACCTGTTCAAATATGTACTGTTTCTAGTCGTGTTCTTTAACCTTTCAGGCCGGATGGGCCATATATACCCAAAAATAAAAATTTCCTAGACTAGCCAATAATTTTCGTATGGCCATTTTTCCATCATTAACTAAATAATATTTTTAGTGAAATTGTATGAGTCTTTCAAGTTAAGCTACAAATTGCTTGAATGAAACTACTAAAATTTTGGATTGTTTCAGAGAAATCAACAATTATATTTATTACATATTGTAATTGTAGGTATTGTTGAGGAATATCCAGAAAAAATAGACATAAACTTTGAAAAATATTTGCAACGGCCTAAGTGATTGCTGTGAAAAAATTAAATCTTGTACTTAGCATTTTAGACCTCATTTTTTATGTAAAATTGAATATTCAATTGAAATTTACTAATTGTTTTTGATTAAGTGCACCCTTTTCAAATATAGCCATTCTAAGTTAAATTTTGTCAAAAAATACGTTTTTATTTTTTATTTTTTTGAACAATTTTTTTGCCCACTGATTTTTTGGACCAATTTTAAAAGAAAAAGAAACAGAAAAATTGAAGTTTTTTAAGTCTCACCCAAACAATCCTCCTATTTCTAATGTATCTCAGCAACTAATGGTCCGATTTTCAATGTTATAAAATGAAACATTCGTGAAATTTTTCGATCTTTTCGAAAAAAAAAAATTAAAAAAATTGTCCATACCTCTGAATGGCTTGAAAGATGTGGGTTTTTGTCCCCTAAACATATAAAAAAAATAAAAATTAAGGAATTTATACGGATTTTCGGAAATTGATTTTTTGTGAAAAAGATAGTTAAGAAATCACAATTTTTCCGTGTACCTATTTTTTCTAAAAAATACTCATCAATACATACAACTTTGCCGAAGACACCAAATCAATCAAAAAATTCCTTGAAAAGTTACGGATTTTCGACTATTCAGCAATTCCCCACGAAAACAGCATGATTCGAAAAAAAAGTTCTCCGATCGGGCTCAAAATTTTTCTGGGGGATCCTTGGCCGAAATAATTAGACCCGTATTTTTTTGTTTGGCCATTAGGGTGACCTACGCCGTGTTAGGGTGGTCCGATAAATGGCAATTTTCGTCGATTTTCACAAAAACCACTTTTTTCAAAAAATCATAACTTCGCTCCATTTCAACCGATTTTAGATGTCTTGGGCGCAAATGAAAGATGATAAGTTTGACTTCCAAGAAAAAATAATGTTGAGTTTCAAAAATCTAGCCTCACATTTGAAAAAGTCCTATGAAAACATTAATTGCCATTTTGACGGTGTCTGGACCAAAGAGCCTATATCTAAAAATATTTTTAACAGATTCCTCGAACAATTTTACATAACATACCAAAAATTGGGCGAGGTTCATTAACAGGATTCAGAGTTATGATTTTTTGAAAATAAAATCCGGGTTTTTCGACGCGCCTCTCGCGAAAACGGGAAATTGACGAAATCGGCAAAAAATCAGCTTTTTCACTAAAACTGCGATAACTCGAAAATTTCAGCGATGACCTATACATGTTAGGGTACCGAAAGATGCGTATTTCAATTACAAAAATTTTGGAAACAGAGGTGTTTTTCAATAATTTGCAGCCTGAAACGGTGATGAGATAGAAATTTGGTGTCAAAGGGACTTTTGTGTAAAATTAGACGCCCGATTTGATGGCGTACTCAGAATTCCGAAAAAACGTATTTTTCATCGAAAAAAACACTAAAGTTTTAAAATTCTCCATTTTCCGTTACTCGACTGTAAAAATTTTGGAACATGTCATTTTATGGGAAATTTAATGTACTTTTCGAATCTACATTGTCCCAGAAGGGTCATTTTTTCATTTAGAACAAAAATTTTCATTTTAAAATTTCGTGTTTTTTCTAACTTTGCAGGGTTATTTTTTAGAGTGTAACAATGTTCTACAAAGTTGTAAAGCAGACAATTACAAAATTTTTGATATATAGACATAAGGGGTTTCCTTATAAACATCACGAGTTATCGCGATTTTACGAAAAAAAGTTTTGAAAAAGTTGGTCGTCATCGATCATGGCCGTTCATGGTCACCCGCGACAGACACGGACGACGAAATAAAGAGAAACGCAAAAAGTAACTTTTTCAAAACTTATTTTCGTAAAATCGCGATAACTCGTGATGTTTATAAGCAAACCCCTTATGTCTATATATCAAAAATTTTGTAATTGTCTGCTTTACAACTTTGTAGAACATTGTTACACTCTAAAAAATAACCCTGCAAAGTTAGAAAAAACACGAAATTTTAAAATGAAAATTTTTGTTCTAAATGAAAAAATGACCCTTCTGGGTCAATGTAGATTCGAAAAATACATTAAATTTCCCATAAAATGACATGTTCAAAAAAATTTTACAGTCGAGTAACGGAAAATGGGACAATTTTTAAAACTTTTTTAGTGTTTTTTTCGATGAAAAATACGTTTTTTCGGAATTCTGAGTACGCCATCAAATCGGGCGTCTAATTTTACACAAAAGTCCCTTTGACACCAAATTTCTATCTCATCACCGTTTCAGGCTGCAAATTATTGAAAAACACCTCTTTTTTCGCATGTTCAAAAATGGAAGGGGTCGTACCGCCCCTCCGTCACGAGATATCAAAAAACGGACCTCGGATTCGTGATCAGGGACAAAAGTTACCCCTTAGGACAAAGTTTCACGCAAATCGAAGAGGGGTCGGGGCAACTTTTCCCGATTTCGTGTGAGTTGGTAGAGAATTACCCAAATACGGATTTTCGGAAATTGATTTTTTGTGAAAAAGATAGTTAAGAAATCACAATTTTTCCGTGTACCTATTTTTTCTAAAAAATACTCATCAATACATACAACTTTGCCGAAGACACCAAATCAATCAAAAAATTCCTTGAAAAGTTACGGATTTTCGACTATTCAGCAATTCCCCACGAAAACAGCATGATTCGAAAAAAAAGTTCTCCGATCGGGCTCAAAATTTTTCTGGGGGATCCTTGGCCGAAATAATTAGACCCGTATTTTTTTGTTTGGCCATTAGGGTGACCTACGCCGTGTTAGGGTGGTCCGATAAATGGCAATTTTCGTCGATTTTCACAAAAACCACTTTTTTCAAAAAATCATAACTTCGCTCCATTTCAACCGATTTTAGATGTCTTGGGCGCAATGAAAGATGATAAGTTTGACTTCCAAGAAAAAATAATGTTGAGTTTCAAAAATCTAGCCTCACATTTGAAAAAGTCCTATGAAAACATTAATTGCCATTTTGACGGTGTCTGGACCAAAGAGCCTATATCTAAAAATATTTTTAACGGATTCCTCGAACAATTTTACATAACATACCAAAAATTGGGCGAGGTTCATTAACAGGATTCAGAGTTATGATTTTTTGAAAATAAAATCCGGGTTTTTCGACGCGCCTCTCGCGAAAACGGGAAATTGACGAAATCGGCAAAAAATCAGCTTTTTCACTAAAACTGCGATAACTCGAAAATTTCAGCGATGACCTATACATGTTAGGGTACCGAAAGATGCGTATTTCAATTACAAAAATTTTGGAAACATCGCTGAAATTTTCGAGTTATCGCAGTTTTTATGAAAAAAGTTGATTTTTTGCCGAATTCGTCAATTTCCCGTTTTCGCGCGAGGCGCGTCTAAAAACCAGGACTTTATTTTCAAAAAATCATATCTCTGAATCCTGTTAATATACCTAGCCCAATTTTTAAAATGTTATGTAAAATTGTCCGAGGAATCCGTTAAAAATATTTTCAGATATAGGCTCTTTGGTCCAGACACCGTCAAAATGGCAATTAATGTTTTCATAGGACTTTTTCAAATGTGAGGCTAGATTTTTGAAACTCCACATTATTTTTTCTTGGAAGTCAAACTTATCATCTTTCATTTGCGCCCAAGACAGCTAAAATCGGTTGAAATGGAGCGAAGTTATGATTTTTTGAAAAAGTGGTTTTTGTGAAAATCGACGAAAATTGCCATTTATTGGACCACCCTAACACGGCGTAGGCCACCCTAATGGCCAAACAAAAAAATACGGGTCTAATTATTTTGGGCAAGGAACCCCCAGAAAAATGTTGAGCCAAATCGAAGCACTTTTATTTTTTTTCTTTAACTTTCATATGGAACTGCTGTTGTAATCTTTGAAAAACAAACTTTAAGTTATTGTTACAATTCTGGAGGCGATGTGATAACTCGATCATATATTTTATATATTATATTTTTATCTGAACTCTGGAACTATTTTTTGTGAAATTTGATGAATTAAAATAAATCGAGAATAAAGAACCCAGCGAATTGAAAAAAATGTGTTTATACGGTAATTTCATGTAAAGACAAACTAATAGAAGGATTTTAAGATGTTAAACATAAATATATATCGTAAATGATTAAAATTTATACATAAGGCCAATTTTGATTTTATTTTAAGAATTTGTTCCCCCACTGATTTCTTAAAAAAAATCACGCGGCAATAAATAATCATTGCATGTTTTGGTAGCTTTAAAAATTGAAAATTATGCGCAAATTTTGAAATATTTTTTTTATTTATTGTATTTGATGTTGTAGTAATGCTTAAAATTCTTAAACGAAAAAAGCTTCACTCTAAAACAATTACACATTTTTTAATTCAACTTTTCTGTAACCAAAATATTACTCAAAGTAAGGCCGTGGCAAAATATTTTTTGAAATAAATAAGTGAAATAAGTGTTGACAAAAAATTCGCGAAAAAACTCAAAACGTTTTTTTTCATGTTTTGATCTCTTAGACATATTGTCATCAAATTTGAAGTTGATGTCACGATTTTTTTGGTCCATTTTTTTGTGCAAATAGCCAAAGATGTTGCAAATAGCTTCACAAAAATGCATGATGATATGTCTCTCCTAAAAAATAAAAACGATTAATTAAAACTGTGTTTCTTTAAAGTGGTCTAAACGTCAACATTTTCCAAATTCGATAGCGCAATTCGATACTTCAGACAATTTTACATAAAAGTCTTAATGTTCACTTATCCAAGTTCCCCACAAGTTTTTTAATCAAACTACCAGAAAACGTCTGGTTGTTCAAATGTTTTAAATTATATAAGATTCTCCAGAATGTAATCTTCTGCATAATTGAAACTGGGGTGGGTAGGGGAAAAAATCAAATAAATACCAAGCAAAATGTTTAAACAATTTGAACAAAAAAATTATGCTACTGTCACAAATTAGCTAATTATCGATGAATCCATGATTTTTTTTCCTTTGACTTTCACGTCTTTTTCCGATCTGTGGTTGAATAAACAGTAGACAACGTGTTCGAAGATGTTTACAATTCATTTTAAAAGTTTTTAAATTAAATTATTTTTTTTGCTAATTCTTGAACGAAAGTAGCTCTAAAACAGTTTCATATTTTTAACTCGACTTCTAAAAAAAACATAGCTCAAAGTAAGGCCTTCTGCTTTACCGATTATTTTTTGAAATACGTTAATTTTAATGATTTGAAATTAGATTTCAAACGACGCAAAATGTTGTTTGATTACAGACAATACGAGGATTCATCCGAAAAGATTTTTTTCCGATGACTTAGGATAATCGAGTCTGGACTGACCAAGATTATGTCTTGTAACAGTTTACCAATTTTGGGTCGCAGAACTTGAATTCGACTTCAAAAATGCAAAAATGCTTAAATATCCATTTTAATTCCAGGAACACGGGGCAGCGTACGATGCGGGCGGACTGGAAGTGGGCCAGCTGATACTGGAGGTCGACGGTAACAAGGTCGACGGGATGCATCATCAGGTTTGAATCCTCTTTAATAATTGAATGTTTTCATCTTAATTCAAACTCCTTAATTTTTAGGACGTCGCCCGACTGATAGCGGAGTGCTTCGCCGCACGCGACAAGAACGACATCACCTTTCTCGTGGTGGAAGCAAAGAAATCAAACCTAGAACCGAAACCAACAGCATTAATATTTTTAGAAGCATAGCATTTGCTATCCCTGCCGGCTAGCGATCCGGATAATTCTGAAGTGCCAGAAAAAGGGATCGACCTTACCGCTGATAAGATGAAGTAAGTTTTCTTTTTTGGGCGGAGCTCGGGCAGCTCCGATTTTGCGTTTGTTTTCTCTTTCTTTTTATGATTTTGGTTTTTCTCACTGAACACATTTTCAACTGAAATCGATGGGTTGCGGGAAAAGATTGTGGAACTTTCCCCACTGTTTTGGTGAAAGACACTTTTGAAGGGGACAGTGCTACAAACTTTTGAAACTCGTCGCACTTTACTTTCTTTGCCTAACTTTTGCTGCCGATTTTGAGTTGTTCTACGTTTTTTCAAAAATAAATCGCATCAATACACATGCCACATCACTTACTTAACAAAATTTTAAAAACTTAGCTGGAAGTTTGCGACGTAAAGTTTACTCAGATAAAAATACACACAAAGTAGGTAAATTTAAACACAAAAACACTGCCGTACTTTTAAATGTTGACACTTGAAATCACACACTCACACACATTCTTGGGCGTTTTGGCTTGGCCAATTCTAACCCCTTTTTAGATAGACCGAAACCAGCTCTCTTGGAAGCTACTAAATTTTCTGTTAAGTACACCGTAGCTAACGATTAGTGAACGAAAAGGAACAATCAAATTGCGTTTTCTAACAACTAAAGTGAAACAAACAAAAACAACACTCACAAGACTTGAAATGCTGTATTTTGCTATCGTTTTATTTTTTGATAATTATTTTCCTCTTTTCTATAAGTTCTATACTTTTCGCTTTCGATTTTACCTTAAACAAAAAAAGAAAACAATCAGCAGAAGAGATAAGAAAGAATTCTTTATTCGCGGTAATTCAGAGATATTCTAGCCGTCAGGGATGTTAAATCAGGTTGAAGAACAAAAAAAACACGAAAAACACTACCAGAAAACAAAAGCAAAACAACAACAACAACACAACTCGAACAATCCAAGAAGGAAAAAAAGTAAGAAATCAAGAGAAACGAACGTCACAGCTCACGCGATCGTAGTGACCGCGGGGAAGAGTGACGTTCGCGCGTGGAATGCACCTGCATGTAGGCAACCCTGCATTGCAGGGCTGTGCAAAGCACGCGTAAACAAATGAAAGACAAAACACAACAAAAGCCAAGAGCGCAAATCGGGTAAACAAAGAGTAATAAAAACTGCAATAACGCGTGCAAATGTGTGCGAGCGTGTGTGTGTGCGTTTGCATGAATGTGTATGTTGCGAGGTTTGCGCAGAACACAACCTTAAATGCTAGTGTAGCGAAAAGCGAAAGCAAAACAAACAACAAAATTCTAGCATGATTAAACAAAAGTGTTTGAAACAAAAAAATCTAAATCGTTATTTGTTGACTCGTGGATAAGTGCGTGGCTGGGCGCGTGTGTTTGTTTTGTTTTTAATTTAGTGCGTGCTGCGTGTAAGAAAGTACTGCTTAATGGCCACCCCTGCGACAACTGTCAAACCCGACCGGCTGTCAGTCGCAGGGGTGGGTCGATCTTTGTTGAACATAATGTGCTTGTCGCGCTAGGTTAAGCTACTAAAAAGCAACATGGTACCGATGGCTAAACTTATTGTTACTGCTCGTGTGATACTCTTACCATAAAGAAATATGAAACTTGCAAAATTATTACTGAAAAAATACACAGACAAACAGACAAAAAGACACTAACACGGACAGACCACGAACACGAACACATTCCAAACGATGATATGAGTCTAAATACATTAATGCTGCGTTCTTTTCCGTAAAAAAAGAAATACATTCTACAGAAAAGACGACCCCTCCCCTTGAAATAAAGGATTGAAATTGGGCCTGAAAGTTCTAGGAAATGATTGTTTTTGAACCAAACGTACGAGAAATGCTATGTAGGTGCTGCTGCTAAACCAAAAAAAAAAAACCGCTATTGTGTATGTAATTGTTGTGTATGTATGGAGGCGCGCTAGGTGGCAAAATTTAACGCAAAAAAAACACATGGAATTTCAGTAGGATTTGGTGCTAGATGGTTACTGTAATTGGCGGCTTTTTGCGGAAGAGGTGCTTCAGAAAAAAGGGGTGTTGCAAGCAAGAGGGTGGATTTGTTGAAAGAGTGATACATTTTGATACTTTTATGCCATTTTTTTAAATATGGTTTATTTTTCTTGTTATGCATGCGTTGGAACTCCAAACAATCTATTAGTTTTTCATACAATAAATTAAAATTCAGCAAAAAAACAATTTAAAAAAACTTGTCAAAATCTGAAATCATAAGATGATTCAATTTGTTAAATTCATTTAAAATTTAAAAAAAATACATAAAACCTTCCTTCTTTCACTTAATAGTGCCCTTGAACCTGTCATCATAATTATAGAAATTGGTTTGTTTTATTTTGCTTTAATTTTTTTGCTTAAAATCATTTAAAAAACAACGTTGTTATTCGATTATTTTTTCGCAAATAATTATTAAGATCGGAAATCACTTAATTGTCCCAGCGAACAATTTCTGACAATTAATTTTTAATTTGTTTGCAAAATATCAAACAATTTAATATCAACTGTGGCAGATCAACTGCAGCAAGATACTTTCTGTCAAGATAATTTGCAAACCATTTTTTTGATGTAAATTGATAAAAAATCAATTTTAAACATTTCGATGTCGTTCAATTGCACAGAAAAAAGCTTTATTGTCATGTGAAATAAAATCCGCAATCTAAACTTGATTTTAAGACAAAATTGGCGAAAGCGTTTTCAGAGGAATTGAACATTAATGAAAATTACCAAATAATTTGTTTAAAATATTATTTAGCTATAAAATTAATCAAAAACTGCAACATTGGTAGGAAATTTAGTGATTTTTGTATTTTCAATACACAAGAGTTTTTAGTAAAATAATTCAAAATTTCTTCAAAATACTGTGTGTATAATAGAAAGCTTTTAATTCAGAACGCATGATTTTATTTTAATTTTCACAACTGAAGAGTCTTTGGAATGAACCATTCCCCAGAAATGCACATTGTTGTCGATATACTAGAATTAGAGTAAATTTTACAAAAATTAAGTCGTTCATAGAGATTATCCCCTCCTTTTTTTATCTTTTAAAGTTTAAATATTTGAAATTTAAAGATTACCTTCACTACAAATTTAAACAATTGATAGTTGCAAGTACTAAAGATTTCTTTAATAATTTGAAAATTCAAGATTCCTAGACTGAGATTTTTTGAAGGTTTGACTATTTTAAAGATTAAAGATATTTTTTTAATAATTTTAAAATGTTTAGCTTTTAAAAATTATGCAATTTTTTTTCGTAATTGGTGATTTTTGAAATGTTGGAATTTGATAATTTAAAAATTTTAAATAAAAAAAAATTAAATAGAAAAATGTTAGTAACTTCAAATTTTTATTTTTTAAAATAAACAATATTGAGATATAAAGATTGAAATTTTTTGTAGTTTTAAAGTGTAGTTTTAAAAATATGGTATGCAGATTGGTTTAATTGAAACTTTAAAGATTTTAAATTGTTTGAAACTAGTAAATTTGAAGATTTAAAATTTTTGAAAATTTGATGATTTCTCGATTAAATTTTCAAAAGGCCCTATCTGCATAGGAAACCCATGAGGGATAGGTTGTTTTGAAAATTTAATCTAGATTTGAAGATTTTTTAGGATTTTCCAAGATTTTTGAAGATTTGGAGATTGAATATTTTGTTAAGGATTTGAAGATTTTCTATGTTTTAAAGATTATGATGATTTTTGACGATTTGAAGACTTTTGTATGTTTAAAGTTTTTAAAGATTCGAAGATTTTCGATTATTTGAAGGATTGAAGATTTAAAGATTTGAAGATTTGAAGATTTGAAGATTTGAAGATTTCAAGATTTGAAGATTTGAAGATTTGAAGATTTGAAGATTTGAAGATTTGAAGATTTGAAGATTTGAAGATTTGAAGATTTGAAGATTTGAAGATTTGAAGATTTGAAGATTTGAAGATTTGAAGATTTGAAGATTTGAAGATTTGAAGATTTGAAGATTTCAAGATTTGAAGATTTGAAGATTTGAAGATTTGAAGATTTGAAGATTTGAAGATTTGAAGATTTGAAGATTTGAAGATTTAAAGATTTAAAGATTTAAAGATTTGAAGATTTGAAGATTTGAAGATTTGAAGATTTGAAGATTTGAAGATTTGAAGATTTGAAGATTTGAAGATTTGAAGATTTGAAGATTTGAAGATTTGAAGATTTGAAGATTTGAAGATTTGAAGATTTGAAGATTTGAAGATTTGAAGATTTGAAGATTTGAAGATTTGAAGATTTGAAGATTTGAAGATTTGAAGATTTGAAGATTTGAAGATTTGAAGATTTGAAGATTTGAAGATTTCAAGATTTGAAGATTTGAAGATTTGAAGATTTGAAGATTTGAAGATTTGAAGATTTGAAGATTTCAAGATTTGAAGATTTGAAGATTTGAAGATTTGAAGATTTGAAGATTTGAAGATTTAAAGATTTGAAGATTTGAAGATTTGAAGATTTGAAGATTTCAAGATTTGAAGATTTGAAGATTTGAAGATTTGAAGATTTGAAGATTTGAAGATTTGAAGATTTGAAGTTTTGAAGATTTGAAGATTTGAAGATTTGAAGATTTGAAGATTTGAAGATTTCAAGATTTGAAGATTTGAAGATTTGAAGATTTGAAGATTTGAAGATTTGAAGATTTGAAGATTTGAAGATTTGAAGATTTGAAGATTTGAAGATTTGAAGATTTGAAGATTTGAAGATTTGAAGATTTGAAGATTTGAAGATTTGAAGATTTGAAGATTTGAAGATTTGAAGATTTGAAGATTTGAAGATTTGAAGATTTGAAGATTTGAAGATTTGAAGATTTGAAGATTTGAAGATTTGAAGATTTGAAGATTTGAAGATTTGAAGATTTGAAGATTTGAAGATTTGAAGATTTGAAGATTTGAAGATTTGAAGATTTGAAGATTTGAAGATTTGAAGATTTGAAGATTTGAAGATTTGAAGATTTGAATATTTGTAGATTTGAATATTTGAAGATTTGAAGATTTGATGATTTAAAGATTTGAAGGTTTGAAGATTTTTTAGGATTTTTTAGGATTTTCCAAGATTTTAATTTTTTTTGAAGATTTGAAGATTTTTTTAGAATTTTAAGATTTTCTAAGTTTTAAAGATAAAGAAGATTCTTCTTGATGATTTGAAGTTGACGGTTTCAAGGTTTACAAATTAGAACATATTAAGAAATCAAAAAAGGGGTCAATCTCTTTTTATTTTATTTTTTAAACTACTTAGGCTTTTAGAGAAATTAATATCAATTATTATTAATTTTCATGTTTTATAAAGTTTTCCTTAAATGTGTTATTATTTATCTGGTTTCTTCTGGTCTATTATTTTCTAGTTTTCTTAGTGATTTTTTTTTATAAAGCTCGATGTTTAAAGAAAAAAATTCTTTCAACAAATCCACCGACTTGCTAAATAAACATTTTTAAATCCTTAATTAAGTTGAAAAAATATAAAACGAACTGACAAACAAATACGCTGAACAAAACACACAAACAGAAAATTTCAACCGAGAGAAAACTCTCTCACCCAAACTGGTCAACCAACAAAGTTTGAAAAATAATCAAGAAATTGAAACCCACCTGCAAAACAGATCTTTCAAATGTATGTGTATTTTAACAAAATGGCTTAAATGGCAAGTATGAAAAGATAACTGTAAACTTAAACAAGTAAAAGCTTCGCCGGATATGAAAATTTAAAGGATAAACGCAAAAGCTACTGTTAAACAAGGTAGAACTGTTCAATGTGTAATGAAGTGTGGATCTTCCAGCAGAGTGATGAACCGCCAGCGCCAGATTGAAAACATTAACAAAAAAAAATGCGAAAACGAAACGAAACTAAACCGAGAAACAACCAAGCTTAAGTTTTAGCGTAAATAATTCAGTTACCGTTACCGTTAAGTAAGAGAGTAATGTAAACAAACAAGCAAAAAGAGATGAAACATTGCAATGGATTCTTATGACAACTACAAGAAGCTTCATTCAAATATAGAGTAAAAACAACAAAACAAATGTGTATAAATTCCATTTACCCACACACTCATAACAGTCTGAACATGACAAACGCAAGAATGAACTAAAGTGCATGTGCTATGTGAGTAAATAAATTGCGAAAATATAGGAAAACTGTGCTTACGAGCGATGTAAATAATTATTTATACATATATAAATACTGCAAAAAAGGTATAGAACTAGCTAATAAACCTAACGAATCAAATCAGCATAACGGAAAATAGCAAAATCCCAACTAACAACAACAAGACAAGCAAGCAAACAAACAAAAAACTCATTGTGTAAAATAAAGCAGAAAAAAAACTCATTAAAGGTCACATATACTCAAAACAAAACAAAAAAGACACTTATATTTGTAGCATTGATACGACAAAACTTGCCACCTAACCTTTCAGCAAAAATGAAAACAAATGAGCAAGAAGAGGACGCGCGCGAGACAAACAAAGAATCCAAGATGGCGATCGTTGTTTACATTTAACATAACCTATACTGTTACTCGGAATCGCCACAAAAATGTCACGCGGCTAGTAAAAAGAAAACATGCAAACAAGCAAAGAAAGTTCGTCGACTTAGTCTATATACAAAAAAGTAAACGAGTGGAGAATGGGGAAAAGTTTAGATTTTTTATAAAACAAGGTAAAAACAAACTGCAAAAAGCAAACTAAAAATTGCGCTCACTGTGAAATTATTTAAATCTATATAAACAACACAAAAACACACACTGTCATCAAACATTCCCAACTTTTTACACAATCACAATCACAAACAACCAACCAACACTCTCAAAACACTCTGTAGTGTAAACAAAAACATTACTCACCCACACACACACACACACTCATCACAGCAATCAATGGGAATGATGGAACGATATTACTCAACCAGCAAAAAAGGACATAAAGTAGGCTGCGCTTTCGTTGGATATTAATCTGAAAACTATAACCTCAAAAAATAAAAACGATATTTACTGAACACTTGAAAAGTAATAATTTTACAGGAAATATTTTGCGTTCATCAAAAAGAAGTCACTAAAATACTCCGATCAAAGCATGCTTTGAAAAAGAAAACTATAAGAAGGTAATTTGTTACACATTTCTTTACAATTCAACACAAGAAAACAAAACGAAACATTTCAATTAAAAACCATTACTTCGATCCTAACCACAAACCAGAAACACACACAAAATCTCTATTTACTATGCATTAACAAAACAAAAAACAAGTCAAAGCTGTGTATAAACCATTTATAAATACATTAAACAAAAGTGGGTATAACAAACAAAAAAAAACAAAATGGACGACCTGTTCGGGATCGGTCAACACGATAATGAGGTAAAGAAGGGGAAGAAGAAGAAGCAAAAAAAATCGTTAAGTTTTTCACTTATTGAATCATTGTAATTATATACTGTAAACTTATTGCCACTGATTATGTTTTACCGAAAGCGAAGAAAAAAAAAACTTGTGAAAAAAGGAGGAAAAATAAAGTCGAAACAATGTGGAAACTATTATCATCAGTTAACAAAGGAAGCAAAGAAACAGACAAATTCACTCGATGACGACGACGGGAGAGATGCGAGGATGGAGTGGGGCAGAAGGAGGTGGACGAGACGAAAAAAGTATTACTTTAAAGCGGAAATAAAAGAATGAAAAAATACGATATACATGCAATTTGTCTTTTTTGAAAATATCACAAATTATCAAATTAACGAAAAAAAACGTAACTTAATCCACCTTTAGGTGGTTGGTGCCTTCCTCTCATTTAT